>NW_024080733.1:3759320-3811363 GCF_003009895.1 Hyaena hyaena | reverse complement strand
CACGTTAGAAGTCTCTCTCAGTGGATTCTGCGTCCTTTTTCTCCCAGTCTCTCAGGTTTTGTAAGGTTTCCAATGGCTTCAGATCTTTTCTGTGTGATGTATGGGCGCGAGTGCAAGTACGGAGCTCCTTACTTCTCCACCATCTTGCCCTCCTCACCTATTAGCTTTTTCAATGAGAGATTGGAAGTAAATGTATCCATTTTTGCTCCTTCTTCTATCGCTTTGATCCAGTGTCTCTGCAACCAATATTTTGATAATAATTGAACAGCAGAAAGTTCAAAGCAAAGTTCTCTGCCAAAACGTTGAACTACCTTTCCATAAGTTCATGTTCACAGATTTATTTGCTTTGTCAGACTCCTAAAGAATTCAAATTCTCTTATTTGAAAAAAAAAAAAATCAACTCAGTAGGCCATTTCCCTTAGAATGTAGGCTAAGTTAGTACTCTAAAATAAGATCAGGTTGAGGATTTTCCTTCACAGACAAGTCTGGGTCTCCTGCAGTGAACAAACATGTCAAAAGCACCCAAAGCCTAATAAGCCATTAAACTTGGTTCTAGTAATATTTGTCTTGGGAATTTTAAAAGCAGATTTTTCAGGGAAAAAAAAGCATTAAAAATAACTATAGAACAGCTCCATTCAAGTTACCAAACCTCCTGGAAAACATTCTGGCCAAATGAGTTGCTCATAGGCAACTGACTGGTGAGACCAACTGTCAAGAACTGTTAGACATAAGCTGATAATTTGGAAGGCACCTTGGTCTTATAGTAAATGATCTTGTGGTTTGTGTGTGGCAGAGATGAAGTGGCAAGCCTCGTTGCTCATTGAAGTCATTCTTAATAAGCATCGATTGCAATGTATCATCAGTTTGGGGTGAAGGTCATCCTGTGTGTCCCCATGGAGTCTCAACTTCACCGTCAAAGCACCCCCAAAAATTAATGGAGGAGCACAGAGTTTATCCCCCTCATCAACTGCAATGGACAGCACTGCTCTGCTAGAGAGACCCTGGCATTGGATCCAGGAGAGACCAGGCAGAGGTTCTTACAGCCCCCAGGCACAGGCAGCCTTGCGCAAATCTTGGGATGGAAGGAAACAGGGCCTCCTAAGGATTTAGTCAGAACTGAGCCATCTGTGATCTCACCAGATCTGTGCCCTGCAATCATATTCTTAAATCTGCCCTCTTTTCCAGTTCTGATTCTGGAAACCTTGCCCCGTGACATTTTGGGAAGGTGACATGATGTTTATTTTATGACTTGTATTTTAATAATGGCCGTAGGAGCCTTTTGTCAATTAATTGTTTTGTTTTCTCACTAACACATCCATAATTTATTTTTGTAGCATGTCACAAGTACCTATCCAATCAGTCACTTAAAAGAGAACTTCATCAATAATCCTATAATGAAATGCAATTCCAAGACTTAGTCCCTAATAGTCTGAAAATCAGTTTCTAAATGAAATAATCTCAGTTACGCTAGAAGGGCAAGAAATCTGAAGTAATTAGACGTACAATATTCTAATTCTTCATTTCTTTCCTTCATATATATGCCTGTTAGCTTTTCTTTAGGAGAGAGCTTAAGAAACATTTTGATTTGTAGAAACTATAAATCAAATGCTAGTGATAAAACAGAATAAATGTAAACTTGGGGGCTCCCGCTAAAACAGCAAACATGACTTATTTACATGCAAAGGATAAGAGTTACCCAGACATTTACTAGTGAGTTATAGAATGATTTTATAAGAGGGTATTTTACAGGATCTCTTGAGTCTTGTAACTTTGAAGTCTATCTCCATTCCACAAAATCTAGGGTGCACTGTGAAAGGGGTTTCTCGGGGGAATAAGGAGAAGTTGATGGTTAGATGGTTTTTAAACTTTTGACTCCCTGAGCCCATTTGATGGTTAGATATCGGCATAACATATCATTTTTTTCTTTTCTTTATTAAAAAAATTTTTTTGAATGTTATTTCTGGGTGAAAGAGTCTCAGAGTATGAGCAGGGGAAGGGCAGAGAGAGAGGGAGACACAGAATCTGAAGCAGGCTCCAGGATCTGAGCTGTCAGCACAGAGCCTGACGTGGCTCTCAAACCCACGAATCATGAGATCATGACCTGAGCCAAAGTCAGATGCTTAACCTACTGAGCCACCCAGGTGCCCCAACATATCATTTTTTCATTTCTTCTATTTAAGAATCCACAACCATATTTAGTCTTGCTTCGAATCTGGCAGATTGTTTTATGGTGCTCAGACCTTCTTGCTCTAATCCTCTTTCTCCGGAAACCACTCCCACCTCCTCAGCAGCAGAACCTCAATTCCTCAACCTTGGAGATCTGCTCAGAACATAGTTATTTTGTACATCTTTGTGTAGCCTATGGCTTCAATCATGGATTTATTCAGTTACTCATCAGTGAGCTCACTCATCAGTGAGCTCCTCTATGCCCCTTTATCCTGGTCATACAAAACTGAACAGGATAATTTCCCATCTTCATGAAGGCATCTTCATCTGCCTGGGATGAGGTTGAGTAGTGGGGGGACAATCAAGAAAACAACTAATAACAAAGGACTATTCTAAGTCCCATGGGACTGGACATGTAGGGCACTTTGGGAAAACTAACATGGGCAAGCCCAGAACATGATGGAAAGCTTTCTAAATGGAACAGAGCAAATCATAGCCAGGATTTCTGATCAGGTGCTTTATTTTTTTTTCTATGCTAATTTACCCAAGTGTAGGAACATGTTATTTACATGTGCATCTTCAGCGGAAGTCCCTATTACCTAAAGCCAGGGAACATTTAATGTATCTTTTTTCTCAATAATTATTTTTGAGAGAAAATGCAAGCATAAGCAGGGGAGAGGCAGAGAGAGAAGGAGACACAGAATCTGAAGCAGACTCCAGGCTCTTAGCTGTCAGCAAAGAGCTTGATGTGAGGCTTGAACTCATGATCCATGAAATCATGACCTGAGCCAAAGTCAGACGCTTAACCGACTGAGCCACTCAGGCACCCAAAGCAGCAGAACATTTAGACATTTGTGTTTTGGGTAACACATTAGATGGACTCATTCTTGTAGAAGAGAAATAAGAGAAAGAGAAGTCACAGCCATACCAGGCATCTTCTTTCAAAGAATCTACCCACGCTCTGCCCACCTTTGTACCTCTTTAAAAGGCACCCTGGGGGTACCTGGGTGGTTCAGTCAGTTGAGTCTGACTTCGGCTCAGGTCATAATCTCATGGTTTGTGGGTTCGAGCCCCGTGTCGGGCTCTGTACTGACAGCTCAGAGCCTGGAACCTGCTTCAGATTCTGTGTCTCCCTCTCTCTACCCCTCCCTCCCCTCAAAAATAAATAAACATTAAAAAAATTAAAAGGCATCCTAAAAGTTTGGATTCCATTCTGGCCCAACATTAAGACATTTGTTCTACTTCAGGGAAAACGGTTCAGAGCTTATTCTAAAGTGGAATTTTGGGGTCTTGAGTCTGGAGGTGGTGTTTCCTGATAATGTTCTTCTACCAGCTTTGTTTCAACTACCTTTGCATAGGGGTGGTTTTCATCCTTCATTCCTGGGGTGTGGGAAGCAAAGTGCCAAATCATATTTTGTGATTACCAATGGTTTATTCCAAACCTCTTAAACTTTCATTTTCCATAGAAACCACATTTGAAAATACCTAGACACATATCACTAGTGTCAGGGAAGATCCTGTCTGTGTTTGTAAGAACCATGGTCCTTACACTGGTGGGGGGGGGAGAATACCTGTGAAGCCTGGATGCTATATTGAATGTGTTCATTCATGTCCTAGGGGTCAATCCAAGGCATTCATCCCATTCTGAACATGGTTTCCTGGTCCCAGAAAGTTTATGTGTCACTGTTAGAGAAAACACCAATATCACTCTTTGCTGACAGAGAGACCTTATTTGTCAGGCTTTGTACTGTTAAAAGTCCACCTTTGCCTTTATCAGAGTGAACAGCCTAGTCTATGGCAACCCCGTGTAAAGCAAGGAATGTCCTTCATGAAAGGAACCAGATAGTTAGTACCTAGATAAGAGACCCAGACCTAGAAAAGAGATGAATCTAGACATGAATAGATCCAGTGAGGCTGACACAGGAGGACACGAAAATTAAATGCAGCCTTCTTAATCAGAAGACTTTTTATTCTTCTTCTACAACAGGATACAAATGCTGACTTCCCAGGGATGAGAGGCCAGGAGCTTGCCACAGAGTAGACAAATTAAAAGGTATTTGTTCCTTCCAAAACAAGCAAATTGGATGAATTCATAGTGAAGTCTTTCAGATGACTGAGGCATAAATAAATCTGATGCAATGTAAACAGTCTAGAGCAAAAAGAAAGAAAAAAGCTTCTAAATCATTTTGTTTCCCCACCATAGTTTCTAGCATTGAAACTAGTACTGTCAAAGTTAGCACTAAGATAGAAAATGATAGGTCAATCTTGCTGGTGAATGTAAATATAAAACCTTAAGTTAAATATTGGCAAACAGATTTCAAAAGTACAATAAAATAAAATGTTATACCCAGGTATATGGGTATACCTCAATATTCAGAAAGTTATTATTACAATAAATATATTAATTAATATAATTAATAATTAGTTAATAAACTATATTAATAGAAAACCATATCATCCTCTCCATAGATCCAAAAAAGAACATCTAGCTGACAATTCTTACTCCTAGTAATCTCACTGGCTTCTACTTTCATAACAATGCTAAGTATTAGTGGTATTACTAGCAATATTACTAGGAGTCTCTTTGTCTCGTTCCCAACTTTAATAAAACCATTTCTAGTAGTTCCCCAGTAAACATGGGTAAGAAATGAAGGTTCAATATTGGGAAGAGAAATGAAATTAGCATCACTTATAAATAACCTGATTATATTACCCAAATTTATTGATTGAAAACCTTAGAAACAATAAATTATTTCTAATATGTAAGAATTAATAACTCTGCTGTAAGCAAAAAAAGTTTTAAAAAATGGCAAAAATGTTTTAATTTTAGATTAACCAAGAAAAATAAAATATCTTAAGAAATGTTCAGGACCATGATCTCAAAGAGATGTCTGCATTCACGTGTTCGTTGCATCATTAATCACAATAGCCAAGATATAGAAGCAACATAAGTGTCTGTCAACAGATGAATGGATGAAGACAATATCATACACACACACGAATATTATTCAGCCATGAGAAAGAAGGAAATCCTTCCATTTGTGACAGCATACATGGACCTTTAAGGCATCATGCTAGGAAGATGAATCAGATATAGAAAGACAAATACAGTATGATTTCATATATGGAATATAAATATTTTGAACTCACACAATGTTATATGTCAATTATATCTCAATAAGGGTAGAAAAATTGTGCAGGACCAAATTAATGAAAAGTTTACAACTATTGAAAGGTATGGAAGATTTGAATATATGCTAAGATAAACCATGTCCCTGTTTCAGAAGCTCAGTATTTAAACTATGTAAATTCTCTGTAAATTAATCTATAAATTCAAAACAACTTCAATTAAAATATAAATAGGATGCTTTTGACAGCAGAGTAACCCTAGCTTCATCAAAACCAATATGTGAGAAGTTATAATGGTTTTGGAAAATGAAAATAATGAGGAAAGATTAGCTTGCCAGGAATTGAAATGTGCTATGAAGCTATAATAATCAAAATAGTTGATGAAGAAAGAGACTAGTAGAACAATGGAAAGGAAGGGAGTAAGGAAATAGGCCCCAGGATATTGGGAAATTTTAATTAACAGTTAAGGTAATATTTAAACTCAGTATGGGAAAGAAACATTTAATGATAGAGAACAAACTGAGGGTTGATGGAGGGATGTAGGTGGGGGGTGGGCCAGATGGGTGATGAGTATTAAGGAAGGCACTCGTGAGGTGCACTGGGTGTTGTATGTAAGTGATGAATCACTGAATTCAACTCTTGAAACCAATATTGCACTTTATGTTAACTAACCAAAATTTAAATAAAATTAAAACAAAATCAGTGTGTGAAAGAGATTTTACCATATATGGTATTATGTCAGCAAAACAAACTATTGAATATATATATATATATATATAGATAGATAGATACATATATAGATAGATATAGCTATAGATATACCAATTCCTCTTATTACCCCTAATTCCTTTTGTACGAATGAATAGAAGATTTCAACATAAGAAAAAAAAACATAAAAATTCTAGTAAGAAAGCATGGATGCATAATTTGAAATCCTGGAGAGGATTAGTTCTTTCTAATCAGAACACAAAACCCAAAGCCATAAAGGGAAAGTACCAATAAATTGCATTAGATACATTTATAAATATATGAATGGAAAAATTCTAACAAGTAAAAAAAAGAAAATAAAAAGAAGAAAGGAAACTGAAGAAAAAATCAGGAAAAAACTACCTTCCTTAATTTACATAGAACTCATTTATATTGTTAAATAAAAGACAGTCAAATCAAACCATTTTAGAAGAAGGCAAAGAACCTGAAGTCAGTTTTTAGGAGGAAAAAGTACATTGCCAATAAACACATGAAAAGACACTCCATCAAAAGAATGTGAGGACAGCCACACTGGGAGAAAATATTTGGAAAAGATACATCTGATAAAGAACTGTTATCCAGAATATTCAAATAACTCTTAAAAATCAGCAATAAGAAAATGAACAACCCAATTTACAAATGGGCTGAAGATCTGGACAGTCACCTAACCGAAGAAGATGTACAGATGGAAAATATACACATGAAAAAAATGCTCCACATCATATGTCCACAGGGAAAAGCAAATTAAAACCACTACACACCTATTAGAACGGCTACAATCCAGACCCTGACAACACAGAATGGCGACACGGATGTGGAGTAATAGGAATTCTCATTCATTGCTGGTGGGAGTGCCAAATGGCACAGTTTGGAAGACAGTTTGGTAGTTTCTTACAAAACCAAACATCCTCTTACCATATGATCCAGTGATCACACTCCTTAGTGTTTACCCAAAAAGTCGAAAACTTAAGTCCATACCAAAACCTACACACTGATGTTTATTGTAGATTTATTCATAATTGCCAAAACTTGGAAGCAACCGTGATGTCTTTCATTAGCTGATTGGATAAATAAACTACGGTACATCCAGACCATAGATTGTTATTATGAGCTATCAAGCTATGGGAAAACGTCGAGAAATCTTAAATATATATTACTAGGTGAAAAAAGCCAATTCGTAAATATCAAATACTGTATGGTTCCAAATATACAGTATCCTGGAAAAGGCAAAACCATAGAGACAGTAAAGATGAATGGCTGCCAAGGATAGTAGGGAAGGAGAGATGAACAGCAGATGCACAGAGGATTTTGAGTGAAAGTATGCCATACAGTATTATAATGGTGGATGAATACATGTTATTACACATTTGTTCAAGTCCATGAAATATACACCACCAAGAGTGAGCCCCAATGTAAACCAGGGACTCTGGGTAATAATGACTTAAGTATGTGGGTTCATATGTTGTAACAAAGACGGAAGATGTTGGTAATCGGGGAGGATGTGTGTGAGTAGGGGCAGGGGATAAATGAGAGATCTCTGTACGTCCTGCTCAGGTTTTCTGTGAACCTAAAACTACTCTTAAAAATATCAATAAAAAAAAGAAATGCTCCAGAAAGCAAAAAGTAAAAAGTTTCATGGTACTCAGAAATGATGAGGGCATGGAAGAAGCATGGGTACACTATTCCGTCCATTTTACTCAAGGCCGTTTGCTATCAAATTTATCAAAATTTCTCTTAGGCATGTTGCAAAATACCTTTGAGATACACGTACAATAACATTCATTGCTGCATTGTCGGAAAAGCAACAATAGGAAAAATCAAAGTGTCCATAGTTGGGAAATGGGATGAAACACCCCAAGGGTAAAAGATTGGGACGATTCAATTGTGATGATGGGGAAAGTTTTATTAAATAAAAAAGCAAGGCATAGAACAGTATTTTCAACATTACCCCATTTATGTAATTTTTTATTAATAGTTAAAAAGATAAATACAAAATTATTTTCAGGAAAAGATAATAAGAAATGAATAACAGTGGTGACCTTTCAGGATTTTACCTGTTTATATCTTCCAACAATGGATTCCTTTCCTTTTTTCATGTTTATATTCCCTAACAATAGATTATTTTTTAAAAAGCAACAGGAGTTATCAAAATAGTGAGATTATCAAATTTTGTGTTTTCATCATCGTTGTTCTGCCATTTTAAAATCAATGCTTTTTAACAGAAATGCCAGTTGCATCAAAGAAAAAAACTGTCCCCTTCCTCCCTTCCCATTTTCTTCCCAGGACTGGGCTGGCTAAATCTGGATACCGAAACATTTGTAGTGTCACAATTCAACCCATGATGTGAAGGGAAGGAATTCGTAAGAGTACTAAAACCACTGGCCAGATCCGCCTTTTCCACAGCTGGAAGCAGATGTCCACTGCCCACTTTAGTTTGCCCTCCTCCCCCACCTCTGTCCCTACAGGAATGATAGATAAACAGAAAAAAGACAAAAACAAACAAACAAACAAAAACATGATCTATGAGTAAAACCATAGGCAAAGAAGGTGCTCAGGCCAGATACCAAAAGGACTTTTTGGCAGTGACAGTGTCACTGGATGCCCCAAGCTTGAAGGGGGAAAAGCTAGAGGCAAAGCAGGTTGGCGACACTGGGGGCTCTGTGGTCACCACCCCCCACACACAGTAGGTAGTAATGTGCGTGCTGCTGCTGCATTTTGGTGTCATTTTTCCTGCCTTGAAGTATGCTAATTTTAATTTGCCTGTATATAAAAATACAAATGTGCGTACAATATCGCATTGCACAGAGAACAGCCGGTGTACTCCATTTAAATCTTTTAAAAAGTTTTTATTGTGCTAAAATATATGTAACATAAAATTTACCACTTTAACCATTTTAAGCACACATTTAACCATATTTAAGCATATAATTCAGTATCATTAATTACATTCACGTTGTTGTGCATCCTCACCACCGTCCATCGCCAGAACTTTAACATCATCCCAAACTGAAACTCTGTCCCCATTAAATAACAACTCCCCTTTCCTTCTTCCTAGCCTAGTCCCTGACAACCACCACTGACTACTGTCTTTATGAATTGACTACTCTAGATATCTCATATAGGTGGAATCATTCAGTACTTGTCCATTTATGATTGAAGTCAATCTAATTTCACTTAGTATAATGTCTTCAATGTCCATATTATAGCATGTATCAGCATCTCCTCCCTGTTTAAGGCTGAACAATTTTCCATTATAGTTATATATCACATTTTGTTTTCCCCTTCATCATCCATTGATGGACACTTGAGCTATTTGGCATAGAAATTTTAGGGAGAATTGATAATTGGTATTTGGGACAGGAAAATTAAGTTGTTGCACTCCTTGCACTGAAGGATGTTACTCATTATCTTTAAAATGTTTTCTGTAGTTGAGAGCATCTGGGTGGTTCAGTCAGTTAAGTCTGCAACTTACAGCTCAGGTCACAATCTCATGGTTCGTGGGTTCAAGCCCCACATTGGGTTCTGTGGTAACAGCTCAGAACCTGAAGCCTGCTTTGGATTCTGCGTCTCCCTCTCTCTCTCTGCACCTCCCCTGCTCACACTGTCTCTGTCTCTCAAAACTGAATAAAAGTTAAAAAATAAAAAATAAAAAAAATTACTGGTTTAAAACAGTTTTCTGTAATTCAAATGAGGAGAAACATTAAGGAAACTCACAGTGTTTGGCTTCTTCTGAAATAAATTCAATGTAATCAACAAAATAAAATTTTAGAAAATTTCCCTAGTGTTCTCAATGCAATCCACAATAACATTGTATCTTTGAAACTTTGTAAGAAAATGATGAAAAGTATAGCTAGGAGATAATGGGGCACCTTTGAACAGCTAGTGCTGATGCCTGACATAGAGGCTATCTGAAAGGGAATCACTGAATTAGAAGACAAACTAAGAAAATTCACCTGGAACCCAGTGGAAATAAGAGATTAAAATAGACAATAAAAAAAAAATCTAGAGATCAAATCAAGCAACAATAGGAATTTCAAAAAAAATTACCAATGAAATAAAAGATAAAAACATTTTTAATATAATTTATTGTCAAATTGGCTTCCATAAAACACCCGGTGCTCAATCCAACAAGTGCCCTCCTCAGTGCCCATCGCCCACTTTCTCCTCTCCCCCACCCTCCATCAACCCTCAGTTTGTTCTCTGTATTTAAGAGTCTCTTAAGGTTTGCCTCTCTCCCTTTCTGTTTGTAACTTTTTTTTCCTCCTTCCCATATGAATGAAAACATAGGATATCTGTCTTTCTCTGACTGGCTTATTTCACTTAGCATAATACCATCCAGTTCCATCCATGTTGCTGCAAATGGCAAGATTTCATTCCTTCCCATTGCCAAGTAGTGTTCCATTGTATATATAAACCACATCTTCTTTATCCATTCATCAGTTGATGGGCATTTAGTTTCTTTCCATAATTTGGCTTATTGTTGAAAGTGCTGCTATGAACATTGGGGTACATGTGCCCCTATGAATCAGCACTCCTGTATCCCTTGGGTAAATTCCTAGCAGTGCTATTGCTGGGTCATAGGGTAGTTCTATTTTTAATTTTTTGAGGAAACTCCATACTGTTTTCCAGAGGCATACACAAAAATAAACTCAAAATGGATGAAAGACCTGAATGTGAGACAGGAAAGCACCAAAACCCTAGAGAAGAAAGCAGGCAACAACCTCTAGGACCTCAGCCGCAGCAATTTCTTACTTGACACATCCCCAAAGGCAAGGGAATTAAAAGCAAATATGAACTATTGGGACGTCATCAAGATAAAAAGCTTCTGCACTGCAAAGGAAACAATCAACAGAACTAAAAGACAATCGACAGAAGGGGAAAAGATATTTGCAAATGACATATCGGATAAAGGGCTAGTATTCAAAATCTATAAAGAACTCACCAAACTCCACACCCAAAAAACATGTTCTGATCTTTAAAAAATACACTTTAGACTAAACATTGAAGGTCTTAATCATACGTCAGAGATCTGTAATTTATGTAATAAAATACATACATATGTTCATGGCAGAAAATTTAGTAAGCACGTAAATAAGAAAAATGATAATCCAACACACAGCAAGCCTCTGGAACTATATCTGGAAGAATTTTCAAACTGAAGAATCCTATAAACAAACAAGAGAAACTTTCAGGATACTTGGGGGAAAAAACAAAAGCCAAGAAACTTTTGAGTGTTCCCTGTCAAGCACTAATGGTGGCAAGATGATGAAAGGAAACATTTTGTTTTCTACTGTATCAGCTGTCAAAGCTATGTGAAGACAAGGAAGCACATGAGACAGAAATTGTCCACACATCAGAGATACAATCCCAGATTTGAGGAAATTGCGGATGGAAATGAAAAAGGAAACTAGTTAGCTATAAAGAGATAGGGAAAATAATTGTGCGAGTACATTATTGTTTTATTATTCAAATATGTATTGTATGACCTATTGCATGAATGGGTAAAACAAAAAATACTTTAACCTTCACAATCAAAAAGGCATCCTGAAAAACTCTTACAAAGAAAAGCACAACTCAGTATCAAGACTGGCCATGGTAAGGAATACTTGTTGAAACCAAAGAGTCAGTGTCATACTTCTTGAGGTGCAGAGGGACTTCGGTGGGACTTTTACCTACCACAAATCTCCCAGGGGCAGGTGTCCACAGGAGTAGATCGTACACATAAGTCTGATCTATTCATGTTGGAAATGAATCCATTGAAATCTACCTTTATATGTCCATGAGCTTCACTTCTAGTTTATCACTGGTTTACAAAGGGCTCTTAAGCAGCAGTGAGGGCTAACATGGTGACTGTATTAGTGGACAGGATCACAAAATACCGCAGGTAGCATGGCTTAAGCAACATTCATTTTCTCACAGTTCTGAAGGCTAGAAATCCTAGAGCAAGGTTTTGGCAAGTTTGGTTTCTCCTGAGATCTCTTTGGCTTGCAGGTGGCCTCCTTCTCACGGTGTCTTCATCTGGTCCTTGCTCTGGGCACATACATCTCTGGTGGCTCCTTCTCTTCTTATAAACATGCCCGTCTGATTGGATTAGGGCCCCACCCTAAAGGTCTCCTTTAACCTTAAAACCTCCTTAAACAGCTATATCTCCAAATATGTTAGTTACATGGGAATTTAGGGCTTCACCATGTGAATTTGAGGGAACATAAGTTAGTTCATAACAGAGGCCTACTGTCTCCTTAGGCTGACTTGATGAAATCTACTCGAGTTGTCTGTTCAAGTCTCTGTGCTCCTAGAGCTAGCTCGCTATCAACCATTATTATATATAATATATATTGTATATGTAAATACATGTTATCACATAAGAATATAATTATATTATATATTTAATATGTATATTTAATCTATATATATATTAAAATGTAAGGATTTGAGTCTAATTTTCTGGGACTCTTTAATGAAACAACACTGGAGAAGAAGGTTGACCTTAAAGTATCAGTCTTGTCTCCCTGATCATGTAAATACAGATACAGATGTAGACGTAGATACAATTGTAGCTGTAGATAAACAGAAGTATACTTACATGTGCATATATATAATTATATATGAATTTGTTTCTTATTTATGTGAGCTTGATCACCTCCCCACAGTCCAACAAACCAAATATATACTCACGCACTACAATGCTTAGCCATGAAATTGTAAAGGTTTTTATAATCCAGTTTGGACCAAAGTAAGTATATAGGATATCATCCTTTTTAACCTCTTAAGAGACTATAAATAGTATATGCTCTTTGGAAATATATATAAAGAGAAAAGTAGCACCTGTAATCCTACCACTTAAGAGCCTCAGAAACTCACAGAAATGAAAGGCTTTTGATTATTTCAGCCCTGGAGCCAGTGTTTGGAGAAAATTTAACGAGTCTCCCAGTGAGGGGGGTCCCAGCCAGCATCTGTGTTATGTGGATTCTCATGGCCATATGGCACAGTGTCTTTTACACAGTAAGTGTCCAATAAATGGTCATCAGATTGGCAAAACGCTAGCTGAAAACTTTCCAGTTTTTAAAACTCAAATGGCCTACCTATAAAAATTCTTTTTCTTAACACTTCATTGAAGGATAAAAAAATCTCAAATATAAAGATCTTGATTCCAGATTTGCAACATTCAGTTCTAGTGCTCAATTCAGTGGTCACACTCTGGAAAAACTTTCCTTCAGGGAAAAGGTCTTGAGAAAAAGTAGATTCTTACTTTCCAAGGATCTCACAGAGCCAATTAGGTAAATTAAATCTGAGCTATACACAGACTGAATGAATGCAGTGTATAATGCACTGAATGAATGCAGTGCAGAAGGCATTCTAGTTGGACAGAGATACACCTGGGACTTGGAAGAGAGGGCTCAGTTCCCACTGACCTCAAGCAGAAAGTTGACTGGCTACACATGGGAGGTGCAAAGACACAGCCAGTCCAGGCTGGCCTGGTCCCCACCCCCAGGAGGGCCACATTTCCCCTTCTGCTGTCCACATTTTCAAACTTTTAATTAAGAGTCCACAGTTGTCATGTACAGCAAACTGCCATCAACATTTTTGCCATCCTTGGTCTATGAGGGAAGTGAAACCTTCTGGAAACAGACTTGTAATCCAAAGCACTTGTATATCAAAGCAAATTTTCCCATTAAAAAAAAAAGGAAATTCAGACGATTCATTCCACAACTCAAAAATATTTATATAAAAATGATTACAGTACTGTAATATAACATAAAATAATAAAGAAAATACAGAATATAAAGAAAAATACATTAACCTGCACTTACCTTTGAAAAATTTCATGGCTGGTGTAAAGGAAATAAGAGAGGAGGGTTATCATGTAGGATGACTTCCACTGTCACTAATGGAATCACTGCTATCTATTGGCTCAATGGAATCTTTCTTTTCATGCAACTTCAACAAGGAACCTATCCAATGACACTTGCTTTTGCCTCCTTTTGAGGATTTTGCAGAAATGTGACATTGCATTGACAATCACCCACAATCCCGCAGGGAGAGAGAGAGAGAAAGAGAGAGAGAGAAAAGAGCCATTGGCTCAGTTATGATCATGTGAGCATCACATACTACTCATGTTGCAAGATATTGCTCACTTATTAAGTTAAAATTTATTAGAAATGTTTACTTGTCTTGTGGAACACTCACAGAACATTACTCGTAACCCAAGGTTTTACTGTATTTCCAAATAATATAGTTAATATATTTTTCTTTACCCTCTAAACACCCTTCCAGGTGTTTTTCTGTTTGTTTGTTTTGAGATAGAGCACAAGTGGGGAGGGGAAGAGAGAGAAGGAGGGCAAAAAATCCCAGGCAGGCTCTGCACTGTCATGAGGCTTCATTTCATCTCACAAACTGTGAGATCCTGACCTGAGCCAAAATCAAGAGTCAGATGCTTAACTGACTGAGCCACCCAGGCGCCCCCAGGTATTCTAAATTTAAAGCAATGGATCCAGTTGTAAATCACAAGCTATCAATTGTTTTGTCCCTACAAAGTGTCTTAAGAGTCTGGAATCACAGGGAAAACTCTGTGTGTGTGTGTGTGTGTGTGTGTGTGTGTGTGCGCGCGCATGCGCGCCTGCACAAGCCCTGCCTTGCACCAGAGAAGATTTCGGGCTACTTAAAGAATACACAAGCGTTTACTTTTAGTCAATGAAGAGTGGGGCTCCCAGGTCAGGTGAGTGTGCTCCTAACAATGGTGGTGACACGTTTTACAGGGGCTGTGGTGGGGTCTGAAGTCTATGTGCTCAAGTCTATGTGCTCTTGCTAACAGAGGAACAGGTCCAGTTATACAACTCATGGTTTACCGGGGGATGAAAACAATTGCTCAGGAGAAGTATATCTGTTGGTTCTAAGATACGACAGATAGTTCTCACAAGGCAAAAGAATATGTTGAAAATGAGCTCTGGCTCATAAAGGCAATAGAGTGAAGAAGGTTTTATTAGTCTCCTAATGTGTTTAACAAATCACCACAAAGCTAGCAGCTTAAAATAGCACACATTAGCTCCCAGTTCTGTAAGTCAGAAGTCCAGCACGTGATGGCTGCATTCTCTGCTCAGTGGATTGCAGGTAAAATCCTGAAATTAAAGTGTCAGCCAGGCTGAGTTCTCATCTGGGAGTTCTAGGGAAAAGTCTGCTTTCCAGCTGTGTCTTATGGGAAGAATTCAGTTCTTTGTGGTTAGAGTTCCCATTTGCTTCATAGCTATTCAAGCTAGCAATAGTACATTGAATCCTTCTCACTCTGAATCTCTGACTCCCTCTCTCTCGCCAGCCTCTAGACCCAAATCTAAAGGGCTTGTGTGGTTAGATTAGATTTACCATATAATCTTCCTCTCTCAAAGTCAACTGTGACATATGACATAACCTAATCATGGGAGTTGCTCACAGTCCCTGGGATTATGCAGCACTGGTATACCATGGCTAGGAAACCTTGGGGCCCCTCTTAGAATTCTGCCTGGCACATGGCTTGAAAGGGCCCCTCCAGACCTGCCAGTATTCAGTGGTTGAAGATGGAGAAGAAAAGAGAGAAGCCAAGCCATTCCAACTCAGCCCAGAGTTCCCAACTACCCACGTTATGTAGACGTTCATCCCCAGAGATGCGTATGGCCCCTGAGGAAGCAGTGCTGCCCAGGCTCAAACACCTTTCCTTCCCCATGAGCTGCCAAGTACTTGCCCTAAGTCTGGCCTTATCCCAAAGTCATCAGGGAGATGGTGAAGACTCCATTCATGGTCTCTCAGGCTCATGGTCTCTCAGATCAGCTCCAAGATGAGGGAGTGGTGTTCATCCTCCTCCTGGACCAACTGAAGGGTGTAGAAGCTAACATAACACGAAGGCCAGGTGTTACTTACAATGATTAAAATAGCAGCTTGACATGGATTTGTTGGAAGACTGAGGATAAAAAAATATAGACAAGTTTCTGAGTATATTAAATTAATCCAGATGAGCATGGCATAGCAGACAATGCATTTGTTGTCCTGAGGTATGAATTTATAAGAGTCTGGCTGAGCAGAAAACTGACCCAGACATATACAGCCACAGGGGTCACTTCCAGAATGCTTTTTGGTCTTGTCTCTTTTTCACAGTAAGCCAAGCAGTTCCCTCAGTTGACCTTTTTATGCTTCACATTTCTCATCGTAAAGAATCAAATATTAGATAATCTGCTAACATAATTCCTAACAATAAAAGGTCAGAGGCTCGAAAACAGGTAACAGCATAACAACATTGGCCTAATTGAGGGCATTTGCTGTGTACTAGCCTTTGTGCTAAATGTTTTATATGCACCACCTGATTCAGTTCTGAGACCTCCGAGAGGTAGGCTCTGTTCTGACCTCCATTTGACAGAAAGGGAAACTGAGAGTCAGAGGAGTGGATTGCCTTGCCCTGGGCCACATGGTGAGGAAGAGCTGGCAGAGAAGGGGGTGAGCAGACTCCTGGCTTGAGCTGTCAACACCCAGTAATACACCTGCCTATCACAGTGTCCAGAAATTTTTGGTTAAATATCAGAACAAGAAACAAACTCTGGTTGTGATGTCATCAAGGTGGAGGTATAGGAGACCCCCGCCTCTTTGCCCCCACGAAGATCAACAATTAGCTATCCATGAGCTATCCAGTTCTGGGAAAGCTGCTTCTTAAACTTCAGCAACACAGTGAACAAAAATCCTAAGAATAATCATCCAAGAAGAGAAGGAAGACATCTTCGTTTTGGTTGCACCATCCCATTCTCCAGCCTGGCACTGTCAGCACCAAGATGGAACCCCCAAGTGACCCCAGTCTTTTAGGGCACCACACGAAAGTCCCACTTGGACTTCACTGCACCCAGACCAGCAAAGCTGAGCTGTATAGAGATAGCTAGGAACCAGAAAGAAAAGAAGAGTCTACCAGTAGCAGCCATGCAGCAGGCGCAATTGTGGTTCACAGTGAAGTGCTCTATAGACAAACCCAGCGGCTTTCACAGCTGTGGTAGAACCCCTCCTGATTCTACCAGCTTTTGCCCCCAGGTACTTGTGTTTGCACATACAAACTACTGGAGTCCCTCCTAGCTCCCTCTCCGCCCCCTCCCACCAGAGCCTGCCAACCACACCAGCAGCCAGCCTATGTCTCTGCAGCTGTACAAGTGCAAGATGCCATTCTCAAACCTCCATGACTGACCTTCATCACTGTGTATGCCAAAAGGTCATTAGATAATTACAAAGGGGTCTACTTATCAAGAACATATAGCAACTATCTATTCATATATTAAATGACACATTCCTGAACAACCAATGAGCCAGAAAAGAAATAAGAGGGAAATTAAAAAAATACCTTGGGACATATGAAAATGGAAATACAGCATACCAAAACCTACAAGGCGCTGCAAAAGCAGTTTTAAGAGGGAATTTTATAGTGATAAATGCCTACATTAGGTAAAAAGAAAGGGGCACCTGGGTGGCTCAGTTGCTTAAATGTCTGACTCTTGGTTTTGACTCAGGTCGTGATCTCACGAAGTGAATTCAAGCCCCGCATCGGGCTCCATGCTGAGAGTGGAGCCTGCTTAAGATTCCCTTTCCCTCTCTCCCTCTAACCATCTCCTACTTGCTCACTCTGTCTCTCAAAAAAAATTTTTTTTAGGAAAAATGAAAGATCTCAAATAAACAACCTAAACTTATACTGTAAAGGCTCTAGAAAAAAAAGAACTAAGCCTAAAGTTAGCAGAAAGAAAGAATAACAAAACTCCAAGCAGAAGTAAATGAAATAAAGGCCAGAGAAATCATAGAAAAGACTAACAAAACTAAGCTAATTTTTTAAAAAGATGAAAATTGAAAGAACTTAGACTAAGAAAAAAAAGAAAGAAGATTGAAATAAGTCAAAAATGAAAGAGGACACCTTCTGATACCACAGAAATATAAAGGATAATAGTGATTACTGTGAATATTTATACACCAACAAAATTGGTAACCTAGAAGAAATGGATAAATTCCTAAAAACATACAACCTATCAAAACTGAATCATGAAGAAGTAGAAATCTAAACAGATTAATAACAAGATTGAATCAGTAATCAAAAACCTCCTCCAAAAAAGCAGGGTTTCATTGATTTTTCCAATCAAACATTTAACACCAGTACTTTTCAAACTTAAAAAAATGAAGGGGGGGGGGGCACCTAGGTGGCTCAGGTCAACAATTAAATACTTAGAAATACATTGAACCAAAGAAGTGAAAGTTCTGTACACTGAAAACTATGAAATGTTGATGAAAGGAATTAAAGAAGACACACCAAAAAAATAGATATTCCATGTTCACGGAGGAGAAGAATTAGTACTGTTAAATGTCCATGCTACCCAAAGCAATCTACAGATTCAGTGAAATCATTATCAAAATTTCAATGCCGCTCTTCACAGAAGTAGAAGAACACAATCCTAAAAGTTATGTGGAGCCACAAAAGACCCTAAATAATCAAAGAAATCCTGAGAGAAAACAAAGCGTGAGATATCACACTCCCTGATTTTAAACTTATACTACAAAGCTATAGTAATCAAAACAGTATGGTACAGACATACATGTAGAAACATAGACCAAATAAAAAGAAACAAGAACCCAGATATAAACCCTTGTATATATAGTCAACTGATATTTGACAAGGAAGTCCAGAATACTCAATGTGGAAATGGTATTATTTTCAATAAATGGTACTGGGGAAACTGGATAACACATGCGGAAAAATGAATTAGACCTTTATCTCATACCACTCACAAAAATTAACTCAAATGGATTACAGACTTAAGTGAAAGATCTGAAACAATACAACTAGTCAAAGAAAACAGAGAAAAAGCTCCTTGACATTGGTCTTGGCAATGATGTGTCACCAAAACCACAACAAACAAAGCAAAATAAGTGGGACTACATTGAACTAAAAAATCTTGTGCCCAGCAAAAGAAACAATCAACAAGATGAAAAGGCAACCTACAGAGTGGTGGAAAGTGTTTGAAAATCATATATCTGATAAGGTATCAGTATCCAAAATATATAAAGAAGTAATGGAACTCAATAGACCAGATGCAAACAATCCAATTTAAAAATGGGCAGAGGACCTGAAAAAACATTTTTCTCAAAGAAGACAGGCAAATAGCAAACAAGGGCATGAAAAGTTACTTGACATCACTAATCATAAGATAAATGCAAATCAAAACCACAGTGAACTATCATCTCACACCTATTAAAATGGCCATTGCCAAAAAGAGAAAACATAAATGCGGGTGAGGACGTGGAGAAACAGAAACCCCCGTGCACTGTTGGGGGGAATGTAAATTGGTGCAGCCACTATGGAAAACGGTATGTAGGTGCCTCAAAAACTTAAAACTAAAATTTCCATATAATCCACTTACGGTATTATCCAAAACTGAAAGCAGGATCTTGAAGAGATATCTGCACTGCCATGTTCATTGCAGCAATATTTACAGAAGCCAAGCTCTGGAAACAACCTAAGTTGTCCATCAATGCATGAATAGATAAAGCAAACGTGATATATGTATAAACACTCACACACTATGGGATATTATTCAGCCACGAGAAGGAAGGAAGTCCTGCTATTTGCAATTACATGTAAGGATCTTGAGAACATTGTGCTACGTGAGATAAGTCAGAGAAAGACAGACGCTGTATGGTGTCACCTATATGTGGAATCTGAAAGAGCCGAATTCAAGGAAACAGAAAGTAGTAGAGTGGTGGTTCCCACGGGTAGGAAGTGGGGGATGATGGGGAGATTTTTGCTCAAAGGGGAAAAACTTTTAATTATAAGATGAGTAAGTTCTGGGGGTCTAATGTACAGCATGGTGATTATAGTTAATAATTCTGTATTATGAACTTGAACATTGACAAGAGAGTAGATCATAAATGTTCTCACCACAAAAATGAAATGGTAGTTGTATGACATGGTGGAGGTGTGACCTAACACTATGGCGGTAATCATTTTGCAGTATATAAACATATCAAATTAACACATTGTACACCTTAAACTTAAAACAATGTTATATGTCAATTATATATATAATTGACATATATCAATATAATATACATAGAGAAAAAAATAATTTGACAGGGTTTCAACAGCAAGAAGAACAAACTGTGGTATATACATAAAATGGATTATTCAGGGATGAAGAGGATTAATGTGCTGGTACATGCTACCTCATGGGGCAAACTTGTTGATGGTTAATTTTATGTGTCACTTTGACAGGGACACAGGGTGCACTGATATTTGGCCGAACAATATTCTGGGTTTTTCTGTGAAGGTACTTTTAGATAAGCTTAACATTTACATTGATAGGCTGAGTAAAGCAGATTGCCCTCCCTGATGTTGGTGGGCCTCATCCTATGAACTGAAGTCTGAATGGAACAATAATCCTAACCTTCTGTTGAATAAAAGGGAATTCCTCCTGCCTGACCCCCTTCTAGCTGGGACATCAGTTTTTCCCTGTCTATAGACTCAGACTGAAGCATCAGCCCTTCCTGGGTCTTCTGTCTTTCAGACTAGAACTCACACCCTCAGATCTCTTGAGTCCCAGCTTGCTGGCTGCAGATATTAGTTAGGACTTTCAAGCCTCCAGAAACGTGTGAACCAATTCCTTATTACATGTGCATACATACACACACATACCTTATTAGTTCTGCTTTTCTGGAGAACTGTGATTCATACAAACCTCATAAACATTACTAAGTGAAAGAATTCAGTCACAAAAGGCCATATATTGTATGATTCCACTTATATGAAATATCTAAAATGTAGAAATCCACAGAGACAGAAAGTAAATTGGAGGCTTCCTGGGGCTGGGGAGGAGAGGTTGTAGGAGCCCGACAGTGACCACGAGAAAGAATGGTTAAGGAAGCAGAGATGTGCCTGCAAACGGGACTCTCTGCATGGGCAGATCATGCTTGCAAACAAGATGTTCTGCCAAGAGGCCTGCACAACAATATCCAAGGTTAATGATCCGCTCGCATACGAGGGAACGTGCCCTCCTTAAAAATAAGGAAGAGGCTGGAGTTCTGGGCAGGCCTCTTAGTAAACATGCTGTGGTCACTTCCTCCCTTTGCTCCCCCCCGTCCTTGGAATGTGCTTGGCTTTTTGTCCTTATTTGGTAAAAGAATGCATTTCGTAGATTTCAGTATGTATCCAGCTACCGGGGTATAAAAATAAACCGCAAGGGGGCTTGCGGAGAGTTTTCTCCCTCCGGCCGGACTTGTGTCTTTGTCTGTCGTTTGTGTGTCTTGTCTTTGTGTCATTTTGCTCACAACAGAGGTGAAGGGGAAGAAACTGCTTACTGGGCAGAGGGTATAAGGTTTTAATTTAACTCATTAAAATGTTTAGGAACTAGATAGAAGGGATGGTCACACAACATTGTGAATGTGCTAAATGCCACTGAATTGTTCCACTTAAAACAGTCAATTTGATGTTATGTGAATTTCACCTCATGAATTATTTTAAATGAAACAGAAAATAGTAGAAAATGCATACATATTTATACACATATATACATACATACATACATGTGTACACACATGTACGCATGTTCATGTATATATACATACACATGTCCACACATACATACACACCAGAGGAAGGATCCAAAAGCTTCCAAGGAGCCAAGCTGGTATCACATTCATGGAATCTACAATGCCATGGATTAAAAAAATTTTTTTTAATGTTTTATTAATTTTTGAAAGATACAGCATGAGCAGGGGAGGGCCAGAGAGAGAGGGAGACAGAATCTGAAGACAAGGCTCTAGGCTCTGAGCTGTTAGCACAGAACCCGACGCAGGGCTCAAACCCACGAACTATGGAAGCTGGATGCTCAACTGACTGAGCCACCCAGATGCCCCTATAATGCCATGGATTTTAAGATCTATCATTGATTTTCATACCACCATGCTGGAAAAAGCTTTCCAATTACAGTTAAAAGGCACATTGATGATTAGTCACACCCTGATTTCACAGCATTAACATGGAAAGCAATGGGCATTTTTTTAATGTTTATTTATTTTTGAGAGAGAGAGAGAGCGAGCACCCACATGTATGTGTGCAGGAGGGCAGAGAGAGGGAGACAGAGGATCTGAAGTGGGCTCTGTGCTGGTAGCAGAAAGCCTAATGCAGGGCTCGAACCACAAACTGCAAGATCATGACCTGAGCCTAAGTCAGATGCTTAGGGGCCCCTGGAAATCGATGGGCATCTTAGGATTGATGAAAGTGGATCCTAAGAGGAGGCCTGGGAAGGTGCCTAGCTTCAGTTACTTACTGCCGAACATTCTGTAAGAGTCTGAAACCCACAATTTAAACAAATCACTTGATTTTTCAAAATATGTTGGAAACTAATTTTTTAAAACTCAATTACTGCATGGGCCAAAGAAACATTGGGCCATACAGCCTGCAGCATCATTTGTGCCCAGTGAGGGCAAAAGGCTGCCTTTTGCAGGTTTAAACCAGGCAACAATGATCAGCTCAGACTAAGGGAGTGAAGGATCCTTCACAGACTAAGGGAGCAGCTGGCTAGGTGACAGTCATCCAGACAAGGAAGTGGGATATGCAGAGAATTGGATTGTTTGTCCCTAATGGGTACAGGCTTGAACACCGGGCATGGGGCCTCCACGGGCCAAGGCATCACAGTACCTGCTTCTGGTGCTTGGAACTGGGTTCGAGACAGTTTGAGATAAGAGCTACAAAGCTAAAGCGTCTTTCTATCACCACTTGAAAGAAGTGGACACTTTACAATACCTCCCCAAGCATGGTCCCACTGGCCAGCAGCATCACCCTCGTCTGATGAAACTTGGTCAAAATGCAGGCTCTCGGGCCCTTCCCAAACCTACAAAATCAGACCTTCTGGGCTGGAGCCTGGCAATCTCTAGTTCATCAAGCCCTGCAGGTGACTCTAAAGTCAGAGAACCTCGGCCCTAGGGCCAACAGAATGGTTCAGCTATTTCTTAGAATTTGGTAGTTTGTCATAACCTTACTTTCAGAACAGTCTTCTCTGAAACTATGTTAAAAAGAATAGTTAGAAAAGCTAAAAATCATCACGGAACATCCCAGATTTGATCACTTCCAGCTAACATTGTCGTTGGCACAGCGCTTCTTACACAGTCTCCTCACTTTCTTCTTAGCCAAATGCTTAGCCTCTCACACACAGCAGCCCCTCCACCGCCCCCCACAGATTTGCCCCTGGTGCTAATATCTGCAATCCGGTGTTGCTGAAAGCCGTCAGAGCACCCCTACATAATAAACATGTTTTGTCCAATCCACACAATGAAAACTAAGAGGAATGCTTCATTTTTCCAGCCCTTCTCTTTTGCCCACAGTGATGAATGGAAGAGCCCTGCAATTGGGAAGCTCCTATCTTGCCATCAAGGCAAGAGTAGAAGCAGTGAGGACTCGAGGCTGGCTTGGTGACAGCAGCATCAGAAAGCAGAGAGAAGCAGGCAGAATCAGACTAACATATGAATAGACTATGAGCAAACAAGAGCTGAGCAGCCAGGCTGGGTCTGAAGAAACAGCCTCACAGGGTTGACAGACTCTATGGCAGGTTCTGTAATTCATTCTATTCAAGTCAGAGGGACCAGAGATAGATTCGTCCCAGGTGAATTTGGGAAAGTCAACAAATTGTTCTGAGCTCAGCTTTCACATTTGTGAGCTGGTGGGGAGTGAATGATGCTTAATTTGCAAACTTTTAAGAGTTTGTCTAGAAGAACTGGCTCTGTGCTTTGGCACATAATCGGGTTCCGTCCCTGTTTCTCTTCTCTTGCCCCTTCGATGGGCCTTGTGAATCTTCCATCACATGTGTCCCTGAGGTTGGGGAAATTGCCTGGGATGTGGTTGACTGTTAGTCTTATGTTTTATTCTCTTACGCCCCTAAAGATGACTTTGCACTTGAGGTGTGTAGGCCTTGCTGATGGAGAACTTGGAATGAGTTGCCTAACCACCTAATAATCATGAGGATTCAGTGAAGCAAATGTACCCAAAAGTGCTCTATAAACATTTGTAGTGTGTGTTTCGTTGTTTTCTCTTTGTGCGTCTGAACATTTCAGAGATCTAGAGGTAGAAATGGAACCTGGGACTTGGATTTGTTTGATACCTGTGTTTTTTTAAGGTGCCTTGGAGACATATTAGATTATTCACTAGACTTTCTCTTGGAGGCAAAAGATCTTGAACTGTGTGGGAACCACTGATCTCTGATCTAAAATGGAACCTGTAACTCCCTGATCTTGGGTGCTGATACGCCATGGCTTGGATATTTTATTACTTGTAATGCAGGGTTAGTTGGCACCTGATTTTTAGATTCACATTATCAGGCATGGAGCCCTGCACTTTTCATTTGTAGAAAAATCAGAGTTATCTGGGTCAGGTGAATGAATAAAGGTTCATTGAAGGCATGAAATTCAATTTCCGGCGTCATTGTCGATTTAATTGTTCTGAAACTAAACACAAACCTTGTCAGCATTTTTAGGGGGAAGAATCATTCTACAATTATTTAAGAATAATTGTGGGTATATAAGTGGAGTTAATGTGTCAGAATTGAGCATAACGTGGCCACACCCCTGTTGGGAGTGCCGGGGTGCTACATGGGGCTTTTCCAGCTCTTACCTGAGGAAGAAAAGCAAGGTCTGGCACCTTCAGAGAAGCAACTCGAAGTCGCCTTTCATGTGCAAGGAAGTTCTTTGAAAACTCCTGTTTTACCTCCAAAATGCACACATAATTTGCATTCAACCTTAAATCGCTTCGTGTTGGTTTCTAAATTAGTTTTACCCTAAATTTTGAATACAGTGGATGCTCCAAGACAGGCACACCTGCCCAGCTCTGGGAATGAGCACGCACCTGCCCGAGAAGCCACCGTGTCCTCGGAGACTGGGAGGTGGAGGATATGGGTCAGCATGCTTACATGATCAAACGTGTGAGACACTTGTGCATTTCCAGCAAACAGCCTCTTCTTCGTGAGGTGGTACCAGGAAAGGAAAAGGTAGAATTTGAAGAACATGTAGAGTTAAGACGGAGGGCGCCAAGTCGTCGGAGCTACACGTCTTCATACTGTTGAAGCAGCAGTTCCCTGGCCGGGGTAGAGAGGCCTGATCGTCACTCCATTTTTTGCTGAATTGCATTCTGGGAGTGTGCAACAGTGGTGTGGATTCATACGTAGAACCTTGCAAACAGCAGACCTGAAGAGAAAACAAGAATGGGAGTAGGAGAGGTATATCAGATTTAACCCCAGAGCCCTTCATTCAACTCGAAGGGCCTTCTCAGTACCTACGGAGTCTCCCGCACACCACCGGCAACGTGGCTTTGGATCTGTTAAACCATTTGCCAGAGAGGCTTTGCTGTGGAAACATTTGCATGCAAAACAAAGAGTGAAGCTGCCAAGGCTGCATCTGAGAGGGGGCGTCAGGACTCAGCAACCAGTGGTTAGAGTAACAGCGAGGAAGAGCAAAGGGGACTCGTGGAATGTGCAGATCTGAGAAGATGAGCAATTCCTTAATGCACCTCCATCACCTCAGGTTATTCCAGAGTGAGCTCTTTGGCTGAGTCTTCACACCATTTTCACAGTCAGTAAATGGTAGTCTGTAAGTGCAACAGACTTTTTAACCTCAAACATGCCCCTGAAACTCATCTCAAACAAGAAGTCAGGATGCAGAACCTTCCTGAGACAGGCAAACAGTTTTACTTCTGGAAAATGTTTCTCACGGCTACCTTGCCTCCAAGTTCAGATCATCCATCTGGTACCAAAATGCCTTTGTAAATAATGTTAGCAAAAGGCCATGAGTTAAGTAGACTTCTATGGAGTTTTAAATGTGTGTCTCCCCTTTGAGCTTAGTAGCTTCTGAAAAATGTATATTTCTTTTTGTCTACAGACCTGTTTTCTGATTACTTATAAATATCTTGAATAGCCAGCAGAGGAATATTTAAATATGAAGAACCAAAATGTGTATGCTTTAAACAGGAAGGAACAGGGGGCGCCTGGGTGGCTCAGTCAGTTAAGCGTTCGACTTCAGCTCAGGTCATGATCTCACAGTTCGTGGGTTCGAGCCCCGCGTCGGGCTCTGTGCTGACAGCTCAGAGCCTGGAGCCTGCTTTGGATTCTGTGTCTCTTTCTCTCTCTGACTCTCCCCTGCTCACACTGTCTCTCTCTCTCTCTCTCAGAAATAAATTCTTAAAAAACATTAAAAATTTTTTAAATAAATAAACAGGAAGGAACAAATACACTATCCTTTGCTATTATATTGCACGTTTAAGCTCGTGTTAGCCTCATATGTAACGTGTAGTTTTATCGTACACTTTTTAAAATTGGAATGCACATACTTTAGACTTATAATTCTACAAGGCTCTATCAAAAGTAGTTTTTGTTGTGTCTTCAAGGAACTTATATTCTGAGGAGACAAGCTAGATGTTGACATCTTTATTTTTTTTTTTTATTTTAACGCTTATTTTTGAGAGAGTGAGACAGAGAGACAGAGAGACAGAGTGTGAGTGGGGGAGGAGCAGAGAGACACAGAACCTGACGCAGGGCTCAGACTCACAAACTGTGAGATCATGATCTGAGCTGAACGACACTTAACCAAGTCACCCAGGCGCCCCAAATGTTGACATCTTTAAACTAGAATTAGGACATTGATTGTCATTGTCCTACTTAGGCAAGTGCAGCAGCATAAGGGCTGTGGCCAGCCAGCAGAGAGCTGCTGTGGCCTTCGTCCGGGCATAGGCTTGACAAAGAAGCAAAATTTACAACATTAAGGAATTTTGATTTATGCCTATGTATATTGGCCACTTCAAAAGTTAGGAGAGTGGTCCAGCTTGAGGATACAGTTTCTGAGCTGTTTTTTTGACCTCAATTGCTCTGTGTTAACCAGGTGAAGAGAAAAACAGATCCATCGTAGGAAGGATCACGCTCTCCAAATTGAAGGGAGATAATGCCTTGGGACCACCTCACATTCCCAACCCATGAATCCCTGCCATGCCTGACTCTGATTCTTTATTGTCAAATGAAACTCTTAGAGGCATAGACCTGTCTCATCTCACTTGATGCCAAGATTCATTCCATATGCCACTGACATTGGTTCTCTCTGCTGAGCAGCCCAGCATCCCTGACATGCACCTTGCACTTAGCTCTGAAAGCAGGCATACTGAGGAGATTTGCACACAAGCTACAGCCAAGCACATAGGCACACCAGGGGCACCAGCTTCAAAGTGAGGAGGAATTTTAATAATTCCTTTGTACTCTCCTGGCCCAAAGCTGTGAGCCTAGAGATGCTCAATCATTACACTCAAGTCTCATAAAGGCAGGTTGATGGTGACATCCAAACACACTCTTACATCATCAGGAATACTGAGAGGTAGTAGAAATAAGAGAGAGAAGAGCTCACACAACCTACAACAAAGAGACTTTGAGCTAGAGGTTATCGAGTTTTCCATTTTTTCCTTCATCAGTACAGATTATCTTCTAAAAAGTGGATACTCTATGGATTTGCTTGAAACTCAGATTTTAAAAATTATTTCCTGCAAGTGCAATGTATTAAGCAGTAACTCTGCCTTTGAATAAATATTCAGAATCATTTCTGAGTAAAACATTCCTAGGAGAAAAGGGAATCAAGGTCTCTAGTTTCTCTGATTAATAAGTTAGCAGATATATACTCAGCAATGATGGAAAAGAAAACATTTTAACAACCTGGTTTGCAAATACCTACTAGACTACAGATAAGCCATGTAACAGTTATGTTCGGAAATTTCCCAGGATGGCAATTAAATAGGAGAGATCTCAGAGTAGTTTCTTAATGCTATGCTCAGGCTCCTCCCTAATAAACAGAATTTCCTGGAAATCCCTAGATAATAATACAGATCAGAAGAAATGGAGATACAGCAGTTTAACACTATACTTTGCTAAGTGGAAACACATTGTAATTACAACAGTAAATATCTATTGACCTATCATTCTATTGCCTTAGGGTAGGCTTTAATAAATCCTTTTTGCAAATTTGAATGTGAAAAGATGTTGTTTACATAAGTAGTTACAAAGAGCCTCTAATATTACAGTAATTGTGTTTGTTGATTTCCATTACCCTGAAAAATACTCCTCATCCCCACTAGCAGATTCTCTATTACTGGGAAAGACATTAGATTGTGAGAAGCTTGTCTTAATCAATAGTAACCTAATAAAATCACAACGCTGCTGCCCTTGTAGACTGT
This sequence comes from Hyaena hyaena, assembly GCF_003009895.1. Classification (NCBI taxonomy): domain Eukaryota; kingdom Metazoa; phylum Chordata; class Mammalia; order Carnivora; family Hyaenidae; genus Hyaena; species Hyaena hyaena. The sequence goes on along the minus strand of NW_024080733.1, from coordinate 3,783,093 downwards.
AACTGGAGAAATACTGTGACTAAGTGTGTTTGTATTACAGTGTGAGTATCCATTTCAATGCTTGTTTTGCTTGTCTCCCATTTTCCTTCTTACAGATTTTTAAAAGCATTGGCTCTGATGAGACCGTCCAAGGGCAAGGAAGTCGGAGGCTGATCAGCTTTTCTCTCTCAGGTATGTTTTGCTCACCTGAAAGCCTTGTGGAGAAAATAAGAAGGTCAACCAGCAGTCAGCACACCTACTTCCATTTGACTGTTATCTACAATTTCTCTCCTCTGTGTGCCTCAGTTTTTCCGTCTATAAAACAAAAATTTAAAATATCTGTTCCATCTTCCTTGACCTCATGAGGATATTGAAGGAGTCAATAAGTAATAGATGCTACAGCACTTTGAGATGATGAGAAGAGAAGGTGCAATTCCACTTTGCCTCCATCATCAATAGAATTAATTGAGAGTTTATAAAGTGGAGGTAGGGGAAGGCCTGGGGGAAAATGCAGCCCCTTTGTCTAAATAAAATCTCACATGAAGTTCAGTTGATAAAACAGATAAAAAACCAAACTGCTCAAAAAAGTATGTTTGTGGAAAAGCCAGTGAAATCCAAATAAAGTATGTAACTCAATTAATAGTGTTCATTTGAGTAATCTAATTTATCAATTTTCATGACGTACCATAGTTCTATAGTATGTTAACAATGGGACAAACTGGGTAAAACGTATGTGGGAAATCTTCGTACTACCTCTGCAACTCTTCTGTAAATCTAGAATAATTTCAAAATTAAAAGCATAAAGAAAAACTGAGTTACTCTGCCTAAAATGATATACAAAGCTCAGAGCCCTACACACTGAGTTCCACCCTAAGGTGGAAGGGGTCTTTGAGGAGACACAATGGCATGAAGCTCTAGGACTCTATTGAACACAGTTTGGAAAGTACTCCTTAGCTTGTTGTCAAACCAAGAAGTGTTACAGACCATGAATGTCAGAGATCTAAGACCACAGAAATGATGACTGTTCTTGGGAGATAGACAGTCAACTGGCATTTTTATGTCTATGTGAACCCCGGTAAAGAAAATGCATTTCTAAAGATACATTGATAAACAATTATAGCAAGGTTGCGGGGTGCAAGGTTAATACAGAAAAGTCCGTTGCTTTCCTATATACCAGCAATAACAAGTGGAATTTAAAATGAAATACACAGTACCTTTTTATATGCGCACCTCCCCAAATGAAATACTTAGGTATAAACCTAATAAAATCTGTACAAGGTCTATATAAGGAAAACTACAAAACTCTGATGAATGAAATTAAAAAAGAACTAAATGAATGGAAGACACTCTGTGTTGATTACAAGACTCAGTGTTGTCAAAATTTCCATTTTTCTATAGAATCAATGCAATCCCAATTAAAACCCCAGCAAATCATTTTGTGGATATTGATAAAATGACTCTCAAACTTATAGAAAAAAGCAAAAGACCCAGAATAGCCAACACAATACTGAAGGAGCAGATAAAGCTGGAGAACTGACTTACTCAACTTCAAGACTTACCACAGCTATGGTATCCAACACAGCATGGTATTGGTGAAAGAACAACAACAACAAGCAAAAAGCAAACAAACAAACAAAAACAATAGATCAATGGAACAGAATAGAATACCCAGAAATAGATCCACGTAAATTTAGTCAACTGAACAGTGACAAAGGAGCAATAGTGATAAAATGGTGCAAAGACAGTCTTTTGAGCAAATGATGCTAAAACTACTGGGCATCCACATGAAAAAAAAAAACCCATCTATATCCAGAACTTACACCCTTCGCAAAAATTAACTCCCCCCACTAAAAAACTGTTAGAATTAACAAATTCAGTAAAGGTTGCAGGATACAAAATCAAAATACAAAAATTTGCTGTGTTTCTATACTAATAATGAACTGTCAGAAAAAGAAATTAAGAAAACAATCCTATTTACAATTGCATCAAAAAGACTGAAATACCCAGAAATAAATGTAACTGAGGAGGTGAAAGACCTGTCTGCTGAAAATAAGAAAACATTGATGAAAGAAACTGAAGAAGACACAAACAAATGGGAAGATAGCCCATGCTCATAGATGAGAAGAATAATATAGTTAAAGTGCCCATACTATCTAAAGCAATCTACACATTCAATGCAATCTCTATCAATATTCCAATGGCATTTTTCACAGAAATAAAATAAAGAATTCTAAAATTTGTATGGGACCACAAAAGACCCCAAATAACCAAAGCAGTCTTAAGAAAGAAGAACAAAGTTGGAGGAATCATGATTCCTGATTTCAAACTATATTACAAAACTAGAGCAGTCCAAACAGTATGGTATTCACATAAAAACAAGACACATAGATCAAAGGAACAGAATAGAGAGTCCAGAAATAAACATGCATTTTTATGGTCAATTAATTTACAGCAAAGGAACCAAGAATATACAATGGGGAAAGGACAATCTGTTCAATAAATAGTGCTGAGAAAACTGGACAGCCACATGCAAAAGAATGAAAGTAGGCCACTATCTTACACCATACACAAAAATAACTCAAAATGCATTAAGGATTTGAACATAAAACCTGAAATCATTACACTCCTAGAAGAAAACATAGGCAGTAAACTCCTTGACATCAATCTTGGTGATGATATTTTTTGGATTTAACATCAAAAGCAAAGGTAGCAAACACAAAAATAAATGGGACCATATCGAACTAAAAAGCTGCTGCACAGCAAAGAAAACTGTCAACAAAATTAAAAGAAGTGAGAGAAAATAATTGCAAATTTTATCTCTGAAGAAGGTCTAATGTCCTAAATGTATAAAGAACTCATGCAATTCAGCAAAAAAAAAAAAAATCTGACTAAAGAATGTGCAGAAGATCCGAATAGACATTTCCCCGAAGAAGACATACAGATGACCAACAAGTACATAAAAAGATGTTCAACATCATTCATCAGTAGTGAAATGCAAAAAATCAAAACTACAATGGGATATCACTTCACACCTGTTAGAATGCCTAGTATCAAACATACAAGAGGGAATAAGTATTAGCAAGGATGTAGAGAAAAGGGAAACCCTCATGCACTGTTGGGGGAGATGTAAATTCATACAGCCATTATGGAAAACACTATGGAGTTTCCTCAAAAAATTAAAAGTAAAACTATCAAAGAACTATCGCAGGATCTAGGATTCCACTTCTGGGTGTTTAGCCAAAGAAAATGAAAAGATGAACTCAGAAAGATATATACACCCCCATAAATAAATATGTATATATATGTCTTGGCTATTATAAATAATGCTTCAATATATATGCAATACAATGATATTCAGTCATAAAAAAGAATGAAATCTTGCTATTTGTGACAACATTGATGGAGCTAGAGCATATTATGCTAAGTGAAAGAAGTCAGATAGAGGAAGACAAATACCATATGATCTCACTTATATGTGGAATCTGGAAAAAATAAACAAACAAAAAAAACCCCCACCAAGCTCATAGATAGAACAGATGGGGGGTTGCCAGAGGTGAGGTGAGAACCGGGAAAAATGGGTGAAGGTGGTTGAAAGATAGGAGCTTCCAATATAAAACAAATAAGTAATGTGGATGTAATGTACAGCATGCTAACTATAGTTAATAATACTGTATTATATACCTGAAAATTGCTGAGAGTAGTTATCAAAGTTTTCATTGGAAGTTATAACAATGTGTGGTGATAGCTATTAACTAGACTTATTTGTCATTTTGCATTATATCCAAATACAATACAAATATATGAATCATTATGTTGTATACCTGAAACTAAATATAATGTTATATGTCAATTATATCTCAATTTTAAAGAATCACTCAAAAATGGATCAGACCTATGTGTAAAATGCAGAGCTATAAAACTCCTAGAAGGTAACAGGAGAAAACCTAGATGACTTTGGGTATGGCAATGACTTTTTAGATACAATATCGAAGATGTGGTGCCTGAAAGAAATGATTGATAAAAGGATGGACCTGATTAGAATTAAAAACTTTTGTACTGTGAAAGACAATGTCAAGAGACTGAGAAAAACTACACTACGCTGGGAAAAATTATTTGCAAAATACATTTGTTAAAGGAACGCTATTATAAATATACAAAGAACTCTTGGGGGGAGGGGGATGGGGGTGATGGGCATGCAGGAGGGCATTTGTGGGGATGAGCACTGGGTGTTATATGGAAACCAACTTGACAGTAAACTATTAAATAAATAAATAAATGTTAAAAAATTTCAATATGAAAACATACAACCCAATTAAAAAGAATGGGCCAAAGATCTTAGCAGACATCTCACCAAAGAAGATATAAGATGACAAATAATCATATGAGAAGATGCTTCACATCATATATCATCAGGGAAATGAAAATGAAAACAGTAAGACACCACTACACACCGATTAGAATGGCCAAAATCCAGAACACCGACAACACCAACTGTTGACAAGGATGTAGAACAATGAGAGCACTGATTGCTGGTGGGAATGCAAAATGGCACAGCCACTTTGAAAGACAGTTTGGTGATCTGTTACAAAGCTAAACACACTCTTACCATACGATCCAGTGATTGCACTCCTTGGTATTTACCCAAATAAATTAAAAACTTAAATCTGTACAAAACTTATATGCATATGTTTATAGCAGCTTTATTCCTAATTGCCAAAACTTAGAAATAACCAAGATGCCCTTCAGTTGAAGAAAGGATAAATAAACTGTAGCACATGAAGATAATGGATAGGTGTCCATTGCTAAAAGGAAATGAGCTGTCAAATGAGACAAAGAGAAGAATCTTTTTTTTAAAATATTTTTTATTTCTTTTTTTTTTAATGTTTTATTTATTTTTAGGAGAGAGAGAGAGACAGCGTGAGCAGAGGAGGGTCAGAGAGAGAGGGAGTCACAGACTGAAACAGGCTCCAGGCTCTGAGCTGGCAGTCAGCACAGAGCCTGACGCGGGGCTCGAACCCACGAACCGCAAGATCATGACCCAAGCGAAAGTCGGACGCTTAACCGACTAAGCCACCCAGGCGCCCCAAATATTTTTCATTTCTGAGAGAGAGAGAGAGACAGCATGAGTAGGGGAGGGTCAGAGAGAGAGGGAGATACAGAATCTGAAACAAGCTCCAGGCTCTGAGCTGGCAGTCAGCACAGAGCCTGACGCAGGCTTGAACCCACCAACCGTGAGATCATGGTGTTAGCCGAAGTCGGACGCTTAACCAACTGAGCCACCCAGGTGCCCCAGAAGAATCTTAAATGCATATTACTAAGTTTAAAAAAGCCAGTCTGAAAAGGCTACATACTGTATGATTCCAACTATATTATGGAAAGGGCAAACAGAACTGTGCAGTCGGTAAGGAGATCAGTGGTTGCCAGCGTCTGGGAGAAGATAGAGGAGATGAAGTAGAGAGGATTTTTAGGACAGTGGAAATATTCTCTACGATACTCTAATAATGAATACATTTGTCAAAACCCATAGAATGCACACCATCAATAGTGAATGCTGATGTAAACTACGAACTTTGGGTGATAATGATGTGCCAGTGTAGATTAGCCAGCTGTAACAAATGCTCCCCTCTGCTAGAAGATGTTGATAACGGAGAGGCTCTGCATGTGTGATGCAAGGGGCATGTGGAAAAATCTGTTCTTCTGCTTATTTTGCTGTGAACCTATAACTCCCCCCTCAAGATAAAGTCATCTTTTTCATTAAAAAATATATATATATATATATCAGTTGACCTTAGCATGTGTCTGTCAAAGTTAAAAGAAAAAGGAAGAAGAAACGCAATACTTTTGTGTTACTAGGGCGGAAAGCCAACAGCTTCTGATTTGCCATTCTTATGTTCCTGTTGAAATGCTTGAGAAATAACAATTATTTGTGCAAACCTGTAGAAACAGCGGGGGCATAGAAAGCTATTTGACTGCCTTGCAGAAACCAAGAGGAGATTTCACTAACCAAAGTTCCGTGAAATCCTGAAGCCCAAGAGGGATGCCATGCAGGATGGGCAGCGCGGAGCTGGGGACGGAGAGAAATTCTCTGTTAATCCGTTCCCATTTTGGTTCTACCATGCAGACAAAGGCTGGTAGAAATACTGTATTCATTGTGAAACTACAGCCCTTGCTTTTCTTCTAACTCCACTTTGCACAGGAATTTTCACCTAGGCCCATAGAGTTTTCAAAGTTGGATTTCCTCCCTCAGTACCCAGACCAAGTTTCCTGAGGTGACCTCAGGCCCTCACCCCAGCTTGCCTGAGGAATGCCAGCAATCCAGTCCATTAAAAGCTAACGGTCCTCGGGGCGCCTGGGTGGCTTAGTCAGTTGAGCATCCGACTTTCGCTTAGGTCATGATCTCGCGGTTCGTGGGTTCGAGCCCCGCGTCGGGCTCTGTGCTGACTGCCAGCTCAGAGCCTGGAGCCTGTTTCAGTCTGTGACTCCCTCTCTCTCTGACCCTCCCCTGCTCACGCTGTCTCTCTCTCTCTCCTAGAAATGAATAAAACGTTAAAAAAAAAAAAAAAGCTAACGGTCCTCTCTCAAAACGCATTGTGACCACAATGCCAGTTGAGTTGATTTATTTTAAGGAACGGTTTTATACATGCCAGTAAATATTCCATATAATGGGTTCTGTAGACATACCAGTCCATATGCATAATGAGGTGGAAAATAGTCTAAAGACTGAAAAGATTTTTCTATGTTTTGACTGAGCTTCACTCCTTGTGTAAGCCCTGATAGGATCTTTCAACTCACTGAAGCATATTTAACTTAAAATATTCCTTACTTTATAGATTTCCAGGCCATGGGGTTGAAGAAAGGGATGTTTTTTAACCCAGACCCTTACCTGAAGATTTCCATTCAGCCTGGAAAGCACAGCATCTTCCCTGCCCTCCCACACCATGGACAGGAGAGGAGATCCAAGATCATAGGCAACACCGTGAACCCCATCTGGCAGGCTGAGGTGAGTGTTGTGGGCCCCAAGAAGAAGCCTCAGTGACCAACTGACCAGAAAGCAGCCTACATGTGATCCCCTCCTTCCTTGGAGCCCCAAACTGCTGCTCTGTTTCACGGCTCTCTGGTCTGGGAAGGAAGCTGTGCTCTCTGTGGGTTGTAACTCTGGGATCTTGACAGAGGCCCTCAAGGCAGTACCAGGAAACTGTTTGTTGCACCTACACTCAGTAGCCCTGTAATAGCTTCTTCTTCTGACTCAGGACCTGCATCTGAAAGCAAGACAGCCTCTATCCGCCTCTGTGTGGGGAGAAAGAAGAGAAGAATTTTGATTTGAGCACTCTCACACCCCGCCAACGCGTGCGGTCCTTAGGCAAGCGTGCCAAATTTTAAATGAGTCCCTCTAGACCAGTTCCAGAGATTCTAAAAGTGTCAGGTTCCTGGGACAGGTAAACAGATAAGCCCTAAAATATCCTTGGGATTTACCTATTGTTTGATTTAAATAGACATGAAACCTAATTATGCAACCCATCGTCCCGGTCTGCATGGTACTAGGCAACTTGCTGGAGGGTTGACAGTTGGTTTGGTCTCATGAAGGCCCGTCTCCACTCCCAAATGTGTCCTCTGCTAGCCAGGAGTGTGGAGGTTCCTCAGCAAAGCCACATGTATGTCAGGCTCGGTTTCCCAGTGACTAAGTCCCCTCCTAGAGAACTAGCGGAAAGTTGTCACAACCCATCTGGCAGCCTAGCTCACATGCTTTAGCTTGAGGGTATGACTGCTACCGTATAACGTAGGGGTTAAAAGCACAACTTTGCAGCCACCCAAACCGTGGTTCAAATCGCAGCGTGACCACTTGCTAGGTGTGTAGATTTAAGAAATCTGTCATCCTCATTCTGAGCCTCAGATTACTTTCATCAGTTTGTTACTGATGGAAATTTGCCACTCCCTCCCAAGCCACTTGCTTCGGACAGGATTCCTTCGTTTATTCTTCTGAGCAGATCATCTCTGATGTAGACCGTTCAAGCATCCTTGAGCAAAAAAGTGTTTTAGATATTTGGAGGCGACGCTTTTTCATTCTCTTCAATTATACCACCTACTTCCTAGGCTTCATTAATCCTGACCCAGTCCTTACAGAAGAGCAACATTACAGCTTTGAAGTTAGAGCAACGTAAAGGAAATGGAATTATATTTAAACTTCCTGTGACTTTGGTTATCAACAGGTCCTAAAGCACTGAGAGAACCGGTAGCATGGAATAATGAATCTTAAATTATTTGTTCCTTTAGTCCAGGCTATTCTCACCAATTATTTCTGGTCTCTTCGCTGCATTCCTGGGGATAATGCAAGATGCCATAGGAATTTATAGTACATGAAAAAAAAAAAAAGCATTCTCTCTTCTGAAGAACTTCAGAGCAACTTGTTCTAAAACATTTAGTCATAAAGGTATTATAAGTCTCAAAGAACATTTCAAAACTCCAGCACCATCAGAATGTTTTCTTATTTTAAAATGTCAACTAGAATCTACTTTAAGTTCTGCAATTATTTTTGGGTCTTTAGTTAAGATTTACTTCTCTCTGGAAGGATCCTGGCAAACTCTTGCAAGTCCCCTGCTCTTGACCTCCTGTCCTCTATCCAGTGTGCTGTGGTTAAAGTTGGTGTTCTAAAATTGGTCTAAAACATGTCTCCCTGATGAGGCTCAGATTGAGGATAACTGATTTTTCAAGTTAAACATCAGGTAACTTGATTGCAAATCTGTACTTTCTTTTTTTAATATAATTTTATTTATTTATTTTTAAATTTACATCCAAGTTAGTTAGCATATAGTGCAACAATGATTTCAGGAGTAGATTCCAGTGATTCATCCTCTAACACCCGGTGCTTATCCCAGCAAGTGCCCTCCTTAATGCCCCTCCCCCACATAGCCCATCCCCCTTCCCACGACCCCTCCAGCAGCCCTCTGTTTGTTCTCAATATTTTTTTTTCTTAATGTTTATTTTTTGAGAGAGAGAGAGACGCACAGAGTACGAGCAGAGGAGGGACAGAGGGAGAGGGAGACACCGAATCTGAAACAGGCTCCAGGCTCTGAGCTGTCAGCACAGAGCCTGACGTGGGGCTCGAACCCATGAACCATGAGATCATGACCTGAGCTGAAGTCGGATGCTTAACCGACTGAGCCACCCAGGCGCCCCTGTTTGTTCTCAATATTTAAGAGTCTCTTTTGTTTTGTCCCCCTCCCTGTTTGTATATTATTTTGCTTCCTTTCCCTTATGTTCATCAGTTTTGTATCTTAAATCCCTCATATGAATGAACTCATATAATATTTGTCTTTCTCTGACTAATTTCACTTAGCATAGTACCATCCAGTTCCATCCATGTAGTTGCAAATGGCAAGATTTCATTCTTTTGGATTGCTGAATAATACTCCATTTATATATATATATATATATATATATATATATATACCAAATCTTCTTTATTCATTCATCCATCAATGGACATTCAGGCTCTTTCCATACTTTGGCTATTGTCGATAGCGCTGCTATAAACATTGGGGTGCATGTGCCCCTTCAAAACAGCACACCTGTATCCTTTGGATAAATACCGAGTAGTGCAGTTGCTGGGTTGTTAGGGTAGTTCTATTTTTAATTTTTTGACAAACCTCCATACTGTTTTCCAGGGTGGCTGCACCAGCCTGCATTCCCACCAGTAGTGCAAAAAATGCAAATCTGTACGTTCAACCCCTAAAGTACACTATAGGGCCTAGTTTCCATGGGGAAACCATGCCCCCAATGTAAAGCATTCCAGAACTTTGGTGAAGCAGCATCACTTACCACTTGTGTCAGGTATGGACGCATTTGGCTCTAAACTAGAGGAAGCGGGGCCAGCTGTGACATTTCTCACAAACAAGAAGTCCAGAGGGAGGTGGTCCCGGCAGTGCAGCTACTGAGTACAGTCATCATGGACTCAGGATCCCTGGGTCTTCTCACTGCACTGTTAGCAGATGCTTTCAACCTCCTGTCTTAAAACTGTCAAACTCAAGAACCAGGTAGAAAGAAAGGAAAAAGGCAAAAAGTTTTCTCCTTTTAAGATTTTGCATCTTTATTCCTTAAGAGAAGCACTTCCCAGAAAAAGCTCCATTACCTGTCACAGGACCTCGCCTGTTTGGCAAATTTGGTGCTTCAATTCCCTAACTCTATAGTAGAGAGGGCAGGGGAGAAAGGGGCTGAACGTGTTGTGTTGAGTAAAACAACTTGCAGTGTGTGCAGTGTGCTTCAGCTCTATGCCTCAGTACCTTGCACCTCAGACATCGTGTGAAGGCCACTCTCGATAGCTACTGTACCCCGCCTCTCGTGCTTTCATATGGCCGCATAGACGTCCTCGCTTATATCTGCCTAGAGTGTACATTCCCAACTAATGCAGCTAGCAACTCCTGTTCATCCATCAAGACTCAGCTAAAATACACCTCCCATGTGGGCTACTCCTTAACCCCCCACCCACCCCCCGGCCTCAGGAGGAAAGAGCTCTCTTCTCTCTGCCCCTTTGTCCAGACCTCTACCATACTGCCTTTTGTTTGCACATCTGTCTTCCCTGTGAGAGTGGGAGTTCCTCAAAGGAAGGAATCATATCCAATTTTTCTTAGCACCTACAGTTCCTGGAACCTACTAATAATCAGGTATATAAGGCTTATCTAGGGCTTATTATTGCACGTGTAGACATTTTATAATTAACTCACTTAATCCTCACAACAACCCTGTGGGATATATACTATTATTATTCCCATTTAAAGAAGGCAGAACAAGGCACGGCAAAATTAAGTAATTTTCCTAAGGTCTCATAGCTGGCAAATGGCAGAACCAGAATTTGAAGCAGGTCCTCTGCCCTGAGAGCCTGATACTGATCAGTTCTGTGTGTAGATGGGTGTGAGTAAATTCTGAAGAGAGTATTCACAGCTTATATGAGATCCTCAAAGTGATCAGTATAATCCCTCCCCTTCAGAGGAAAAATAAAGTTTAAATCTATAGCTTGGGGTGATAAGGTCAAAGGCAGTTATCAAAAAGCTTAGTTTGGTCTTTCCAGCTAATCATCAACTACAGCTTCTGGAGAATAAGTCTGAAGGATTGGTGAAAACTCTTAACGGGGAAATCCAGGTGAAGTTCTTATGACTGATTATTCATTTAAGAAATGTTACTAAGTATCTACTACACTGTAGTAGAAATAGAAGCCCCTGAAAGGATGCGGAATGATTGATAGGTAAGACCTCTCAGACTGGTGGAAGGAGACAATACAACGAAATAGATATTCTAATCAAGGCACGGACAGGTGCTGCAACATACCGAGGGAAGACTTCCCACATGGTGAGCAGTGGGACTGGGGTCTTGATGGGTGAGGAGACATTTTTGGGGAGTGGGATGGGGGTCATTCCAAGTAGAAGGAACAGCATGTGCAAAAGCACCAAGGCATCTCATAAATTCTTAGGGGACCGTTCAGAAATGCCATGTGGTTGGAGCTCATGGTACACACAGACAAGTGATGGTGATTGAGCTGTGCTGACTCCAGAGGCACACATCCAGCGTGGCTCTCTTATTTCTTACAAACAAAAGCTAATGTTGGCCTCTGGGTCTCACATTGCACCTTGGTGAGTGAAATGAAGATTCCCTGCTCCTACAGAATGCATGCATGCCTTTAAATTTCTATGCCAGCAGGTAAGTGAGAACCAAACTGTCCTATTTTCTGTGTACTGACTAATACACAAAGGATGTTCATGAGAAATAATTGAAGTTGCCTGCACTTAAGAGCAAGAATAGCCTTTAATGTGTAGTTTAAATGCTAAATTTATTTCTGTGATTAATGCTTCATTAAAGTCGTATGCGATTTTTTAAAATTTATGCAAGTTCAAACTTGAAACATATGTTTTTGCTGATTAAAACTTGATAACTCTTGGAAAAATTATAGTTACTATCAGAATTTTAAAATAAGGAGAGAAACGGAGAGAAATACATATTAAATGTAATATCAACAGAAAAAATTTAAAGGAGACTACCACATTGATTGATCTATCTCTGTTTTTATTATTATTACTGTAATTAGAAACTATTTTCACCCAGGGAACAATCTCCTTGATTTTCAGGTCTGTTTACTTTACTGAATGGATATAATGAACACTTATAAGATTATAGCTACACAGAGAAGTTAAATAGAAAACGACAGAGTCTTGGGTAACTTATTCAGAGTGCCTATGTGGAGAGTATATTTATACCTCTAAATCAAACAAGGAACTCCTAAAAGCACAATCTCAGAAATATCCAGTGGATTGAGCAAATATTAAATTAAAGTCTGGGGCCATAGTGTTTGTCAGCCTCCACTCCATTCCCTCTGTCTCAGCCCTCAAAGCTGGGTGGATTAATCCCACACATGTACACTATCAGCCTGATCCAGTCTCGTCACAAGATTAGAAGACAAGGCCTTGCCTCCTGGAGCTTATATTCTAATATAAGAAAACAAAACAAAAAATAAACTAACAAGACAATTGCAGTGGAAAAATAAGCAACACGAAGGAAATACTACATCATCATATGATGTACAGGATGGAGAAGAGCTAACTTAGATGGCCATGGTCCAGAAAGGACTTTCTGAGCTGCTGTCACATGAACTGAGGAGACAGATACACAAAGACCTGATTAGATGTATGCTGCAGATAGAGGAGGCAGTTAGGATGAAGGGCCTGAGTGTGCCGAACTTGCCATGCTTAAACAACAACAGGAAGGTCGTTGTGGCTGGAGAACAGTCATGTGTGAGGAGGGATGAGGGCGGAGTATAAGATGAGGCTGGGGAGAGAGTCAAGGTCCAGCTTCTTTTAAAATTGTGGGAAGATTTTATGCCAAATGTGATAAGAAGCCACTGGAGTAAGGAAGCATCATGTTCTGATCAAAATGTATACAGACAGTCCTGCAGCTCTGTGTAGAATGCATTACAAAGAGGCAAGAATGGAAGCAGTTGATCTGGGTGTCAAGGAGCAGCACATGGCACACTAACACCAAACACCTAGAAAAGCCAGATAAATTTTTTAAAAAACATTTGTGATGACACGAGAGAATGATCAGGACCACAGAACTCGTGTGGTCAAGAATCTGGAGAGAAAGAAATTTCAAGTGAGCCAACTTTGTGCAACTGCGTTGTATAAGAGGGATAAGAAGGTAGGCCAAAAGCTGCTGAAGATCAAAGAGGAGCTTTCTATAATTTGACTGCTGAAGAAACAAAACTTGAAGTTCTGGATCCTCCAAGGGGAGATGTCCCAGCAAACCCTAGACTCTCAGTTGGACCCCTGGCTGGCTGCAGTGAAGGATCAGGGCAAACCAGTGGTAGAAAACTTTAAGACAGGCGCACCTGGGTGGCTCAGTCAGTTGGGCAGCTGATTTCGGCTCAGGTCATGATCTCACGGTCCGTGGGTTTGAGCCCCATGTCGGGCTCTGCGCTGACAGCTCAGAGCCTGAAGCCTGCTTTGAATTCTGTGATTCCCTTTCTCTCCGCCCCTCTCCCACTCAAGCTCTGTCTCTCTCTGTCTCAAAAATAAAATAAACATTAAAAAATTAAAAAAAGAAAAGAAAAGAAAACTTTAAGACAGCTCAAACAGCTCAGTCAGGCTCTGATTGGTTAAAATTGTATCTCACTCAGGAATAAGACCTACACACCATGGACGACTATTTATTGGAGTTATTAGAGGTAGATTTTAAATACTATTTTATATATTTTTAGACTTAAGAAACGACATAAATTTTCAAAATATGTGTAAGTAGAAAATGTCCATTCATCTTGAAAATTAAGCAAAAAACTCCTAAAAAATATATGGGTCAAGGAAGAGATCACAATAAAAGAAAATATTTTGAACTGAATAATAGTATGTGACATATCTAAGCTTGTGAGATGCAGCTAAATTAGAAAATAAGACAAGCTTGGAGGCCCCTGGTAGCTCAGTTGCTTAAGTATCCAACTGTGGCTCAGGTCATGATCTCATGTTTCCTGGTTTTGAGGTACTGACAGCTCAGAGCCTGGAGCCTGCTTCAGATTCTGTGTCTCCCTCTCTCTCTGCCCTTCCTCACTCGTGCTCTCTCTCTGTCTCTCTCTCTCTCAAAAAAAGTGAATAAACATTAAAATAAAAAAAGAAAAGAAAACAAGCTTTTGCCACTTCAAAAGCTTCAGTGAACTGAGCTCCCATGTGATTAAGCTACTGTACCAGTCCAATGAAGAAGAGAAATGAAGAAATCACTGAATTAGAAAACAAATATGTGATAGAGAAAATTAACAAAAATTGCAATGTAGTGGTTATACATATATTAAAATATGAGCATCATGAAAATATTTACACTAATAAATTTGAAAATTTTGATGAAATGGAAAACACTCTTTACATGATTATTTTTATCATTATCATCTTTAAGGGATAACTTCACTATAAAAATACAATTTATCACATACAACAAGAGAAAAACTGCATTAATTTAAAGCAAACAATTTGATCGTAGCAAGATTTCAGGATACAAGGTTAATATACAAAAGTCCATTGCTGTACTATACACCAACAATGAACAAATGGAATTTGAAATTAAAAGCATAATGCATTTATATTATCATCCAATGAAACATTTAGCTATATATCTAATAAAATTTGTACGAGATCTATAAAAGAATAACCACAAAACTATACTGAATGAGATCAAAGAACTAAATAAATGGTTATATAGTCCATCTTCAGGGATAGAAAGATACTATTGTGAGGATACTAGCTCTGTCTAACATCATTTATAAATTCAGTACAGTCTTAAAACCCCAGCAAGTTATTTTATGTATATTTACGAACTGATCTAAAGTTTACATGGAGAAGCAAAAGACCCAGATTATCTAACACAATATTGAAAGAGAAGAACAAAATTGGAGGACCGATGCTACCCAACTTCAATGCCTACTATAAAGCTGCAGTATCAGTAAAATGTGGTATTGGCAAAAGAAGGAAGGAAAGAAGGAAGGAAGGAAGGAAGGAAGGAAGGAAGGAAGGAAGGAAGGAAGGAAGGAAGGAGAGAGAGAGAGAGAGAGAGAGAGAGAGAGAGAGAGAGAAAGAAAGAAAGAAAGAAAGAAAGAAAGAAAGAAAGAAAGAAAAGGAAGAAAAGAAAAGAAAAGAAAAAAAAGAAAAGAAAAGAAAACCTACATCAATGGAACAGAATAGTGAGCCCAGAATTAGACCCCCACATAGTCAACTGATCTTTGTGATCTTTGACAAAGGAGTAAAAACAATACAATGGAGGAAAGATAGTCTTTTCTACAAATGGTGCTGGAACAACTGGAAATTCACATGCAAATAAAAGAATCTAGAGACAGACCTTATACCCTTCGCAAAGATTAATTCAAAAAGGATCATAGACCTAAATATAATATGCAAAATTATAAGACCTCTAGAAATTAACTTAGAAG
Organism: Hyaena hyaena; assembly: GCF_003009895.1. Taxonomy (NCBI): domain Eukaryota; kingdom Metazoa; phylum Chordata; class Mammalia; order Carnivora; family Hyaenidae; genus Hyaena; species Hyaena hyaena. The sequence goes on along the minus strand of NW_024080733.1, from coordinate 3,767,666 downwards.
AAAATCTAAATGACCTTGAATTTGATGGTGCTTTTTTAGATATAATATCAGAGGCATGATCTGTGAGTGAAATAATTGACAAGCTGGACTTCATTAAAATTAAAACTGCTTTATGAAAGCAGTATCAAGAGAAAGCTTTATGAAAGACTGTATCAAGAGAATTAGAAGATAAGCCACGCACTGGGAGTAAATATTTGAAAAATAAATATCTGATAAGCGACTGTTATCCAAAACATACAAAGAACTCTTAAAACTCAACAAGAAGAAAACAAATATTCGATTTAAAAATGGGCCAAAGGTCTTGACAGGCGCCTCACCAAAGAAGATATACAGATGGAAAATAAACATATGAAACAATGCTCCACATCTTATGTCATCAGGAAAATGCAAATTAAAATAACAATGTGATACCACTGCATACCTATTAGAATGGTTTAAATCCAGAGTATTGACAACACCCAAGACGGAGAGGATCTGGATCAACAGTAACTTTCATACATTGCTGGTGGGCTTGCAAAATGGTACATTCACTTTGGAAGACAGTTTGGCAGTTTCTGAAAAACTGAAGATACTCCCACAATACGATCCAGCAATCAAGATCCTCAGTATTTATTCAAAGGGGTTGAAAACTTATGTCCACAAAGAAACCTGCACAAGAATGTCGATAGCACCTTTACTCATACTTACCAAAACTTAGAAGCAACCATGATGTTTTTCGGTAGGTGAATGGATTAGTAAACTGTGATAGATCCAGACAATAGGATATTATTTAGGACTAAAAAGAATCAAACTGTCAAGTCATGAAGAGACATAATGCAATCTTAAATGCATATTACTAAGTGAAAAAAAGCTAATCTGAAGAGACTACAGACTGCATGATTCCAACTATATGACATTCTGGAAAAGGCAAAACTATAGAGACAGACAGTATAAAGGTCATTGGTTGCCAGGAACGTGTAAGGGGGAAAGGATGAATAGGCAGAGTGCAGAAGATTTTCAGGGCCATGAAAATACTCAGTATATTGTGATCATGGGTATATCTCATTTTACACTTGTCCAAACCAACAGCATATACAACAGGAAGAATTAACCCTGAAGTAAACTGTTGACTTTGGGTGATTATATGTCAATGCAGGTTCATCCTTGGTTAAAAAAAAAGTCATTCAGGTGAATGATGCTCATGATACAGGGTGGGGGAGGGGGTATAGGAGAAATCTTTGTGCCTCCCTTTCAGTTTTATCTTAGATCTAAACTGCTCTAAAAAATAAAGTCTTTCAAAAATTGCTTTGGCTCCTCTATACATTTTATATTTTCTTATAACGTTTAGAAAGACCTTTCAATCTGCAAAAACTATTCTGGAATTTTGTTTGGAAACTTGTTGAGTAGTATTAATGATTCCATTCTATGAAATGATATATCCCTCCATTTATTTAAGTCTTTAGTATTATGTAGTTTTCAGTATACAGGCCCTGCATACTTTTTATTTTTTGGTCTATTGTAGTGGAATCTTTATTTCATTTCGTTTCCAATTATTTGCTGCTAATATATAAATTTTCCTATATTAGTCTAGAATCCTGCAACCATGCTGATTTCTCTTACTAATTCAGTAGTTATTTTGTGTGAGGATATTTAGGTAAACAATCATGTTACAGCAAATAAAAGTAATTTTATTCAATTCTTTCAAAACTTGTGTCTCTTGATTTGTTTGTTTATTTTGATGTTTGCCTTACTGTAATGTCTAGGGCCTTGAGTACAATGTTGAAGGGGTGATAGAAGGCATTATTGCTTTTTTACTGATATTAGGGGGGAAGCCTTCATTACCTCACTACAAAGTGTAATGACACTGGATTTTTTGTATAGATGCTTTTCATCAGTTTAACAATGCTTCCTTCTATCCCTCGTTTGCCAAGAATCTTTCTTTAAAATCATAGATGATATTGAATTTTGTTAAACACTTTTATACACCTGTTGAAATGATTATATAATTTTTTACTTTATTATTAATATGGTAAATTACCATGATTGATTTTCTGATGTTACATCAACCATGCATTCCTAAGATGAATTCTACTTAGTAAACTTTATCATTATTTTTTTTGTATCATTATTTTTATTTTATTATTTTATGTTGGGTTCCTTTTACTAATATTTTCTTAAGAATTTTTGCATGTACATTCATGAAGAATATTGATCTGCAGTTTTATTAGCCTGGTATGATTGTAATGCTGGTCTTATGAAATGAGGTTTTGAAGTTTTCCTTCTTTTACATATTCTGGAAGGGTTTGTGTTCGTATTTCTTCCTTAAATGTTAGAAAATATTAGTGAAGACATTTTAGACTACAGTTTTAAAATATATGAGAAATTTTAAATTTCATATTTCAGTGTTTTAAGTAGAAATAGGGTAATTCAGGTTAACTAATCCTTCATGAGTAAGCTCTGGTAATTTGTGTCTCTCAAGGATTATTGCCATTTCTTCATGCTACTTTTCATAGGGTTGTTCCAAATAGTGTTTTATTATCCTTTAATGTTAGTAAACTCATTAAGGATAATTTCTTTCTCATTTTTTAAAAAATGTTTACTTATTTTGAGAGAGAGAGAGAGAGAGAACATGAGCAGGTGAGGGGCAGAGAGAGAGAGGGAGAGAGAGAATTCAAAGCAAGCTCCATGCTGTCATCATGGAGCCCAACGCAGGGTTCTGTCTCACAACCGTGAGATCATGACCTGAGCTGAAATCAAGAGTAGGATGCTTAACCGACTGTCCACCCAGCCACCCCATCTTTCTCATTTTTTTTAATGGTGAACTGCCTTTTCTCTTTTTTTATTAACCAATCTAGATATGGGTTCATAAAATTTGTTGATTTATTTCAGAAGAGACAGCTCTTGACATTGGTAATTTTCTCTATATTTCTTTGTTTTCTATTTCTTTCTATTTGTACTCTTAATTTTATTTCTCTCCTTTGTTGCCTTCTTTCTACTTAATTTCAGGCTTATTTTGCTCTTCTGTTTTTAGCCTCTTATTGTGACATTTTAGATTTTGATTTTAGACTTATTTTTCTTCTCTAATATGAACATCTAAAAGCTATTAATTTTTAAAACATTTAAAAAAAAAAAAGGGGGCGCCTGGGTGGCTTAGTCGGTTAAGCGTCCGACTTTCGATTAGGTCATGATCTCACGGTTCGTGGGTTCGAGCCCCGCGTCGGGCTCTGTGCTGACTGCACATTTATTATGTGCACTGTGAAAGAATTCTAATTTTTATGTAGTGGTCTGTAAAAATCAAATTCCAGGTACTGCTCTCTTTGTCTACCTTTTTATCAGTTGATGAGAAAAAGATACTTAAATCTCCTGCTATGATCATGGAATTATCTATCTCTCCAGTTCTGTCAACTTTTACTTCATGTATTGTGAGGCTCTTTTGTTAAATACATGCATAGTAATGTTGTGCTGATGAATTGGCCCTTTTAACATTATGAAATATCTCTCTTTGAAATATCCTATCTTTGGTAATACCTTTGATCTTGAAGGCTATTTTATCTCACATTAATGTAACAACTCTAGCTTTCTTATGTTTGATATTTGAATGGTATATCTATTTTCATCTATGTACTTTCAAGATATCTGTGTTCTTACACTAAAGGTGCACATCCTGTAGACAGTATATACTTGGGTCTTGCTTTTTCACCTATTATGATAATTTCTGCCTTTAAATAAGAGTATTTAGTTTATTGCTATTTAATGTAATTATTCATATGGTTGTATTTAGGTCTGTTATCATTTGTTTTCTGTCTGTCATTTTCTTTCAGTTATTTTTCTTGCTTGCATTTTGGATTATTTGAATACTTTTTAGAATTCTTAGAATTCCATTTTAACTCATCTATTGGATTTTTAACTACACATTTTTGCAATACTTTTTTTGTAGTTGCTTTAGGGACTACAAAGACTTTATAATATTTTTTAATTCTATAATTTTATAAAATTATTTTTTCATTGTCTACATTGAGTTAGTATTATATCACTTCACAAACCGATAGTAACATTTCAACAATATTTACCTTCATTTACCTGTGCCCATGATCCTTTACATTATAGTTGCCATATATAGTACATTTTACAACATGTTATAAGCCTCATATGACTATGTATAATTTTTGCTTTAAACAGTCATATGTATTTTAGGGGCACTGGATAGCTCAGTCAGTTAAGTGTCTGACTTTGGCTCAGGTCATGATCTCATGGTTTGGGGGTCCGAGCCCTGTGTCAGGCTCTGTGCTGACAGCTCAGAGCCTGGAGCCTGCTTCAGATTCTGTGTCTCCCTCTCTCTCTGCTACTACGCCACTCATGCTCTGTCTCTCTCTCTCTCTCTCTCAAAAATAAATAAACATTAAAAAATTAAATGGACATATGTATTTTAAAGAAGTTAAGAAAAAGTATAGTCTCTTAGGCTTCCCCCATTTATTTCCCGTTTCTAATATTTTTCATTCATTTCTGAAGATCCGAGTTTCCTTCCAGTATCATTTCCCTTCAGTGTGAAACCCTTCCCGTGGCATTTCTTGTAGAGTGACAACTGATTCTCCTAATTTTTTGTTTATCTGAGTGTTTTAATTTCGTCTTCATCTTGGAAGATATTTTCATTCAATATAGAGTTCTGGGTGACTGGTATTTCTGCCCGCCAACACTTTACAAAAGTAGTTCCACTGTGAGAGTCTCTAGTCTCTCTTAAGAAATCTGCAATAATTAAAATCATTGCCCCCCTGTATGGAAGGTGTCATTTTTCTTTGGTTGGTTCAAGTTTTTCCCTTTACCTTTGATTTTCAAGTTTGATTATGACATTTCTAAGCATGGTTTTGTATTAGTTTCCTAAGGCTGCCATGTACATTGTTCTGCGATATACAGAAATGTATTGTTTTCATAGTTCTGGAGACGAGAAGTCCAAAATCAAATAGTAGGCAGGATTGGTTCCTTCTGATTGCCCTAAGGGAGAACTCCATGCTTCTGCCCTAGCTTCTGGTGATGCTGGCAGTCTTTGCATTTATTGGCTTATAGATGTGTCACTCCAATCTCTGCCTCCTTCTTCACATGGCATCCTAACCATATGTCTCTGTTCCCGTATTCCTCTCTTTACAAATACACCAATCACATTGGATTCAGGTCCAATCAAATGACCTCATCTTAACCTGATTACATCACAAAGCCTATTTCCAAATATGATTACATTTACATGTTTAAGGCTTCAACATATTTTAGGGGGACAACACAATTCAACCCGTAACGGTTGTCTTCTAATTCATCATATTGGTTCACTGAACTTCTGGGATCTATACCCTTATGTTTTCACCAAATTGGTGAAGTTTTGCCATCATTTCTTCAAATATTTTTCTGTTGAATGCTCTCTTTCCTTTTTTTCCTTGGGCTCCAAGTGCTGTATGTTAGACCTTTAGATATTGCCCTCGGGCCCTACAGGTAAAACTGTCAGGCAATTCTCTGTCTTCTTGTGATTGGATCATTTCTACTGATCTGTCCTCAATTTCACTGACTCTTCTCTATCATCTCCATTCTACTATTACCTCCATTCAATGAATTTTTTTCATGTATTAGATTTCCTTATTCTAAAAGTGCAATTTGGTCTTGTTTATGTTATTTGTACTTTGCTGATGATGTTTCTAATCTATTGAATCATGACAAGTGTTATTTTCCTTTACTTCACTGAGTATACTTACAAGAGATGATTTAAAGTCCCTTTCTGATAATTCTAACATACGGGTCATTTTTTGTTATTTCGTTGTTTTTGTGATAACGGGCAGTTAACTTGGTTTAGGCTTACACTGCCGTAATGTGGTGGGAAACGCTCAGATCTCAGTTCAGCTCTTTAAGCCCTAACTACAAGCTGATTTCATTTTCCCTGTGCATATATGATTCGTGATCAGCCAGAAACTAGGGCTGAGTTTACAAACAGAACGTGGGCACTTTCTTTCTTTGCCTCTCTTCCATCTGGCATTCTTCTTTCACTCTTTGGTGATGCTGGTTACACCAGGCTCCTTTGCCTGGTTCTGCCAGCCAAAAAGATGGTAGGGTCTTTATTGAAGTTTTGCTGCTCTGTACCTCTGTTGGAATCACTGTAGCTGCATTCAGGTCAAAGAGCCCTAGTCTCTTATTTCAGCAAACAAGTTGTAACAGTTCAACTGTATCACAAGTATAAACAGTCCTTTTACATTTTTTCTGAACATTGCCAGAATTTGGATTTCTTTTAAACAAACAACGATGGCTGGCTGGCTTCTGTGCTATTCATTTTAAGGTGCTATTAAAATTTATTAAACTTAAAAAACAAATCAATATAAGCCACCACATTGACAACATGAAGGAGAAAAATCATGTTTATCCCAGTAGATGCAGAAAATGTAGTTGATAAAATTTAATATTCATTCCTGATTTATAACAACTTTAAGAGTTCTCAGTTTTGAGACTAGAAGACAATCTCTTCAGATCTGATAGAGGATTTAAAATAGTAATAATAAAACCCACATCATATTGAAATACCTTTAAACATCATATTGAAATACTTTTCCTTGAAATTGAGAACAAGATAGGGGTACATGCTTTAGCCACTTCATTTAATATTTTACCAAGGATCCATCCAATGAAATAAGGCAAAAATAAATAAAGAAAGGAAGACTGTACTCATTCTCAAATAACGTTGTTTAAGTAAATAGAGTAAAATAATTAATAAACTATTAGAATTAATAATTGAATTTAACAAGGTCACTAAATAAAAAGTTAATATATAAACATAAATCATATTTCTATGGGCAAATAGAAATAAAATTTTTAAAAAGATGCCATTTACAATAGCACCACAAGACATCATATACCGAGGAATAAATTTAACAAAAAGACCTCTACAATGAGTACTGCAACATTTCTAAGAGAAATTAAAACCAACTTAAATAAAAAGAGAGATGTCATATGTTTAAGAATTAGAAAATTCAATATTGTTAAGATATCAATTCATTCTCAAATTGATTTGTGGATTCAGCAAATCTCAATCAAAATCCTAAGAAGTATTTCTAATGTTACTTGAAAAGTTAATTCTAAATCTATACAGAAATACAAAAAGCCAAGAATAGGCAAAAATGTTGAAGAAGAAAAGCAGAAGGACTTATGTTTCCAGATGCTGTGATTAATATAAAGCTGTAGGAATTAAGATGGCATGCATTGGCATAGAATAGACAAATGTCTATTACGTATATTTAAGTAAATAGATTTGAATAACAAATTAGATACATACACATTGTTTTATGACAATGGTGATATATTGCAATATAGTAAGGGAAGAATAGCCTGTTCAAAATTTGGTGCTTGGTCAATGTGCTATGCACATAAAAAACAAATGAATCTTGAAATCAGTCTCATAGCATACACAAAAATCAATTCCCAGTAGATTATAAATCTAGATATGAAGGTTTAACGGTAAAGCTTTGAATTTATAACATACAAGAATTCCTTCATGACTTTGTGGAAGCCAAGGATATGGCTTAAGTAGAACATGGAAAATGTTAACCATAAAACAAAAGCTTACTTAATTCAATTAAAATGAAATTATGAATGTCTGTTCATCAAAACTCTACATTAAGAGCAAGCCTACATAGATAGCAAAGAACTAATATCTAGAATGCACACACTACCCCTATAAATCAAGAAGAAAAGGACAGACACTAGCAGAAAAATGGTCCAAAGACTTGAACAGACACCTCACAAAGGAGGTTGTCCAAATACCTTATATATATATATATATATATATATATATATATATATATATATATATGTAAGGTTCTCAGCTTGATTAGTCATCCAGGACTGAAAATTAAAAGTGCAGTGTGATACCACTGCACACCCACCAGAATGGCTAACATGAGGATATCAACAATAACTAATGCTGGTGAGGTATGGAGCAAGTAAGACTCTCACATTCTGCTGATGCTGGGGTGGAGTGGGAGGGAGGAGGTGGAGAAAGGACATCAGTTAAGAGGCAGTTGCAGAAGCTAGGTGGGAGATGAGGAAGCTTGGGCCAGAATGGTGGCAGTGAATATAGAGAAGTGTAGGTGTAGCCATAATTAGCCATTATGCCTCACTTTTGTCTACTGAGTCCCTTCAATATCCCCCAGATACTGTGCATTGAAAATAGGGCTCACAATGAGAAAAAATGAAATCTGGCCTTGTGTAGCAACATGGATGGACCTTGAGGGTGTTATGCTGAGCGACATAAGTCAGGCAGAGAAGGACAGATACCATATGTTTGCACGTATAGGAGGATTAGGAGGAACTTAACAGAGGACCATGGAGGAGAAGAAGGGG
>NW_024080733.1:3600170-3759094 GCF_003009895.1 Hyaena hyaena | reverse complement strand
AAAAAAAAAAAAAATAGGGCTCTGGCATGTGAGAGAGACTTCAAACAGCACAGGTAGCTCAGGGAAGTTCCTAGTGGCTATGAGTCTATGCTAGTTACCAATAACCAAAACATCATCTTACAGTTAAACAAGCCACAAACCACTGCCCTGACAACTGGAAGTGTCAGATGTGGGCATAAACTCACAAGAGTCAGGTTTGGGCTGACCATTTAGGGGACTCTTCTAGAGGCCGAGTAGGAATAGATGGTTACCAGAGTTATCACATTTAATCACTCCTACAATATCACAAGTAGGTAAGAATGCTTACTGATTTCCCTGCAGGGAAATGGCCAAAACCCAACTGACCAAGCAGAGCAAGGGGACCAGGGTAGGCTACAAGCCCCATCCTCCAGAAATAATAAAGGAGCCTGGCCAAGGCTCATGATCTCTGGAAAGTAAGGACAATTGCTAAATGATTACTGTAATCAGCCGGCCCTAACAGGTTTTAACCAAACTCCAATTGGTTTCAAATAGATTGTTACCCTCAGTTCTGATTGTTAGAAATTGAGAGGTAATTTTGGGGCATCTGGGTGGCTCATTTGGTTAACCATCCAACCTCAGCTCAAGTCATGATCCTGCAGTTTGTGGGTTCGAGCCCTGAATCAGGTCCTGTGCTGACAGCCTGAAGTCTGTTTCAGATTCTGTGTCTCCCTCTCTCTCTGCCCCTTCCCCACTCGTGCTGTCTCTCTCTATCTCAAAAATAAGTAAACTATATAAAAATTTTATAAAAAAAGAAATTGAGAGGTAATTTAGTCAGACATTAAATTGTACTTTTGACCTTGACTAGGTTTCATAAACACAAAAATCACATTTATGGAAGAAAAGTATTCTTCAAAATGCAAAGCAGACACTGGTGGTGAGTGAGAATCCCTAACCAATAGCCTTCTCTCAGGGCAATAGTTTTTAGAAAGATTTTTTTGAAGTTCCCCTGTACAGACAATGATCATCTAAGCACCAAATCAATTATTTTAATTGGCTAAACCAGGGGCTAAAAATTATCTGAAAGGAACTCATGAATGGAACACCCATGTAAAAACACAAGGGACTTGACTCTATAGTACTGCCTCTGGTTCCCAGGTGACGCCTGAGGCTCATCCACTGAACTCGGAGGCACATAGTTTGATTATTTACTGGTTGAAGTGCTCCTTAGACTTATCTGTTAGCATCATTTTGCAGCCTCTGAGGAACTAAGGAGAAGAGGAGGTTTTGAGAGTGCAATAAAACCCAATGCTTACTAATTTCTCATGAAGGAATAGAGCAAGCTGAGTGTGAGCTGGCTCAGCCCATCCATCCAGTTGGATGGAGCTGACTCTCGTGGGCTCACGGCGGCCACTACGCACACCCTCTTCCCAGCACATTTAGTGAAGTCAGCTGTGTGGGAGTATTTATACTAAGAAAGCTGGCAAACACTAGAAATCAAAGATGGGTTGGGGGTAGTGCCTCTTTCACTGATCAAAATTTGTTAAGCTAATGCCATCCTGTAGGGCTGATGCCAAAAGTCAAAAGTGAGGCTAGAGTCATAGGACACCAATCTAAGTGGGTTTCTCAGCATAAAGCCTTGAGAGGTAAAGACGTCAAGTGCAAATGAGCCAAAGAGAAGATCTAGGAACCAAGGGAGAGAAGGATCAGGAATGATGGAGCGGGCATGTGGGAGATGCCCTGGGGGATTTCAGAGGCGGTGTGCAGTCGTGCCTAGTATACCTGTATAAGCTGGTCACATTTACTTTAAAGAATGAAAAAGCAAAGCCAATAGAGACTAACTCATGGAAACTGCCAAATCCTGTGGACTCTCTTTCCTTACTCTTAATAGAAAGTCTGCTTCAGCAAGGCCCATCTCTGACCGTGATCCTGTCCTTTTCGGGGGCCCACGGCAGATCCTCATTTTTGCCTCCCTTATGCTTATCTCGCAGGAAGTAATGGCTGTGCCCTACAGATAAATTCCCAACTCATGTTAGGCTTTAATCTATTTCACTTTCTCAGCTTTTTTGGTGTGTTGGGTAATTAACCTGGAAACATTTAATAAAGAAATGTGAACAAAAGCAAATATAGACAATAGCATTTTTAACGTTAAAAACATCAGGGGAAATCAACAGAATTCTTGTCACATTATCAATGGCTTTAATTCGCAATTTTGTTACAACTGAATTACTGTGTTAGGCTATTGATTTCATGTATTGTGGAATTATTATTATGGTACTAGCTTGATTAACTAGCTAATCTCACATTTTGGGAGTTTGGTTTGTTTTAAAGACAGGATATGTATCTTGAAAAATCTTCTGGTAAACATTTAGGTCACTAACTATATCCATCTTTGGCTAAGAAAACATTACATTTAAGGGAGGCATTACTGGGTATGGGTATAACTTAGTGCATTTGTAAGAGAGACATACAGACAGCAGTAATAAAGCACAAGTCCAGCAATTTACAGAGTGGTTGTAAGAGGATATTATGCAGTCCACACATAACATGAAAGAGCAGATGGTAAATCCGCCTGATGGTGCAGAGAAGAGAAGGGAGTCTGGCCCTAGATGTTGGACCAGCTCTTTAGACATGGATGCCTTAGTGACCTGACTTTTCCTGTAAGCACACAAATACCAAATCTGAGGCCACACAGCATATATACTCTTTTAAATATTCACCTTTTAATATATTCTTTTCTATTTTTTGTTTATTTATTTATTTTGAGAGAGAGAGAGAGAGTACATGTGTACATGTGCACATGAGTGGGGGAAGTGCAGAGAGAGGGAGAGAGAGAGAGAGAGAGAGAGAGAGAGAATACCAAGCAGGCTCAGCACTGTCAGCTCAGAGCCCCACACAGGGCTTGATCTCACAACCATGGGATCATGACCTGAGCAGATAGCATGAGTGGGATACTTAACCAACTGAGCCACCCAAGTGCACCATAATATACCATTTTAAATATTCATCTCTCTTCTTATTGCTGGACACGCACAAATGAATACCATACAGCCAGATAAAATAGTTTTAATGTAAGTGAGAAAAATGAAATCAGAAGAATATTTTAGTACAAAGATAAAATTAGTACATAAAAGAAATTTTCAAAGTCTTGTGCACCCACCCTCTAGAAGAACATTAGGAATGACCAAGGAGAACAGGTCTTCTGACCTCAGAGGAAGGGTCACACAGGTAGTGTTCAGCCTGGAAGCCATACTGTGGTATTTTTCATATAAATGCTGCTTTTGATTTGCAGCCAATTTTGTTTAGGATTTTTGCAACTATGTTAATAAACAAGATATCTTTAATTTTCTTTTCTTTATCGTTGTACAGTTTGTATCAAAGGTGATCCTCAGCAGATCATTTGGGTAGCTGTTTTTTTTTTATTTTTAATTTCCTTGAATATTTTAGATAAGATGGAGATTATCTGTTCCAAGGAGTTTTGGTAAAATTTACTTATAAAATGACCTAGTGACAACTTTTTAACATTATAATTTATTCAGTTTTCCTATTTCCTCTTGAATTTACTTTACAATTTTCCTAGAAAGTACCTATTATATATTTGTTTTCTATTTATTCTTTTAAAGTTGTTCATAAAAGCATACACAAAATATACACAAGTATGGAAGTTATATGCTATGTGTATATATATATATACATATGTATGATTTTTATAACCCTACTGTATCTCTTTTTATTAATCTGATGACTTGACTTAAAAATTATAAATTACAAGTCTGAGGAAAGGCCCTGAAAATTTTTAGATGGTAAACTCTCCAAGTCTTTCTTATTTGAAAATGTTTTTATTTTTCTTCACTCTTGAATGAGAGTTTAGGTAAGTATAAAACTCTAAGTTGACAATTGTTTTTCCCTCGGCACTTTGAACTATAACTGGACACAAAACACCAATTTCCCAAACTATGATTTACCTAATAACAGTTTACCACAGAACAACACACACACACACACACACACACACACACACACACACACACACGTGCCCAGGAAGGTTCCACAGTCAAATATGGAAATGCTGCATTCTATCTTGCAGACTTACGATGTACATTTGTGTAATTAAAGCCTTTGTGCTCTGACGAGTAAAGAACTGTTTCCCCTGTTTAGCCCAGTGCTTCTCATCAGAGCTGTCTCTTTTTTCTTTTTTGGGGGGTGGGGGGAAGGGGAACTGTCATCATCATGTGGAAAGCAGTTCAGGAGATACTACGGTGCACAGATTTAAATACTAACTAACAAAAAATAACTCCATGTACATATTCAGAAAGTCTCCTCATCCTGCTGTTACTTACCCTATTTTTAGATCACTGTCTTAGGTTTCTATTATTGTGTAACAAATTACCCCCAAATTCAGTAACATAAAACCACTGCTATTTAGTATCTCATAGTCCTGTAAGTCAGAAATCTGGGCTCACCTGCTGACAGGTTCTCTGCTCAGGGTCCGAGAGACTTAAATCAAGGTGTTAGCTGACCTGTGGCTTCATCTAGGCTTGTCTAGAGAAAAGATTATTTTCAAGATCATGCAGGTTGTTTGTTGAAAACCACTCTCAGCTACTAAGGGTTGTTCTCTGGTCCTTGCCATGTGGTCCTCGCCATCATCAAAGCCAGTAATGGAGACTCTCCCTTGCATCAAATGCCTCTCACACTTTGCATCTCTCTGACTTCAAAAAGTGCCCAGTCTTTTTTAAAGGACTCACCTGATTAGATCAGGCCCACCCATATTATCTTCTTTGCTATTAATTCAAAGTCCATTGATTGGTAACTACTTGTGGATGTGACATCTATCATGTTCGCAAGCCCCACCCACACTGTGGAGGGGATTATATGGGATGGGTGGGGAAGGGAGAATCTTGAGGGGTTATCTCCGAATTCTTCCTAGCATATTTATTAATTCTTCATTGACAGCCTGTGGGTGTCCATATCACACACCCAAATAAAGAGTTTCACTTTCCTTTCATTTCAGAAAAGTCCACTATAGCATAATCCTTATATTTATAGTCACTATAAATATATATATATATATTTCTCTCTCTGTATATACATACATATATATATATTATATATGTAGATAATAGTCCATATAATAGTTCACTATAATATAACCTGTCGATTTTCTGCCAGAACAATAACTAGTATGGCTTGGGCACTGATGTTTCAGTCTAGTATTCATAGAATATTTTTACTCATCCACAAGCTTGGATTGTATTTCACTTTTGCAGCATTGGTGTCTCATATGGAGTGGAATTACTTGAGGAAGTCATTCACTACCTCATTTATTGGTGTGCTCAATACGAAGGTAATGTGTGGCTTCTGTGCACAAAGAGCTTTACTAAAAACAGATACTACCTGTGCATCCATATTAACCACAAGAATATAAATAGACTCTAGAGGGGATATTAAAGCAGCAGAAAGAATAGCTGCCTCTGTTAGTGGCTCCCAAAGTCAGAAGAGGCTTCACAGAATAAATTTTATGTGAATGAGATTTTAAAGGATGCATAGGAGTTTAGCATGGCCATGAAGTTGGGAAAAAAGCCACTTCCAGGCAAATAGTAAGTCTGAAAATGTGTGAAAGAAAAAACTGAGTTCTTCAGGGAACGAGTATGTTAAATGGACCTGGAAAGGTTGGCAAGAGATGGACATTTAGATTTCATCCTGAAAATGAGAAGAAAAAGGAAGTTATTACCAGAAGAAGGAAGTGATCAGATCTGTGTTTCAGAGACATACCTTTATTGGCAACCATAAGAGAGAAGCTGAAGACAAGGAGACCAGTTAGGAACGGCAAGGGCCCTACCTGGGCCAGTGCAGCCAAAGCGAAGAGGAGAGAACGGAGAGTCAGGTAGAGAGTTTAGGCTCTGACGCACTGGATGGGCGCCTGCAGGTGGCAGAACAGTCAGGTTGGCCCAAGATGAACTACATCAGTGATGATGGAAATTCACCAACAACCCATGTGCAGATGGTAAAGCTCTCTTAGGGTTACCGTAAAGTAGAGACAGGAAACTTAGTTAAGTTGCTTATGGTCACTCAGCGAACTTTGGTCTTTATTCGCGGTCTAGTACTTTATTCCCACCCCTTCTTAATAGGTGTTTTAAGGTATCGCCTTCAGAAGCCAAAGATTAGAGATGTGGTTGTAGATGTGGATAAGGATTGGGATATAGATACGGCTGTAGATAGAACATGTATGTATAATATACACTTTTGCATTTGATATATTTTATGTGTAATATATAATCATATACACATTACATATTTACATGCACACACATACAGATCTCGCTTCCCACTCAGCCAAGCCACGACTAAATCTTGGCCTAACTTTGCCATAGCAGTGGCTGCAAATAGAATTAATAATATACTATTGTGAAATTTAAGACTCTTAGAGCCTCATATAGAGCTGGTTGAAGCCCTGCCAAGATCCGGTTCATTTGCTCTTAGAAGAAATAGAAACTTCCTGGATATCACAAATTTGTAAGAGCAGTCTTTACTTTTCAAAACAGCTAGATTCCCTGCAGTTACAAGGCTCCGTGTCCCAGAAGGATCGTCTCTGGAACTCCCTTCCTGGCACAGAGTCAAGCCACACGTTGCTTAGAGGGGCAGGTCTTCTCCTATATCCAGACTCCAAGGGCGCCCCTTCTTGGTATAAAACACTGTGTGGTTACTCATGATAGGAAAGAAGTTTCTCTTGATTCAATTATTGCTCTATTAACGAAGTTGTTTTTCTATCCTTGACATTAGCCAGCCCTGTTGTTGAGGGCCATTTTTAAATTCAATGAACAGTGCCACCTGGATTGAAAGCCACATACCATGCAAGGTTCCAAGGAAGAGTAGCTGCCCAGTTTGCATGCTCCATTTACTTCTTTCCTGCTTTCCTCCTCCTTGGAGAACTTTTGCATGGGAAGCAGCAGGCCTAGTCTATTTAACTTTCATTAACAATGAATAATGGTGTTGGCTGGATGGGACAAGGCAGCCTCTTGTGAACAGAACTGGTTGGTGTCTTATTTCCCCTTTATGCCCCACTGCATTAGAGGAGAGGCAAACTAGGTGCCCTTCTAACTGACCTATTTCACATAACAGTCAGGACCACTGTTAATCCCACATCACCAGTTGCATAATCTCGGCTTCTAGTTAGTGTTCCGGCCTTACTCCTGAATATCTTCTCCTACCTCTTCAAAAGCGTCATTACCTGAGTTAACCATCCCTACCTGTTTTCAGTTGTTAACCTTTCCTGACTTGCATAAATTTATAAATGAGTCACTATACTTCTGTTGTCTTAGACTGGGGTCATCTTTTCTCATCCCCCTTCCCTACGCATCCAAGTGAAAATACTTTCCAGATCATGTTGAACATAGCTCTTAAATGTCCCACAACTATTTCCTCGTTTTTTATTATAGTTCCACCCTCACGTTGATCTCTGTATCATCTTAGCTACATTGAGGCAATAATGGGTCCCATTATTTACTCAGCCATGACCAAAAGAGACCTTTCTACCTGTGGTACTATCTGCCCTTTCTACCCAAGACTTACCATTATTATGGTTGATCACGGTCCATGAATGACCTATCAGACATACCATTTTTAATCTCCTTGGTCTTTTTGACCTTTACTTCCACTCATCAGCAGCCATCTACTCCAATGCTTATACCCTAGATCTTGTTAAAATGTCACAAGCTCCTACAGTCGACTGTCCTTCCATACCCAACCCTCTATTTCCATCACTCTGTTTCCTGATTACTTTGGGACCTTCAGTCACTCAGCCTCTCTCTTCATTCCTAGCTATTAGTCCTCCCACATGTCCTCAATCTTGGGAATCCAATCTTGGGAATTTGTGACTTCTGTCTCTCTTACGTGCCACAGCTCTCACTGGGATTTGGCCAGTCCACGAATCTGCTACCCTCTCCTCCTTCCCTGCCAGGATCCTCCCCATATCTCACTTGTCTCACCTGATCTGCCTGGCTTCAGGTCTGACCTATGTATGGGCCACCTCCTCAGCATGACACTGCATTTCTCATTTCTCAGTGTATCTCATTTGCATGACTCAGATCCTTCAGTTACTCCCTGATGCCTTTGAGGCAAGTCCAAGCTCTGGACATGAATCTGTTCATGATCTGGACCGTACTTCTCTACCCAGTTTTATCTTACAACAAGATCCCCACTCTAAGACCTAGAGGTAGCGAGCCACCCTCAGCCCCCAAAGGGACCTGTGCTTTCTGTGAACTTCAACCCCTTGCCCTTGACACTCCCTCCCTGGAATGTTCTTCCCACATATTCACCTGGCAGATATCAACTTCTCTGTTAAGTCTCAGTGAAGGCATTGCATCCTCGGGGAAGTCATTTCTACCTGTCCATCAGGCTCCTCCCCACAATTATGGATCCTCTCTGTGTTTATCCATCTGGATGAGCCTTTTCAGACCTTCACTAAAGCACTTCCTATCTTACAGTTGTCTACTTGCAGCATAAAAACTGTGACTGTTAAGGTAAAAGATCTATGGCCCTGACACTTAAGGGTAGTGGCTGTGCCATCAGTACCCAGCTCAGAACCAGTGCTTAGCAAGTGTTTGTGAGTCCGTATATAATGTTCCCCTTCTTCTGAGTCATTGGCTTCTTTATTAGAGAGACTTAACTTTTGCCTCAATTGACTATTATGGAACTGCTGCCAGTTTAATTGCCAACTAAATATTCCCTTTAGTTAGCTACTCTTTTTACTTCAATAAGTTCAATTCATGGAAGTTCTTTTTATAAAAAATTTGCCTCGTTTTTTTTTCTGAAGCAAGATGGAACATAATAAATAAAGTATGTTATTTCTATAAATGGCCTATTGAGTAACAGTGCAACCAAAATAAATAAATTTCCTCACATACTGCAACACCAGTCTTAACATCTCTCTGGAAAACTGAATGTGGTATATGTAAGTGATTCTCAACAAGGGTGATTTTTCCCCTCAGGGGACATTGGGCAATGTCTGGAGACATTTTTGGTTGTCACAGCTTGAGAAGTATTACTGGCATCTATTGAATAGAGACCCACTAACATCCATGGCTATTATTAAGAATGCCAAGACAAAAAAAAAAAAAAGATATTAAACTGGGGATTGAAGAATAGGTTATAAATCATTGAACTAAATATTTAAGCCACAGAAAAAGATTTAGATTATATCTAAGGAGAATTTCCCAACAATGAGATTATTTGATGTTAAAATGGATTGTTGTTGAGAGAACTGTGGCTCTTCACTCTGGGTGCACAGCAAAATACCCTGGGAAGCTGGAAACACTATTGGTACCCAGCTTCACCCCAAGGGTGTCTAATTTAATTAGTTAAGAATGGGATCCAGTCATGGGTATTTTTGTGAAAGCTCCCCTGATTATTCTGAGGAGAGCCTGGGCCGAGTACCAATGGCTCAAAACAAAAATAAGAGTTTCAACAACCTGTGCTCAAGCAAAAAGTAAACTTTTTGTTTGAAAGTTTACTTTTATGTGAAGTTTCCTTTTAGCCAAAAGGAAGCTTGATGCTGTAGGAATACTGCATGTATCACCCCAGCTCATGCCCAGGCCTTGGGCAGCTTCCTTTCTGCCCTTGCTGCCCAAGTGTAAGAGACAAGAGAGTTGGTGCCTAATATACAGCCAAGAAAGATAATCCGGTGCTTTAATGGAAAAGTGACCTAAGGAACTTTACTTCTCTGACCCTGGAGACACCTTTGTTTAGGATAGTCTCATGTTTATGCAGACATAGGGAGCCATTTATGTATTGGCTAGTCCAAGCATGTGTTCACAGCTCTTTAGGAAGCTTCCTAGGTATAATCTGAAACCAGCCCCCATCAGCAGAGGGCAGGGAGAGAGGAGGGAAGAGGCATGTCAGTCCGGGTTAGTAGGTGGCAGTTTTTAAAATAGCAAAGAGAACTTACATATGAGGTTTGCCTTGGGCAGCAGAAAGACAAATTGATCCCCACACACCCTCCAAATCTTAGAAGCTTATAAAGAGGCTTTAACTGGGTTCAGTCACATGTGTCATGCAGGTATTTTCAACATCACATCACCATCTCAAGGCTATGTACTTGGAGCAGCCTCTGGGAGTGAGAAAGGCAAGCAGAACCCACATTCGAAGGACAGGGCTCAGGTGAGGAGCCTCTGAGCATCTGGGTCCAGCTCCTGGGTCATTTGGTGGTGTTTTTGATCACATTCCCCAACACTATTACAGTTGTTCTTAAACACGCACGAACAAAAAGAAGATGAAGTGGGAAATGGCCAGAATTTAGACCCTAAGAATGTTCAGGGTTGGCTCCTTCCTTTGCCACATTGGTTATCTTTCACAGGTGAACTGGGATTTAAAAAAAAAAAAAAAAAAGACAAAATTCCCCCAATAAAAGGGTTTGGAGCAATAATGCATCTTTTCCAAAGATCTTTTGCAGATACATTTCATAAATTTCTCTTCTGTCCAATAACCATTCCATTTCTCTGAGTAGAAAGACAGAGGAGGCATTAGTAATAGGAAAATTGTAGCTTTTGTCTGTGTTGTAGGCATTTGAACCAGGCCTTATAGATTATTACAAACAGCTTTAGAATCAGTGGTCATTAAGGGACAGCTGAAAAGAGGAAATTTGGAAAAAGTGCAATAATTAGAAAGTCAAAAGGAGAAGGAGGTAGGACCTAGGGTTCCTGACTTACGATGGTTGGACTTAGTTTTTCAACTTTATGATGGTGTGAAAAGTGATGTCCATTGAGTAGAGACCATACTTCAGATTTTTATTTTGATCTCTTGGGCTAGCGTTATGTGTGTGATAACTGTCATGTGATGTTTGGCTTGTCTAGTGATGCTCCCAGTCAGCCACGCGATCATGAGGGTCAACAACTGGTACACTTACAACTATTCTGTTTTCACTGTCAGTACAGCATCCAATAGGTTACATGAGATATTCAACATTTTATTATTTTAAAAAAAGGTTTGTGCAAGATGATTTTGCCCAACTGTAGGGTAATGTAAGTGTTTTGAATATGTGTAAGGCAGGCGAGGCTAAGCTACTGATGTTCTGTAGGCTAGACCTATTGAGTGTATTTTTGTCTTAGGATATCTTTAACTTACAATGGGTTTATTGGGATGTAACTCCATCATTAAGTAAAGGAAGATCTGTAGTGGATGTGGCAGTTTGAATCTGGATATAGCAAAAATGGAAGGAAAGAATATAGTTTAGAGTGCCTTGGTGGCTTAGTTGGTTAGGCATCTGACTTTGGCTCAGGTCATGATCTCACAGTTTGTGAGTTCAAGCCCCACATCGAGGTCTCTGCTGTCAGCCCAGAGCCTGCTTTGGATCCTCTTCTCCCCCTCTCTGTGTGTCTCTCTCTGTCTCTCAAAAATAAATACTAAAAAAGAATACATTTAATCTAAAATGGCATAGGCCTTTTTTGCCATTCATTCTACAATTGAAGATGCTGAGCTTCAGCGAGGTTGTAAATGAGACTCAAGAACTTGGATGTGCAGAGTCAGAAATAAAACCCAAGTCCATCTCTCTCCAAAGTTTCCTCAAGGTCTTCATGTAAAAGCTAGGTCAGCAGAAGCAGCCAGGTGAAACAGCTCATCCACACTGTCAGTGCAGAACCCAGTGTGGGGCTCAAACTCATGAACCATGAGATCATGAAATGAGCCAAAACCAAGAGTTGGACACTTAACCAAATGAGCTACCCAGGCACCCCTGCTCACTGGTTCTTAAAAGAAGCTCACATAGCTGGGGGTTTACATGGATTCCAATAACCATTGCATAGAGTAAGGGCCTTGATATTTGGGTAGAGGGGTGGATATACGGAAAGGCTGAGAAGGAAGTCCCTATGTAGGGAGGTGAGAACGCCCCCAAATTTCAGGGTGAGTTTTGCTATTCTTGCTATTAAAATTGATTGATTGTAATTCTTTCTAGTTTTTTTATTCATATAACTCATATTCTTATGATCATGAATTAAATGTTTCCTGCTCTTACCACTTAGCATTGTAAAACAAGCATTTTCTATCTTTTGTTTAACATGTTACAATATTATTATAAATTATTGTACTTTAGAAAATTATAAACTATTCTATTATATGCATTTACTACAATGTACCTAACCTATTGTTGAGCGTTTAGGTTAGGATATTTATTACTGTACACTTGAGAATGGAATTACTGGATCAAAGATATAGAAGTTTTTTTTTTAATATTTTTATTTATTTCTAGGAGAGAGAGAGAGAGACAGCGTGAGCAGGAGAGGGTCTGAGAGAGAGGGAGTCACAGACTGAAACAGGCTCCAGGCTCTGAGCTGGCAGTCAGCAGAGAGCCCGACGCGGGGCTCGAACCCACGAACCGTGAGATCATGACCTAAGCGAAAGTCGGACGCTTAACCGACTAAGCCACCCAGGCGCCCCAAAGATATAGAAGTTTTGAGGACCTGAAACAGTTAAGGGGGGCTGGATTCTTGCTTAGATAGGCCTTCTTAAAAGAGTACCTATTCCTAGCTTGATCCTCAAGCTTAGCCTGTCCATAAATTCTGTTGTTAGTATCAGTAATGATCGGTTCTTAGGAATCGTATAGAAGTGAACTAAACTAACGTATAATTGAAATTATAAGTACTACATGGAGGTATGGAAATCATTAGTGCTGTTTGCCAAATAACTCGCCACCTCTGGACATACTATAGGATTGTACTTTCTGCTGCTGGTGGTTGGCTGAGACATGAGTCTAGTTCTGA
The DNA here is from genome assembly GCF_003009895.1 of Hyaena hyaena. NCBI lineage: Eukaryota > Metazoa > Chordata > Mammalia > Carnivora > Hyaenidae > Hyaena > Hyaena hyaena. Next base: position 3,746,387 of record NW_024080733.1, on the reverse strand, counting down.
TGCAGAGTAGGGTTTGGGAGAGAATACTTATTTGTCAGAAATCTCCAGAGTCCTCTATCCTTTACTGTGGCTGGCAAATTTTGAGAGGGTGTCTCCTCGATCAGCTTGGCTTCTTGAATGACTAATGAGCAGACAGGCCTCTGCCAGCCCTCAATGGCAGAGTGAGCAAGGAACAAAACTTTACCATCAAAAGTCACTGAGACTTGGAATTTGGTTGTTACTGCAGCACATTTTAGCCTGTCGTCATGGTACAAAGGAGATTTTTAACATTAGCACGTTTAACATATTTAATCTCTGTAATTAGAAATCAACTAAAGTTAAAAGATTGCTGTTAGAAATGAATCACAATAAAAAGAAATAATTATATATTTCAACTGTTACACAGCTTAAGAGTACTGTAATATTCAATATCATTAACACACTCCTCCCCAGATAGTCTGAGCTGGGCAATGCCAACATGTACCTCCCTCTCCTTTCCAACACTTTTTTTTTTTTACTTATCAAGTTTTATTTTAATTCCAGTATAGCTAATACATCATGTTATATTAGTTTCCAATGTACAATACAGTGATTCAACAATTTCATAGATCACCCGGTGCTCGCCACAAGTGCACTCCTTAATCTCCATCACCTATTTCACCCTTCCCGCCCCCCTCTGGTCCAGGAACCATCAGTTTGTTCTCTACAGTTCAGAGTCTGTTTCATGGTTTCTCTCTCTCTCTCTCTCTCTCTCTTTTCCCCTTTGCTCATTTGTTTTGTTTCTTAAATGCCACATAGGAGTGAAATCACATGGTATTTGTCTTTCTAGGATTTATTTCACGTTACATTACTTTCTCTAGCTCCATCCACATTGTTGTAAATGGCAAAGATTCCATTCATTCTTATGGCTGAATAATATCCCATTGTGGCATAATATCCCATATTCCACATCTTCTTTATCCATTGATCTAGCAATGGAAACAGGGACTGCTTCCATAATTTGACTATTGTAAATGATGATGCAATAAACATAGGGGTGCATATATCCTTTTGAATTCGTTTTTTAAATATTTTTTGGGTAAATACACAGTAATGCCATTACTGGGTTGTAGGGTAGTTTTATTTTTAATTTTTTGAGGGACATCCATACTGTTTTCTACAGTGGCTTCACCAGTTTGCATTTCCACCAATAGTGCACAAGGGTTCCTTTTTCTCCAAATCCTCGTCAACACTTGTTGTTTCTTGTGTTATTAATTTAGCAATTCTGATAGGTATGAGGTGATATCTCATTAAGTTTTGATTTGCATTTCCCTGATGATGTGTAGTGTTGCGCATCTTTTCATGTGTCTGTTGGCCATCTGGATGTCTTCTTTGGAGAAATGCCTGTTCATATTTTCTGCCTATTTTTAAATTAGATTATCTGTTTTTTGGGTGTTGAGTTTTAAAAGTGCTTTATATAGTTTGCATACTAATCCTTTATCAGATATGTCATTGGCAAATACCTTCTTCCATTCTATAGGATGCCTTTTAGTTTTGCTGATTATTTCCTTCACGGTACAAAAGGCTTTTATTTTGGTATAGTCTCAATAGTTTATTTTTGCTTTTATTTCCCTTGCCTCAGAAGATATATCTAGAAAAATGTTGCTACAGCTAATGTCAGAGAAATTGCTGCCTGTGCTCTATTCTAGAATTTTTGTGGTTTCAGTTCTCATATTTAGGTCTTTTATCCATTTGTGAATTTATTTTTGTATATGGTGTAAGAAAAGGGTCCAGTTTCATTCTTTTGCATGTTGCTGTCCATTTTTCACAATATCATTTGTTGAAGAGACTATCTTTTTCCCATTGCATATTCTTTCCCGCTTTGTCAAGATTAATTGACTATATAATTGTGGGTTTATTTCTGGGTTTTCTGTCCTGTTCCATTGATCTATATGTCTGTTTTTGTGCCAATACCATATCATTTTGATTATTACAGCTTTGTAGTATGACATGAAGTGTGGAGGTAGCTTTTCTCCAGTTTTGCTTTTCTTTTCTAAGATTTCTTTGGCTATTCAAGGTCTTTTGTGGTTCAATTCAAAATTTAGGATTGTTTGTTTCAGTTCTGCGAAAAATGCTAGTATTTTAATAGGGATTGCATTAATTCTGTAGTTTACTCTTCCAATCCATGAGCATGGAATGTCTTTCCATTTCTTTGTGCCTTCATCAATTTCTTTCATCAGTGTTTTATAGTTTTTAGACTATGGGTCTTCACCTCTTTGGTTAAGTCTTTTCCTAGGTATTTTATTATTTTTGGTATAATTATAAATGAGATTGTTTTCTTAGCTTCTCTTTCTACTACTTCATTATTAGTATATAGAAATATAACAGATTTATGTACATTGATTTTGTATCTGCATTCATTTATCAGTTCTAGCAGTGTTTTGGAGGAATCTTTCAGGCTTTCTATATAGAATATCATGTTGTCTGCAGATAGTGAAAATTTGACTTCTTCCTTACCAATGTGGATGCCTCTTATTTCTTTTTGTTGTCTGATTGCTGTGGCTAGGACTGACTATGTTAAATAACAGTGGCAAGAGTAGACATCCTTGTCTTGATCCTGAGCTTAGGGGAAAAGCTCTTAGTTGTCGTCCATTGAATATGATGTTCACTGTGGGTTTTCATATAAAGCCTTTATTATGTAGAGGTATGTTCCCTCTAAACCTACTCTGTTGAGGGTTTTTATCATGAAGGGGTGTACTTTGTCAAATGCTTTTTCTTCATCTATTGAAATGATCACATAGGTTTTTATCCTTTCTCTTGTTGATGTGAAGTTTTGGTTTTAGGGTAATGCTGGCCTCATAGAATAAATTTGGAAGTTTTCCTTCCTCTTCTATTTTTTGAAATAGTTCAAAAAGAATTGGTATCAACTTTTCTTTAAATCTTTGGTAGAATTCCCCTATAAAGCAATCTGGTCCTGGACTTTTCTTTGTTGGGAGTTTTTTTGTTTTGTTTTGTTATTTATTTCTAGGAGAGAGAGAGAGAGAGAGAGACAGCGTGAGCAGGGGAGGGTCAGAGAGAGAGGGAGATACAGACTCTGAAATAGGCTCCAGGCTCTGAGCTGGCAGTCAGCACAGAGCCCGACGTGGGGCTCAAACCCACGAACCATGAGATCATGACCTAAGTGAAAGTCGGACGCTTAACCGACTAAGCCACCCAGGCGCCCCGGGAGTTTTTTGACTAGTGATTCAATTTCCTTGAATTGGTCTGTTCAACTTTTCTATTTCTTTCTGCTCCCATTTTGGTAGGTTATATGTTTCTAGGAATTTATCCTTTTCTTCCAGGTTGTCTAATTCATTGGCATAAAATTTTCATAATATTTGCTTACAATTGTTTATATATCTATGATGTTAGGTATTATTATTCCTCTCTCATTTGTGATTTTAAGTTCTCTCTCTCTCTTTCTCTCTGTCTCTCTCTCATGAGTTTGGTTAGAGATGTATCAGTTTTGGTGGGCTTTTTCCAAAGAATAAACTCCTGGTTTCATTGGTCTGTTCTATTGTTTTTTTAAGTTTCTATGTCATTTCTTTCTGCTCTAATCTGTATTGTTTCCTTCATTCTGCTGGTTTGTGGTTTTGCTTTTTCTTCTTTTTCTAGCTCCTTGAGGTATAAGGTTAGGTTGTTTATTCCTTTTCTATACTTTCATTTCTGGCCATGCCAAGTTCTAATAGTCACGGTCTTCTTTAATTGTTGTTGCCTTTATTTTAAAAGTCATGGGGTATGTTACTTTAAAAATGAACAATTTAGAATCAAATGAAAAAGATCTGCTTTCTGTCTTCCTTACTAACCTACCTCCTGGGGTTGAGTTTGGAGTATATCCATCCAGACAGTTTCTTTGCAGTTCCAAGTACAAATGAAATCCCACTCTTCATTTCTTAACATCTTGCTTTTTTACTTTGTTTTTCAAGTATCTATTCATGTTGGTGCATATTTATTTACATGTTTCTTTTGAATGACAGCAGAGATGTCAATTTCAAAGATTTAGTATCCTTAATTTAACTGGTTTCCTACTGATAGACATTTTTGGTCTTTATACTCTCTTGCTATGGTTAATGGTCCAGTGAATATCCTTATAAAATATATAATTTGCATACTTGTGCAAATTAATCCAGAGGAAATTTCTAGAATTAGAATTCTGAGTTGCAGGGAATTTGCAGCTTAAATGCCAATAAATATTGCCAGTTCCCTTCCCAAAGGTTGAAGCAATTGAATGGGATTGTACATCAGTACAGTGTGAGAGTTCTTTTCCCACTCTCAAGAATGCAAGGTACTATCAAACATTTTTAAATCTCTGCCATTATAACCATAAAAAAGGGGTATTTTGTTATGGGTTTTTTTTCTTAAAGAGTTTATTGTCAAGTTGGTTTCCATATAACAGCCAGTGCTCATCCCAAGTGCCCTCCTCCATGCCCATCACTCCCTTCCTCCTCTCCCCCACCCCCATCAGCCCTCAGCTTGTTTTCAGCATTCAAGAGTCTCTCATGGTTTGCCTCCCTCCCTCTCCCCAACTATTTTGCCCCTTCTTCTCCCCCACGGTCCTCCGTTAAGTTCCTCCTAATCCTCCTATACGTGCAAACATATGGTATCTGTCCTTCTTTGCCTGACTTATTTCACTCAGCATAACACCCTTAAGTTCCATCCATGTTGCTACAAATGGCCAGATTTCATTCTTTCTCATTGCCATGTAGTATCCCATTGTATAGATAAACCTCATCTTCTTGATCCATTCTCAGTTGATATAATCATAAAAAAGGGGTATTTTGTTATTGTTTAAAGTGCATTTCCTTAATAATAGGTGAGTTTGTGCTTGTTCTTTCTCTAAATATGTTAATACCTTTAGTATAGTGAGGCCTAAGTGGATTCTTTCTCCTAAAGGTGAGTTGTTTTTATTATTTAAATCTCAGAGAATAGTCTTATTTCTAAACATTGAAGAAGTACCTCAATGTTATTGTTACTCATTTACTGAATAAACGGGACTCACAGTATTTCTAAGACCTTGATATATATATTGCCACCAGGATATTTTATAATGACCTCATCCAAGGCAGATGGGCTGGGAATTGGCCAGCCTTTGCACCTCTCAGTTAATTAATGTGACCTATTATTTCATTGCAGCAATTCAGCTTTGTGTCTTTGCCCACTGATGTACTGGAAATTGAGGTGAAAGACAAGTTTGCTAAGAGCCGCCCCATCATCAAGCGCTTCTTGGGAAAGCTGTCGATGCCTGTTCAAAGACTTCTGGAGAGACACGCCATAGGGTAAACCTGTGACTGAGACCTCACTATCACTAAGGCTTCAGCGAGCTGGCGAAGGGAGGCCTGCAAGCTGCAATAATGTAGTCTCGTGGTGGTATTGAATCTCCTTGGCCTCTCTCATTAATTCTACTGCTCAGGCTACAACATTCTATTAAACAAACCCTTCCCTTTCCCCTTGTCTGTGTACCACTGGTTACTTACACAAGAGAGCAGAAAATCCTAAGACAATATTGAAAGAATCCCTTAATACAGCATTTTTCTCAACAGGTAGAAATTAACATTTGTTTTAGCATGAAGAATATTATTTCTGCTTGTGGGATTTAATCATTTGAGATGTTTGTATTACAAGATCAAATGCTGGGTTACTAGAGTAGAGAGACTTAGAAAATGCTGGTACTTATAGAAAATGCTAGATAGTATGTATGAAATTTTAAAAGCATGAGTTGTCATGGACAACTGCAATTATGTTACTTGCAGAATTCAGTTGTATATAAGAATGTGTCTGTATCTTTTACATTCATGTCCACTCATGATTCCCATTAAAGTGAACTCTTACAAGGGAAAATATTTATATATAATATATGTTTCCTTAGTTAACAGCTACTCTATTTGAAAACACTACATATGGCTCTCTGGCCATATAAGTATACTATCCTTACATTCATGTAATCCTTAGAATGATATCACAGGAATGAGGAGAATTTACAGAATTTCCAAGTGTCTTCATTTAAAGCATTTTGGATTTTCAGGACTTTGGAATCACTAATGATGATCATAGGGACAATTTAATTAGAACCACGTGTACAGCTGTGTGCATATACACATACCGTTAACTCTCAAGCCAAAGGCAGAGACATGTATGGAGCTACAGCCATGTGTCAAACACAGTGCTTGCACTTTCCATTTATGGCTGTGAGGATTAACTAAGCAAACAAATGTACACAAAGAATGCAAAGGAGTCCCTGGTACATAGAGACTAAACTACTCCAAACTGTTCATTTTTTAAAATGGCATATTACGTGACTTAAAGACAACTCAGAAGGCTCCCTTGATTCTTTTGCCTGTAACACCGCAACCTTTCAATGGCTCTCTGCTTGCCCTGAAGTCCTGTAAACAGACCAGGTCAGCTGCATGTGGGATATCACTGGCCGCCTTGAACTTTTTATTTAGTAGTCCTGCCTTATGCCTCTGGCTGGATATAAGTTATTCAAAGGCAGGCCCCTGCATTACATGCTTTGTATCAACTGTGTCACTTTTCACATGGCACAGGCTTAAAAGATATTTGTTGATAAAATGGGTGAGAAGCAAAAAGAAAGAAAAGCCTGGAATAAATGCGAAGCATAACAAGTTTAGTTTCAGCCTCAATGCCTGATTGTCTTTAGGTCTCTGCTGATTTCAACTAGGCTTTGGGTTCAGGACCTCTTTCCTATGGTCATAGCAATTTGCTTCATAATATTGACCAAAGCCCTTTCTAAATAAACAAAATATTGTGATTCTGTTTTTCTTGCATATAATGTTTTATTTAATGGATCTCCTAGGAACTTCAAACACTAAACTATGGTTTATCAAAGAAATATATTAAGTCAGTGGGTCATTGGGATATATGTTGTTGCATAATGCTGGTCTTTTCTAGAAACATTAAAACCCTACCAGCAAGTGATTTACCTTTAGATTTTAATGTGACCAGTGAATAAGTGGAATGAATACAGAATCATCTGAGTAACCAATAGTTTGGGAATATGTCTTGATGATGCTGATGATGATGTAAACTGGATTTGTTAATTCTTGAATATCCCAGGGTAGTAACCTTTCCTAATTAGGCCCTGGTGGGGAGGCAATGTACTCTGCTGAAGCTACATTGTTGATGGAACTATAAAAGCGAAGTTTCAAGTTGACTTCCCCTGGATAACTTTCTTCTTAGCAATTGAGAAATTGCCCCGAGGGGGCAGAGGGGATGATGCCAGACTTCAGGGTGGAGTTTCAAGGTGTGTATATGGGGCCATAGTGTTGGTGTAGTTGGACACCAGCCTACAAGTCTTGCTGCTGTCCATCCTGCAGCAAGCCCCCTTCTGAAGCACTCCACAGCTCCTCACATGGAGGAGGTGACTCTGGCAACCATGACGGCATCTTCCGTAGACATTATGTATATGTGCCGCAAGACATGCATCTGTTGCTGGTGATGTCCATTATTAAGGGCATATTTGGAAAATGTCAGCCTGCACAGGAAAAGCAAGCAAAGATATCCATGCCTTTTTTGTTGTTATCATTGTTGTTGTTTTTTTTTTTGGGGGGGGGGGTTCTTTTGGCTTAGAACACAGGTTGACAGGAAACTTTCTGCAAAGGGCCAGGTAGTAAATATTTTAGGTTTTGTAGACCATCCAGTCTCTGTCCCAACTACTCAACTCTGCCATTGTAGCATGAAAGCAACCCCAGACGATAAGTAAATTAATAAGCATGGCTGCACTCCAATAAAACTTTTATTTGAGGAACTGTAATTTGAATTTCATTCCATTTTCACGTGTCACAAAATATTACTTTTTTTTTTTTTTTGCTTTTTCACAACCATTTTAAGATATAAAAAGCTCATGGCTGTTTAAAAATAGGTGGTTTGCTGACTCCTGCTTTAGAATATTCAAGAAGGATTTCCTTGAAATTTTACATTGTTGTTGAGCAGATGTAATTTCCCATCTTTACCTTAAGACCATTTTCTATATACCTGAGTGGATCATCACCTCCTATTAGCAGGGCCTCCCTAGGCTTGCCTACTTCACCTGCAGGCATTGAAACCATGCTGTATAATCTTTAAGGAGAGATATTGATCAGATCTGTAATGGTGTTTCTTTCCTTCTAGGGATAGGGTGGTCAGCTACACACTTGGCCGCAGGCTTCCAACAGATCATGTGAGTGGACAGCTGCAATTCCGATTTGAGATCACTTCCTCCATCCACCCAGGTATTTTTGGCATGAATTCATGTCTCGTCCTTGCGGAGGGTCAGTGTGGTTCCTTTCTCTAAAGTACAATAACCATGGTTCTCTCCAGACATGTCTTAGGTTTTGTGGTTCTCTCTCTTCTCCATTTGAGGCCCAGAAGCCAGTGATCTGTTCTGGAAGCCAGATTGCTGTCCCCTTGATTGAGAGGCTCCTCTTCATTCTGGTGACCCAAAGGTAGAGGGTAGACAGTGGAGTGGGAACTGAAAATGAGGCCAGTGTGGGTATGGAGCCATGTCTGGTTTATCATTTTACCCCCCGCACCCACATAGGAGGTGCTCAACAGATACTTAATCATTACATACATGAATGAATGGATGAGAAAATGAATGAATGTGACACATATCATATTAATGAAGAACTATTATTATCTAATGGATTTATCACAGGGCACAATGAAAAACATAAGTTGGAGAGAAAACTTCAGAATCATCCAGTGTCCAGTTTTTCAAGCCAAAACATTTTTCCAAATGAGAATGATGAGATGCCTCAGAATTGCACTTTTGCTCTTCTCCTGAACCCCCATACTAAGTGTAGATCGTGCTGAGAAGTAGCCAGTCCTTCCGGGCCACATTTATGACTTGCTGTTCAAGCTAATGAGACTTTGAAAACTCAAGGTCTGGAGTTTATCACTGCCCACTCATTAAAGTCCAGTGTACCTGTCTATGCCCAATATATAATGACGATTGTAAGAAAACATGCTGACTGTTCGGTCCTTTCACTCAGCCTTTTCTTCATCCTGAGAATAAAATGGACTCTTCCTCCACTGTAGAAAAAAAAAAAAAGAGGCCTTGTGGCTCACCAAGAGAGATCATTCTGCTTCAATGAGTCTATTGCACTAGTGCTTTTGAAGTGGGAAGTTCACACTGGGCTGGCATCCAATAGATAAAGCACTTGGGGGAAGGAAGATGTAAACAGTGGTGGCCGCTCCTTGAATGGTTGCTTGATGTAGGGACCTTGTTTCTTTTCCATTGCAACCACCTCCAAATATCGGAAACCCCCGGGGCTGAGCTACTGAAGGCCCTTGGCCGCTCCCCTCAGCTGGCCATTTTCTCCTCTGTAGTTGCTAAGAACCCAGCTTTCCGGTTCTGCCAGCTGGGGACCCAGCCAGAGGAAACACTCTGAGCAAGTGTTAGCCTTGCCTGCCAGGCGCAAGGCCGTCTAAACCCCACGGCCTCTCTGCTGTGTTCCCCGAAGCCAGCGTGCTGAGCGCCCGCCATGTGCCGGGAACTGGGTAGTTCTAGCTCTGCATAGTTTTACCCAAACTATGAATTCCCTTGAAACAGAATCCTGATCTCTATCCCAATAGCAAATTGTCATTAGCGGAAGGAGCAGTCCGTAAGGGTCCGCTGCAGCGGAGCCCTGGCCTGCGGGAAGCCCTCCAGCCCCGCGTGCAGCCGCCGCACGCCGGGGCCCCTCAGCACGCGTGCACGGCGGGCACACTCACGACCCGCCACGCGCTCTCCCTTACACGTGCCCTTTCCTTCTCGCCCGCAGATGACGAGGAGACGTCGCTGAGCGCCGAGCCCGAGCCCGCGGACGTGCAGGACAGCCCCGCGAGCAGCCGCGGCGGGGAGCCTCCCGGCGGGGCGCCGGGGCCCCCGGGCCAGCAGGGCGGCGCGGCGGACGCTGCGGGGAGCGGGAGCCCGGAGCCGGCCGCGCCGCCTGAGGGAGCGGCCGGCGGCGGCGGCGAGGCCGGAGACGACGGCGCGGGCTGCGCGGGAGCCGCCGGCTCTGGGGAGCTTCTGGGCCCGGGGCGCGAGGGCGCCGCGCCCGCCCCGAGTGCGGGAGGACCGGCCGAGCGGCTGGAGGCGGGCGGGGAGGCGCCGCCCGCGGGGCTGCGGGACGACGGCGGCGGCCCGGGCGGCGCCGCGGAGCCCGAGGCGGAGGGAGCGGCCGCCGAGAGCCGCGCGGGGGGCGGGGAGCAGGCGGCGGCGGCGGCGGCTGCTGAGGCGGCGGCGGAGGGCGACGTGTCCGCCCTGGGGCAGGGGGAGCACAGGCTGCAGCTGCGGGCCTCGGCGAAGCGGAAGAGCAGGCCGTGCTCCCTGCCGGTGTCCGAGCTGGAGACGGTGATCGCGTCCGCCTGCGGCGACCCCGAGACCCCGCGGAGCCACTACATCCGCATCCACACGCTGCTGCACAGCCTGCCGTCCGCCCAGGGCGGCGGCGCCGCGAGCGACGACGGCGCGGACGAGGAGGCCACGCTGCGCGACGCCTCCGAGAAGGAGGCGCCGAGCGAGGCGGACACGCTGGCCGCCGCGCCGCCGCCCGTCGGAGAGCGCGGCCCCGCGGACGGCCTGGGCGCGGACGCGGACGCGCCGCCCAGCACGGGCAGCGAGAGCGACTCGAGCCCCCGGCAGGGCGGCGGGCACAGCTGCGAGGGCTGCGACACGTCGTGCTACAGCTCGTCGTGCTACAGCAGCTCCTGCTACAGCGCCTCGTGCTACAGCCCCTCGTGCTACGGCGGCGGCAGGTTCGCCAGCCACACGCGCTTCTCCTCCGTGGACAGCGCCAAGATGTCCGAGAGCACCGTCTTCTCGTCGCAGGACGACGACGACGAGGACAACAGCGCGTTCGAATCCGCGCCCGACTCGGCGCAGAGCCCGGAGCTGGACGCCGAGGCGGCCGACGGCGCGGGGCCGTGGCCCGACGAGCCGGCCGCCCCCGCCGGCGGCGTGGCCAGAACCGGGGAAGGGCTGGAGGCCCCCGCGGCGGGGCCAAGCCGCCGCAGAGAAGGTTAGCCCGCCCGCGGGTCCCCGGGGTGTGGCCCCGGCGGGGGTCCCCGCGCGCCCCCACGCCGCGTGAGAGGAGCGGGCCCCGGGGGGGTTGCTGGGCCGCGTGCGCCTGTCCCGTCCCCGTCTGTGTGCGTGTGTGTCTCCGTGTATGTAAGTGTCCGCGACTGCGGAGGGCACACACACACCGAGTCACGACCAGAGCGCCCACGTGAGTGTGCACTCGTACGTGTGCGTCCGTTTTAACTAACCGTTAGAATTGCTCAGCGTACGTGTGGACCCTTCTAGGCTTGACAGTGACCAGAGCACCAAAGATAGGGTCTCGTGAGAGAAGCAGAAAATACTCCTCAGCCCTCGGCGGATAATGTGTTAATATCTGCTAACTTCCCAGAACATCCTGAAGATTAGCCATAAATGTTAAGATCAGTTGAAAGAACGTTGATTTTACCTCTGCTTTAGAATTTAACTCAGCTTGTGTACATACGGATATGTATAGCTTACATATATTTGTTATGATTTCTGTCTGCTCAGTTCTCGTTATTGTTGGTTTGGTTTGGTTTGCTTTTACTGTTGTTCAATCCAAAATCAAAAACATCCACTCATTTCTCTCATCCCCACTCCTGCCTCTGGCAACCATCAATCTGTTCCCTTTTTTCTTGAAAAGCTACAAGACGTTAATGAAAGAAATTGAAGAAGACACAAATAAATGGAAAGATATTCCATACTGAGGGATTGGAAGAATCACTATTGTTAAAATGCCCACAGTACCCAAAGCAATATTATTGCAAGATTGCAAGATTCCATGCAATCTTTATCAAAATTCCAATGGCATTTTCCATAAAAATAGAACAGACGACTCTATAATTTATATGGAACCATAAAAGACCCCAAATAGCCAAAGCAATCTTGAGAAAGAAGAACAAAGCTGAAGGCATCAGGCTCTCTGATTTCAAATTACATTACCAAGCTATAGGAGTTAATTATGGTTCTGTTTTTTTGTTGTTTTTTTGTTTGTTTGTTTTGTTTTGTTTTGTTCTGGCTATTTTGGCTAATGGAAGGAAAAATAACGGGAATTCGTAAATCACTTTGTTTCAAGTGGGATTCTAACCTAAAAGCCTCTACCTTCAGGTTTAAAATGTAGTCTGTATTTTAACTAAAGATGTTTCTTCTTAGTCATACCTGTGGAATCATATATAAAATTAACTCACATTTCTTTATCCAGAATTGGGAACCATCTTCCAGTCAAGTGACAGTGACATGTGGGATATAATTCAAAGGTCACATAATAATATGAAATAATTCAGTTGTTTTAAGAGCGAAAACTATAGATTCTGCTATTTTTCTGTTCTACTGCTTATATTTGCTTCCAAACAAAGGTGATGTCTATAGATTGTAAGCTCATCAAGGGCCAGAACAGTATTTTCTTTATGTTTCATTCTAGCATCCACACAAATGCCTGGCATCTGTGAATTTTTACAGAAACCAAAGTGAGCACAAAAATTCATCCTGAGTATTCAGCAGTGCCCAATTCTACATTTCAGAAAGTGGTACGTGGTAAAAGGAGACGTGCGAAGAGACTGGTAAAGAAAGAGAAACAGAGAGGAAGACCATAGTGGCATACAGTAGGGAAAGGCACAATTGAAAATGGGATGGACCATTCCTGTCTTTAATGAGGATGATTTGAGTCCCTTTGTTCTGGGCCAGATGCTATATGCTGAGCACAGGGAGATGGATCAATGTCAGAAACTGTGAAGGGCGCTCAGCAATTATTAACAGAATTAAAAATAATTGTAGTATAAGGAGATTTGGGGATATACACATAAAGGGTGCAACTAGAAGCTGGCAGGGATATTTAGTCCCGAGGTCGGCAAACTTTTTCTGTAAAGGGCCAGATGGTAAATATTTCAGTCTTTGTAGATCAAGAGGTAAAATCAAGCAACCACTCTTCTCACCAAAGGCTGCCTTTTTTTAAAAAAACAGTTTTACATTTAAAAATGTAATTAGCTCAGAGGCATATAAAAACAAGGCCAGATTCGTAGTTTGTCAACCTGCTGCAGCCTGTGGTGTATATTTTGACCACTATGTTGGAAGACAACCCACATGTGGTTAATTGAAAATTGGCTCAGTCTACAATTGCCTTTATATAAAGGCATTACAAAAACAAAACAAAATACTGCCCATGCCTTTGAGGGACTAACAGCCCAATGGGAGAAACCTCATTAACACAAAGGACAGGAAAACATTTCAAAGCCATAGTGGAAGTCTTTGCAGGGAAGTTTCTAAAGGCATTTCTGAATTCTGCAGACTTTAAAAATCTTTCTTTTAATGTTTTATTTATTTCTGAGAGAGAGAGACAGCACGAGCAGGGGAGGGTCAGAGAGAGAGGGAGATACAGAATCTGAAACAGGCTCCAGGCTCTGAACTAGCTGTCAGCACAGAGCCTGACACGGGGCTTGAACCCACGAACCATGAGATCATGACCTGAGCTGAAGTTGGCCGTTTAACCGACTGAGCCACCCAGGCGCCCCTTGAATTCTGCAGACTTTAAACTCAAAAGAGGTTAAGAAGCACCTACAAGCTTCACTCAGGTGGTTGCAAGTGGCAACCTGAAGATTCGTCCAATCTCACGAAGGCAGGGCATATGTTAGCACATGTCTTCTTCGCAGCCCGTCTTCTCCCCTGTCAGCAGTGAGCCCCTGAGCTACCTGTGTCAGTGATGTGGTTCTGTCCCTCACTGGCACATGCTCCAAGAAAGCAGGGCTTCACCACAACCCCCATGATATTTGCACAAGATCTTCTTCCACAAGAATCGCTAGTGTCCCTTTACTGTGACTTCAAAGATTGCAGATTCTTTCAGTAAGTTAGCCACTGTACACTTACCATACCCATGCCCTCAAAACTGTGTCTGCAGCAATTTACGGAAGATGTGTTCTGTATGTAGTTTTTGTGCTTTTTTCCCCTCTGTAAAAACCTCCTTTTTAACCACAACATAAAATATTTTTTTTAAAAAAACTGTCCACAGATCGAATGAAAAGAGCAATATAAAGTTGCGATTTGAGCTTGGGCCCTGGAGTCAGGCCTCCTGAGTTTAATTCAGCCCCACTACCTCCTGGCTGTGATACCCAAATCGAGTTACCTGAATGCTCTATGCCCTGGTGTGAAGTGGGTGCAGAGGTAGAATCTATTTCAAAGGGTTATGGGCAGGGTTAGATGAGATGATACATATGAAGCACTTGGCTCTCACCGAGTGAGGGTGCTCCCAGGCAGATAAGTGGTGAGGCTAATTCTAAAGTGGAATATGCTTCCTTCTCAGGGATTCTAGCAGGTCTGAGCACTTGCTTTGTGTTTGAGGCAAGGGTGAGTGTGTGGAGCCGTGGCCTCTGCAGAACAGAATCGCTTGCTGCTTCGTGCGCTGCATCCATTCAGTAGGCTGAGTTGCGCCCGTCACATCATTGCATTTGCTTGGGGTTCACAAGCAGGTGGGGTCAGCTCCATTAACCCCAGCAAGCGGCAATATTATGTTCCCACTAGCTTGGAGGAGTAATTAACCTGATTGGTTGAATTAATTACGAGAGGTAAGTTTGTTGTTCTTTTTAAGAAACCAAATTGAAAATGCAGCAGCTGGTGACATAACAACTGTGCCATTGCTTTTTCGTTTCTGACACAAGACACATAAAAGACAAACATGAGTGTGAGATCCTCTAAGAGCAGAACCCCTATCTGACGCAGGAGTTGGTTCACAGCAGCTGTGCCCTGAGACTCTACCCCAGGATTCGAGTCACATACCAGTTTGCACAAGAAACCATACTGTATACTTAACATTTAGAAGGACCCCTTGTTCCTGAATACACCCGTTTCTGCTTTACAGTTAGCTCTAGGAATCAAACTGCTAAATTAAACCAGCCTAACTCCCTTCCTAATTCATTTTTTTAATCAGTTTTATGGATCCAGAATGAGAAGAAATTACCATCCTTTCCATGTATGGACAGTCCAGGAAGTATTTGAAATTTGAGATCCCATAAAGATTTTAACACCGTTTTTCAGTTTCTATCCTTTTTGACCCAAGGGTTAATGGAACACTTAGTATTTGGATCAGCCATCGAGGGCAGAGAAAGGAGAAGGCCTGACCTTTGTCCTCTGGCTAACAGGGGCTATTTTGAGACAGCCAGGAGTGTGTGAGCTGGAGGGATACTAGTCTGAATGGTCTCGGTCTTACGGCCCTTCTAGTTCTCTAAAGGTCAAGAGCAATTGCCTCTGATGGTGTGCCCCAAACAGCTGGTGATTTGGCCTGCCTTCTACATAGCCACTCTCAGGCAGTATTACCAGGACCTGAGGACGCCCTGAGATAGGAACATCATTTTAGGACATTGTTCAGTCCATCATAAGTGTGACTGACAATAATATTAGCTACGTCGATAATAATTGAGGCATGTGTTCTGTGGATATGTCTATTTCCAAAATCTCTCCATGTCGATCTTTCTTCCTTCTATCCCACTTCTGTGTTTCAAGTTTTTCTGTCTCAGTCTTCCTGCCTCTTATCTACTTCCTTCGTCTTTTGTCCTTTTCTCTTTCCAGAGCACCCTGACTTGTCTGGTTTTTCCTCAAGACTATCTGGGACAATCCCAAGATCCCATAGCTGCTTGGCTCCCCACCCCAGCCACTAAGCTCCCATACTACAGGAATTTGCCTTCTTGGCCCACCAATTTCTCAGCCCCATCTTGGAAAGTCATCATCTAAGAATCTCATTCCAAAATCAAAACCTGAAGAACAGCCACTTAGCAGCCCTGTGATGAAACCTATCCAGATAAGGACCTATGGGTTTACATGGGCTCCCCAAGCTTTTATGGGACCTTAGAAGTACCACACCTCCCTCCAACAGGCCTGTTTCTTTAGCTGGGCTGAAGTCAGGCTCTGCTCATTTTCTCTTGTGTCCCTGTCATGATGTCACCTTCCCATGAAGAAAAGTCAGGTGGTTACAGAATCAGACCCTGATTCCACATATTGGTCTGTGTGGTACAGATCATAGTCATGAAGTCTGTATTTTCTTTGGGGTTTGAAACAAAAAAGCACCCTCTACTCCCTCTCTCACGAATGACTGTGAATGTAGCAAACTGATGTAAAAAACAGATTGCCCATCCTGGAAGCTTTTTCTTGTACTAGTTTGTTTTACAGTCATGCTGTTTTGATGGTGTTGCTACAGCAATGAGTGAATCTGAATGTCTTGACTATCTTGTCCGTAGGTGAATGTCCTATACTCCATAATTCCCAGCCAGTAAGCCAGCTTCCTTCCTTGAGGCCTGAACATCATCACTACCCAACAATCGATGAGCCTCTTCCACCAAGTAAGCTTTAGTTTTTAAAATCTATGTCTTAATTCTTCCTATCAAGTCTAAACAGGTCAGTATGAACTTGTATGTACACATCCAAACTCTTCCCCAACTCCATACCTCACACTGTGATCAAAAATCAATATGGCACCTACTATAAAAATGGGGTGTTTCTGACTAATGGTTTCAGTATGTGGTCTTGAAGACATAACCCAGGACCTTCAGTGCCCCCTCACTTTCTAAAACAGAGAGTATTTCTTTACAAGACTTGGCTAGTCCTTGCAAACTGTACCTGACCTTTAAGTCCTAAATTTTACTATTTTATATTTAAAAGTTCACAGATCAAGATAGAATAATTCTGTTGTTCTCCATTGGATCTGTTATGTCACAGGCACCTCCATATAATGAAATATTCAACCCAGCAGGATGCAAGAACTTGCGTTTTCCTTACTGTTAACTTTCATCAATAGGTGACAGTCTCAAACTTCTTCTGTAGTTCTTAGGGGTTTCCAGAAAAAAATATTCATCTTTAGGGATGCTATGCCACATCATTTTCTCCTGGTAACTGCAAAACTAATTATTATTTAACTAATCATTTGAACTTGGGGGAACTCATTTAATATCTCAGAGACTCAGTTTTCTTATTTGTGAAGCATAGCCTTAATTTTCTCATTAGCTAAATGCTAGGTCAGGACTAGGTAGTCCCTAGATAATCATTCCAGCTTTAACCTTATAATACTACATGATAATACATTTCTAAGAAGGAACTGATCCCCCATACATTATGCATTCACCTAGCATTATATGTGTTCATGAATAATTCTAGAACATCTCTGTTTTGGTTTAAGCTTGTTTTTCATAAAAATGTAACCTTTAAGATTTGATCGATTTTACAACTACAGAATCTTTCCAGGTTGCAAGGAATCTATGTTTCTTTACATTCTTTGTGCTTACATCAGTAGGTTACAATTTTCGTAAGAAAAAACCCTTATTCCCTAATTCATTTATTCTTGATAATGTTATATATTTTGCATTTACACCAGTCTAGTCCTATTCAGTTGTAATTTATCACTGACAAAGCAATAAATACCTTGAATATGTAAATATTTTTTAAAAACACCATATTTATTTGGGAGAGTTCAAGGCAAATATTGTGTTCTTTAACTTTTGATACCTGATTTCTTTATACATTGATTTATGGATAGTCCACAAATGACTAGTAAAATTTAAGTGTCACCATACTTTCTACTTAGCACTTATGTAAAAATAGCTATACCATGTTCTCTCCAGTAAAGGAACACTTTCCACACAATAAATAACCTACCAATACATGTATGCATGAATTGACTCCCAATCCATGCAAGAGTAATAACTAGTTTTATATACAAACCTTGTAAATAATTGAACATTAAGTCTATTTTAAAGAGTTGATTTATACAAGCTGCTTTCAGTAATGACAACAAGCTCATGGGTTTCAGTTCTCTGTTCATGCAACACTGAAAAAATACTACAAAGGCTGGTAGTGAAGCCTTACCACAGAATTTTCTTAGATAGTCTCAGGTAGTACATGGATAACTTCATTACTGATATTCATTCACCAAATATTCATTAAATCCTTGCTCTGTGTGAAGTACTATTTTAGGTAAACAAAACATACCAAAGGTCCCTGCCATCATAGAGCTTATAGTCTGACGGAGACCTATGACTAATAAGAAGAGTGAATGAGGCAATAGTATAACATGTTAGATGGTAAGAAATGCTATGGAAGAGCATTACCATGAACAGAGCATGGTAAGGGGGATTTGGAGTATGTGGTGGTGGCTGGTTTACCATTTTAAATAGGATGGTCAGGTAGGCTTCATTGAGAGGCAACATTTGAAACTAGGCTTAGAGGAGGTAAGAAGGTTATCCTTGGGGAGGAAGAGCCTTCTGAGAAAAGAGAACAGCCTGCCTGGTAGGTTTGAGGAACAGCGAGGATACAGTGTGTCTGGAGCAGATTTAGGAAGGGAGAAAGCAGTGGATGAAAAGGTCAGGGAGATATCAGGACCTGGATCACTTAAGAGCTTCGGCTCTTACTCTGGATAAAGGGGGAACATTGTAGATGTAGGTCAGAGAAATGATATTCTCTGACTTAGGTTTCTGTGATTGCTCTGCTGGCATTAAATTTGGAGAGAGAGGACAGAAGCATGAGATCCAACATAAGGTTATTACCGTGGCCCAGTAAGAGGCAGTGGTGGCTTGGGCCAAGGTGGGAGCAGTGGAGGTGGCGAGGAGTGGTCGAGTTTTAGACAGTATATTTTGTTGGTAGATTCATTGACAGATTAGATGTGATGTGTGAGACAAAGTTAGGAATCAAGAATGACCTCAAGAATTTTAACCTAGAAGGATAGAATTGCCTTCAACCAACATGGGAAGGTAAGGCTGATGATAGAGCAAGTTTGGGTGGGAAAGATCTGAAGCGTGGTTTTGGTCAAGTTATACTGGAGATGTCATCCAGCTAGTGATGTCAGGAAGGCAAAGGGATGTGTGGCTAAAGTTCAAGAGAAAGGTCTAGGCTACAAACATGGTATTGCATTTGTTAAAGTAAAAAGAAAAAAGGGGGAGGAACAGTTTCACAGGTTTTTATTGGTATAATAACTAAAGATAATACATTATTGGGCTCTAGGCTGTTCCTAGACTTCATGGAAGATATATACATCTGTATCTTATAGGTCTTTAAGTCACAAATGAATAACCCTAACTTGTCCCACCATCATGAACGTAATCACTGGCAGGAATCTATTTACACAACGCAGTCCCAAGTCCATCAGCATATGCTGAGGCCTGAAGTTCTGTCTTTCTTTACACAATATGTGAAAGTAAATTCTTTACAAAGCAACCCAGAAAATACACTTACAATCTATAAGTACACTTAGCTATTACTTTCTGAATATTTGTAAGAACTTAGCAGTATGCATTTGTAATTAGCACACCTGGCTTGCCATCTTTTTCCATGAGAGATTTGGAAATATGGAAACTTGTGCAGCGAAGTTGTTATTACCACTGCACCATTCTCTAGTTTTTCCCTTAGTGAATTTATGAAGAAATTCAGTCTTTGAAGAAAGACTTCCTTTACTATGGGAACCTGGAGGGCGAAGGCATTAGTTTCTCAGCAGTGTGTCCAGGGAACTTGACATAGTGTCACTCATAGGGAGTGTTGGGAAGAGGGTGTTCAATTGAACCAGATACCACAGTACTTTTCAAAGATTAATGTTCATTCTTAGTTGGAAGATGGTCATGTTGAATTCAAGAAAAAAAAAATGTCCAATTGCTACTAATTTGGGAATCACTGAAATTCCAACATTAACCACCTTGTAGTTTCATATATGCACAATTTCATCAGTGAGCTAATTAACATTTACAACTAACAGTTGAGCTGGATTATCTAGTAGTCAATTTCAATCAACACCTCCTAGAATATAGTTTTACAATCTGACTGCGCTTTCCTTCAGTTTGTCTTAGATAAGGTAAATTTGCTGTTTCCTGGTATTTTGGCTTTCATTGGGCATTATTAGACAATTCCTCAAGTAAATGTCAGACATAAGCCACTATCATCACAAACAGATGTACCATGCACATACAGAACCAAAATTATACCAAATACATTGATTTTTTTCATTAAAAAAAATTGAGAGTTGCTATGTCATTACCTGAATGATCATTTTTTAATAGAATTGTTAATATCTGACCTACTCCCAAAAGCTATGGCTTTTCTCACTTAAAAGGCTGAATAATTTTCCTCCATTTGCAGCCATTTTTGCTTTGTCTTCTTTAATCAAATGCATTTTTCAGCATAACTTTATCATGAAGCTGTTATTTCCACCACGTTTTCATATGTGGACTCCAAAAGCTTTTGCCCATTGCTGTACAGCAGACATCGCTCTTGTGTGTGAAGTTCAGATATGTATGTATTATTTCCAGCTCTCCCAGTTTCGAGGACTTTTCCACCCACCCACCCCGCCCCCAAATGTATTATGTAGTGTATCATCCATGCTTCTACATTTTAGTCTATTGGTTTTGAAATCTGAGAAGTAAAGGAATTTATCTTTATCTTGGGCTCCCTCTGCTGTTTGCAATGGTTATTTATCAACAAAGAAGTACTTAAGAGGTTGATGTGTGTTAATAGTTGTTATTGGTTTTGTTTTGTTTTGTTTTGTGAAGAGATATTTGGCAGTCACAGGTGGGTTGAATATACACTGTGAACCTACAACTTGTCCAAAGGATGGTTTGAAGGGATCAAATCCGCCCATTCTTCTTCTCGAGGAATGGCAATCAATCAAGGTTGCTAAGTATTGAATAGAGGTCATCTGAACTTTCAGGTACAGTATCTTAGAACTGTAGTTAAAGGTGTTTGAATGTGAGGGCCATCATTCCCTCACCCACTAGTTGCTGGCCCTCAGATTTAGCAAAAAAAGTTCGCCAGCATCAGACTGTGCACTCTCAGTGCAGGATGCTTCCAGGCTTCCAGCTGTAGGTTAGGTAGCCAACAAGATTGACGGGATGGAAATAGTTAAAGGAAGAAATAAAGGAAACCCCAGACTTTCTCTTTAGGAAATACTAGACTTTTTAACACAGGTCATACTTGAGGAAACACAATTACTGTTCAAAATGACCCAGCAGAGAGGCTGACTCCAGGAGGCTCTCTTTTGGAATGCCAGTTCAGTACCCATACCTCGGAGGTCATGGCAGGTGCTGCAGACAGTGTCTGGCCTTCTGCAAGTAACCAACAGGGAGTTCTTCCCGCAGAAGACCTAGAAGTGGTATCTGTTTCATGTGAATCAGTAGTTTGTCTTTGATTTTTCTTTTTGCCTTTTTATTACACACTAGACTGGGAAGCTCGCATCGACAGTCATGGGCGGGTCTTTTATGTGGACCACGTGAACCGCACGACCACCTGGCAGCGGCCGACAGCAGCAGCCACCCCTGACGGGATGCGGAGATCAGGGTCCATCCAGCAGATGGAGCAGCTCAACAGGCGGTTGGTGATCAGCATGCAGTGAGCCCCTGTGAACCACTGGGAAAGGAAAATGGCAACCAGAGAAACCCCCTCTTACACTTTTCTGCTCAGTTGTATGAGGAGACCGGGAAGTCATTATGTGTCTTAAGAAACCCATTTACAGTAGGTACTTGGAGAGCTAGACTCAGAATTTGGTGGCAGGAGCCAAGCTAAAGTCTGAATGTCATTTAAACACAGACAATCCTCTGAACTTCTTGATGGCACAAGCTTGAAAATAGGTGTTCTTAACCAAAGGCCCTAGAACCACCCTGATATTTACTGAGGGTGCCCCTGTCCCATGAACCCTGCAGACATTGTATGCAAAACTACGCATGGATGCACATTTTTCTGTCTGACAGGTCCATATGAGACTCTTGAAAGGGTCCAGAACTCAAACAGCTGAAAACATGTCAAGGATGGTTCCACAGAATACTAAAAAGTACCTGGAGGAAAAAAAAAAAAACAACTATATCATGAATCACTGTATTCATGTTTACCCTAATGCCCTAATTACTATATATTCAAAAATAATAATTCCTAAAAAGCTAAAAAGTAATTCCTAAAATTTCTTAGAAAAAGAAATCTTTAAAAACACTTTTAGAGAATTACGTTTTCTAAAAGCTAGACCCTTTCTTGTCAACTTGTAAAGATGTCATTTTGTTTTTAACCTGTAAATGAGACCCTACATAGCATTTCTCTCATGCTGTAAGCTAGCATGAGCATCATGTGACCTCTTGCTGCTTTAAGGCCAAAAACTGCAGCTTTGGGATAGTTTCAGTAACCAGAAATGCAAACTTCAGCTGTCTCCACATGCCGTATCATTAGCATGAAATAAAGGAATGGTTGAGAGGAATTATAAAGAATAAGGAACCCCGTGGGCCTGGGGGACACACCTCTTGATAGCAGATTTCCTTTGGAAATTTAACTATATCAGCCAGAAAAATAAAGTGGACAACTTAGTCCTATGAAAAAATACAGAGACAAAAAATTTGAGCTTCTAGTTACTGTTGTCCACAGAGCAGCATACTTTGGTAAAAATCACCACCATTCTTTAATTGCTTGAGCATTTGGAAGACATTTACTTTCCACTTTTTCTCCATCAGTAGCAGAGCATTTAGTCATTAATGGGAACCAGAAAGGATTTTCACTGGTAGTGCATTTCCTTACAGTCATTCCCACAGAAAGAAAACACATTATAAGAACCTGTGATAATCCAGTTTTATTAGATATGAATGCACCAAAACTCCAGGGAGAGTCCTTTCATGAGGATTGCAACCAAACTCCTATAAATAAAAATGTAGAAGACCCAGCAAGCTCATTTTACGTAAAGCCCAGGTTGAGATTCCATAGGCAGAAATAGCTTCTAGACCTGTCTTGCCAGAACAGAGAAGCTGAAATTGGGAGAGCGTCACCAGGCTATATCTATGAGCGGTGCAGTTTGAGCTCTAAAAGGAAACAATAAATCAAAGCAGAAGTAAGCACCTTGACCTCTGACATAAAAATCCATGAAAGTTCATCATGTTCTGGCTGTATAATACAAAAACTAGTCCAAATCCATCCTGAAAAAGGCCTCTAGAGAAGTTTTGAGGGCTTTAATGTGTAAATTCATGGAGCTGAACGCACTGGGAGAGGCAGCCAGACTTTGTGGAATAGTATGTTGTGTTTTGCCGCATCCATCTGGACAGATAAAAAGAAAAGGAATTTAACGGTTTGAGAAAGCACTTACGTCTTGTGAAAAAACCTACTTAGGGAAGGAAAGGTCAGATAACCTTGAGATAAGGATTCAGGCTCTTCAACATTTATCTTAACCTACTGCTTTCAAGCATGTACAGTTTTCAGTGATTTGGCATGATAGCAGCAGCCACAGAAGTATAATGCCAGTCTTTGCCCCATCACGGATGTGATCACTCACGGGGCTCAGCTTTCGATACCCTGCCGTTGGTTATCAGGAGGAATTTACAGCCATCACTGTCTCACAGCAAAATGGGAATATTCTCAGTATTGTGAGAAGGTGTCGGGGAGGAAGACTTTCTTTCTTCCTTTTCAGGTTCGTGACGTAAGAGTAACATGAGAAAGGCAAATTTAATTTCTTATGGATGGGAGCACCTAGAAATATGAGGCCCAAAGAAATGACCAAAGCAGCTTTTGTATCTTCTAGAGAAAGAAACATTTTTGGAGGGTTTAAGACAAAAACGTTTGAGGTTGGGGTAGTAAATTAGCAAAGAGGAGCAAGGTTTGTTTACACAGTCACCTCCACCCTGATTCCCTATCCCTGGCGATGAGGATGACTTCCACCCTCCAGGTACAGGAAGGATGCCCTTCACAACGGGAATTCATGTCCTGCGCTCAGGAGAACAGAGGAGGGTCAGCGTGTCCTGCGCTGACCAGTTTTTAAGTAACTTTAATTCAAAATAATCAATAGGCCACAATGGCATATTTTAAGGTGTCCTGTCCTGGACCCCATCAAAGGAGTTTCCCTGGACTCCTGACAGCATGATTATGAAAGTTAGGTGTGTTTGTGCAAGGAGACACACACTGAGAAATGCAGAATGCACAAGGCAGCCTGTGGTGACCACATTCAAACTTGGCCATTCCCCCAACTCAGCACACCCTTCCCAGCCTCTATGGCTTTGCCATGTGCTCCTTCCGCAGAGATGTCCCTCAGGGTCTGCCTTCTACCTGGGATACATCTCCATTCTGTAAAAACTCTATGAGAACATCGTGTGGTCCCAGAAATCTTCCCAGAACCATTCAAACAGAGCCGGTGGTCATCTCTCCTACAACCCTATGACTGCCTGCCTGCCTCTAGCACAATCCTTACCTTCCACCTCATTCTTCTGTCTGTCCCTGCCGACACCTAGCATGGTGCCAGAGTTTAACAGGACTCAGTGGAAAACAGTTTCTCTAGTTAATTCTTACACTTTCAGAATATCCTGAATTAGTTAAATCTACCTTCATAGATACTTATTGAGCAAGCAGAAAATATAAATATGTATTCTCATCTTAAATAATCAACTTAAGTTTGGTTTTTTAGCTATTTGGATAAAGTTTTTCTATTATTAAGAAATGGAATTTTTAAATAGGAAAAAAGGTGATGTATAAATAACTCTTCTACCCCAAGGTTTACCTTTGAAAAAAAATCTTATCTGTCTTTAATCTCCATGTACATGCATAGGCCTTGCACAGTTGTGATGATAAAATGTAGTTAGTTTTATATTCACATTTCACTTGCCACACTATAAGCATTTTGCTATTGCTACCTAGTCTTAAGAATACCATTTAGATGGTTGTGTAGTATTCCAATGGATGGATGTACTCTAGTTAATTTGGATGTTTTCCTCACTGCTTTTTATCACTATTTTGGATGAGGCTAAAAGTCCTGTTAAATATTAGTATTGTCTTATAGTAGAGTGTTTCCTTGGGGTTCTAGTCCCAAAAGAACAGGCTGAGGGGAATCTCTGTGGTTGTGGTATTTGATATTGGTGCCTAAATGTTTTCTAAAGTGTTTCCGTGGGTTCACTCTGCCAGCAACAATAGCTTTACTTCTGCCTCAGTGTGTTTTTGTTGACTTAAGAGGCACTCCTGGTATTTTGGTTCTTAAATTTCACTTCTTGCCAGGAGGGTCAACTTTTGTTTCCTTAAGCTTTTCTTTGACCAAGTGTAGCTCCTCCCAGGAGAGTTGTATGTTCTTGGGCTTTATTTGGTTCTTGTTTGCTTTGGCTTGGTTTCAGAAGGTTTTTTTCCTTGTTTGGGGTTTTGTGCACCTGTGAGGGGAAGGCTGTTCATTTACAAATTAGATCTTCCAGCTGTCTTTCTTACAAATTTCCCTAAACTCTTTATATAAAATTTGGCCTTTTGCTGGGAAAAACAAAAAAATTGAGTGATGACACTGAAAGACGATTCTTGATGAAAAATGTAAGAGAACCTGCTTTCTGACTCCCCCTTTCATCTTTAAGCGGAGTAAGCCTCTAAGGCTGCCATCCTGCCCTTGCTGAGTGATCCCTCCACGCACTGCTGAGTGACCTGCTTCCCCAAAACTGTCCCTACACTTCAGCAGAGATCAGGGATGAGGTGTGGTACCAGGGAGTTGAGGCTGTTGACTCGGTAAGGCACAAGACAACCAAGGTTCAACTGAGGACACGGCACGTTGTGAAATTACTGACATTTTCATCATCAAATGAGATCGTAATTATTCATTAAGATTCTCTTCTGTGGTCACTGCTCTTTGGGAGGGAAATGTGAGGCTTCAACTTTATGTTTGTCTAAGCTCTGTCCTAATTGCGGAGTAACAACCCACCCAAACTTGGTAGCGTAAAACAATGATGATTTATTGCCACCATCATTATTATTACCATCATTGTTACTTGTCATAGTTCTCATGGTTGACTGGGTTCAGTGAAGCCATTCTCTCTCGGGGTATCTCATGGTTGCAGTAAGAGGGTGGCTGGGTCTCGTGACCCACATATCTGGAAGTTGATGCTGGCTGTTGGCTGGAACCTCAGCTGTGACTGTCAGCCAGAATACCTACACTTGGACTTCCCATGTAGCCTGGGTTTCCTCACAGAATGGCTGTGGCATTCCGTCACAAACTGTCCCTTATATTATTGTCAGTTGGTTAAGGTAGCCACGTGATTTTCCCAGGCTCAAGAGGAGGAGACATCATTCGACATCTTAAGAGATGAGTAATTAGGTTCTAGAAGAGCATGTGGAACTAAAACTATTATTGAACCATTTTTGGAAAATGCAGCCTGTTAGGAGTCATTTAGGGGACCCTTCCAACAGCATCTCCCTTGGTCTTTGGAGGGTGCCATTCCTCCCCTGGTCAAGGTTGCACACTTGCCGGTCCACTCTGTCCCTCCCACCATGGCGCACTCCCTGAGTTCCAACAGGGAGAACACCTCAGACAGCCATCCCACCGTCCCCACAATCTCCCGACCACAGACAGGTTGACGTGTTAAATAAACGTGGGTATTTCTCTGTATAATTCTTTGCTCGTTCTTGACTCTTCCATGTTTTCTTATTAGAGGCCTTCTCAGGAATGCCTCACAGTAACTGCCGCAGGCAAAGGTGTCCTCTGACAGGTATCAGGAGTGAGTGGCTGGGCCTCTCTAGATAAAACAGCAACGTAAAGAAAGCACCCAGTGATTCTTAAATGTAGATGTAGGTAATTCTACCTGAAAAACTTCTTAGAAATGCAGATTTCGAGTTTGCTTCGATATCTGTGATGCTAACGGTCACTTGGCTGATTCTCTCCCAAGTGGTCTAGTGATCACACTTGAGGAAAAAAATTCTTTTTGAAGGTCAGGGAAAGAAGTCACTGGTCTTCAGAAGCCCTGCCACAGCAGACCTTGTCTATAAGCAGTACGTCGCCCTCGCCCCGTGTCAGACTGCATTTGGTGACCTGGTTCTTCACTGTTCCCCAGACTCTCACCCTCCTCCTTTTCATGCCTCTTTCGCCCCCACTGGGCACAAGACTCATATAGCAACCAACATTCCCTTGGCTGTTGTCACTCGCATGATTTTCACGACCTCCAAGCCAAATGTCCAAATCCCCGCCAAATTTTCCCTCTCCGCCTGTCTTTCCTCCTTTTTAGTGTTGGCTCCTCCACCTGCCTTCACAACTGTGTCCTCTGTCTTCAACCTCCACACCTAGGCAGGCCCTGAGTCCTGTTGAGTCTACTTGTAAAAATCGCACAAATTCTATGGCTACATCTCTCTTGAATTTGGCTTTTTCTCCCATTGTGGCTGTGCCTTGAGGAAAAGGGAAGCTGAATCCTGGTCATGTACCTCAGTAGGCTGAAACACTGGGCAAAACAGAGGTCATATGGGGGAGGAGATGGGCTAGCTGGCGTGGAGGAAGGAGAGCAGAGGAATAACACAGCTAGACATCTGCCTGTAAAAGACGGTGTGAATTACACAGAGCAGGCTATGAGGGGCAGGGAGGTTTAGGAAATTTCTCTGAGGATTTTGGGGGCAGAGATAGGAGATCTTAGTATCCCTGCAGTGTGTGGGTGCCTCCCACCCAGCAGCATGCCTACAGACCCACCACAACCCACCATCCTTGTCTGGGTCCAAGCCTTTAGCACCTCCAGCCCAGACTGGTGTTGTGGCTGGTTCCCAGCTGCTCTCTCCAATTCACACTCTCCTCCTCCAATGCAGCCCCCACCCAGAGGGGGTCATCATCCTCAGTGCATAGCTCAACCTGTCTCTCTTTTTCAGCAGCTAGCCAGCCCCTACATCAGTGGTTCTCAAACCTGGTCCTTGGGCCAGCATCACCTGGAATGAGTTAGAAATGTAAACTCTTGCCTTCTCCCTCCCCAGACCTTCTGAATCTGAGAAATTCTGGGAGTGGGGGGAGGGGGCAGCAGTCTGTGCTTTAACAAGGCTGCAGGTGATTTGGATGCAGGTCAACTTGGCGACTCTGTGCCCAGAGAATCACATTCAAACTGTGGCTCGGGCACCCTGTCAGTGCTCCCCAATTCCCCCTCTGGTGCCCTAGTACTGCCCAGGAACCACACATCCTGATGCCACCCCTGTGCATCTGAGAGTCCCCCAGGGTGAACTCCTCTGTGCATGGCCGTCCATGTTCTTTCCCTACAAACTTCCCAAGAGGCTCACACTGACTTCAAAATATATACAGCTTGGGCAGGGTGCCTGGGTCGCTTTGTCAGTTAAGTGTCCAAACCTTGATTTTGGCTCAGGTCATGATCTGCTTTCTGGGATCGAGTCCCACATCAAGCTCTGCACTGTCAGCACGGAGCCTGCTTGGGATTTTCTCTGTCTCTGCATCTCTCTCTCATAAACATTAAATATATATATACAGCTAGGTGTTTCCTCATCTGCGTCTTACACATCAGGACAGTAAAGTCAGGTTGCTAGAGCCTTGGCTTACGTGCTGTCACCCTCTTTGTTCTGTCTCGACTGTGTATGTTTGGAAGGCGATATCCTATTCTCATCGTGACTTTGATCTAAGAGTCCAGGACACAGCCTGGGCATACTGGAAGAGTGAGTAAATATTTAGTAAATACCTGGAAAGGTGACTGGCCGATGACTGCCGACTGACTGAATCCCCAACTTGGGAAGAAAAATAAAATGAGCCTTCAAATCAGCAGAAACATGTATTTGGCAGGCAGCCATGGGTAAGCGTTCACTGTTTCCACAGTTCCTGCCCGTGGTATCAGTTATCTGTCGGATAAAAGTAAGTGAGCGGGACTGTTACTCTGGTTTGTAGACTCGTCACAATAATGTAGAAGTAATGTGATATCTTAGTTATTAACATTTAAATTACTTCCCAGACCGTTATTTTAGACCTGGCCGGGTTTTGTTTAATTCAGGGCAGAGGCTGTTTTTTGTGACTAGTTATCATTTGTGTTGATGTGTAAAAAGTCACCATACTTGAAACTCATCACAGTTTACAAAACAAAAAGAAGTGCAACCATCCGAAGATATTTGCCTTGCTAATTGTTTTGGTATCTTGTGGGAATTTTAAGCATTTCTTCCCTGAAGTTCAACAGATTTCTCCAGCTATCTGATTCAGCGCATCAGCCCCCAGCAAGCCAATAAGCAAAAGTTAATTCCTGTCTCCATTTTCTAATGCAAAGGTATCAAAATATTCAGCGCACCATTGCAACAGAGAGGCCGGAAGAAGATTCTGGAAGCCAAAGTTGTGAGCAGGTCGCAGCAGTAGGCAGCGGAGGCGGTGGGAGTGACTCAGAGGCTGACTCTTCTCAGTCAAGCTTAGGTATGGGAGGTGGGAGACCGAGACTCCTGGGATGGCATTCAGTGGCAGTGTGACAGAGAGTGTGAGCCTCTACTCTGCCTTGTGGGATGGTTCCTCTCACTGGGCCCTGGGAATGGAATGGGGGAGGTCAGGGTGGAGGGGGCTTGGTGCCAGCAGGGAGAAACAGACAGGAATTTCCCACCAGGAACATAAAGGAGAAGTGAATTCACAGTAAGAGAACTCATACTTGTGCATCAAGGCAATTTGTTCAGTGGTCTAATCATTTCTTGTTAAGTAAATTTATCTGTTGGTGTCCTAAGGATTTTCCACTTATAAATAAAACATGCAATGAAAATTCACAGTCTACTTCAAAGAAGCCACATGACAACACTGGGAATAATTATTTGTTTGCCTTTAGCATAAAATACAATTCCCCCTGAGGGAGCAACCTGGGAGTAAAGAGGTTTTCTGGAGAGTTTACCTGACACACTCTGCCCCAGAGCCTATTTACCTAATAATGTAGGCCCGGCATCTGCCAGGGGTCTGCTTTTCACGTCTCTGAATTTGCCTGAGTGGAACTCAGACAAGAACATTCGAAAGGCATAGGAGACTGCCTCAGCTTTTTGTACCTGTAACGACATAAGATTATCACAGTGACATCCTAATAATCCACTCTCTCTTAAATTGGGTTAAATGACGGCACATTAGAAGCTCAGAGAACAGCGTGAACAGCAGGCATGCGCCTCCCGTTCTGCCAGCTCGCAGCACCCTAACAGCCATGCAGAAGACTGGAGATTTCCGTGCGTCTACACAGTCCTGCCAACAATTGTAATTGCGTCCATTCTATTCATTTTACCAGATACGCCAGCTAAACTGATTGGCGTAGGTTTTTCTATTATTAATTTCTTCGACCTGGGAGAGATGTGGTAAAGTGGTCGAGTAGTTCAAAAGCATGAGGAAGACAGTGAATAGAAAATTTCTTTATGAGTTTGGTATCGGGTCCCTTGGCATTTGCTGTGTAACAAACTATCCCCAAGTGTGTAACTTAATTAATCCCCCAGCCCCGCATTTACCCACCAGGTGAGCCATTGGCGCTGAGCGGGACGGGGCTTGCGCTTGGGTCCTTGGTCAGCTATGGAATCCGCCCCTGGCTAGTTGCCCTGAGGGGACCTCAGCTGGGCTGACCGCACTGCGTGCTCTCGAAGTTTCTCATTCGCACTGGAGTAGACCAAGCTTATCCTCACAGAGGTGCGGCGTTCCCAGAGAGCGTGGGGACACACAGACTTCTGGAAACCCTGGCTCAGAACTGCCAAATCCTGTTTCTTAAAGCAAGGTACAAGGTTAGCTCAGTTCACCCAGGGGAGAGGCACAAGCCTAGCTCAGGTCACCAACGGGAGAAGGTGCGGTCTTGTGCAGGTGGGTGTGGATGCAGGGAGGGCAAGAACTGTGCTCCTTCCTGCAAACAACCGAGCTATGGTTAGCAACTCAGAATGAGAAGAATACGAAAAGCCATTGTAGTAAAACGGACAAGATGTTCAAGGACGTTGAGCCTAACTGAAGTTATGCAGGAGCTTTCTTCGGAAGCAGTGACTCTTACGTGGCACACACAAAGTGATACGACACCCGGGCCTATCACTGTGACACCTGATCAGATCACCATTCAGAACAACAGTCTGCCCCAGCTGCCTGGGTGGAGCTTGCATGCTGGTGTAGAAAGAAGCACTGTATCTGAAATGACTTTCTTCTGATGCATCCTTTGCTTTGCTTCACTTTTTTCCAGATCTGAGAAGAGAAGGGTCACTTTCTCCCGTGAATTCACAAAAAATCACCTTGTTGCTGCAGTCCCCAGCGGTGAAGTTCATCACCAATCCTGAGTTCTTCACTGTACTACATGCCAATTATGTGAGTGCTCCAGAACGCAGAGAGAGCCCACCCGGCTCCCATCAAACCCCAAATATTCCTTTGCAGAGCTGTTTGGTAGGATAAAGAGGTAGCATTTAACCCCCACAAGATTGAAAAAACAAAAACAAAACAGCTCTATCCACCATTTTTATTGTTAGTTTCCCAAAAAAGGAGAAAAGCTGGATTTGGCCATGCTTGTTGCTTCTTCAATATTGTTAGCCTCAAATGTATTCATATCAGTGAAAGTGGTTTGGAAGCAAGTACATGTTTCTCTTACTGTTAAAATTTTAAAGGAACAAGATTCTGAAGTTGACAGATTCCCTTCAGCCTGCATCATAGTATAAAATCACATTCATTAAAGAAATTTAGAAATAGATTTCCCTTAGATAAATATCTAGTTTTCCTCTTGATAAAATTAGTTGTTCAAGTATCATGCTTATGCTTAAGTTAAATTTGATGTGAGTTTTACATATGCAGTTTTTTCATTTCTTTTTTTTTTGTATTGTCAGGAAAGCAATGACATACTATCACTATATTCATTAATTCTTTCATTTGATGACAAACATTTTCTTTTTTTTTTTATTTTTTTTTAATGTTTTTTGTTTTATTTATTTCTAGGAGAGAGAGAGACAGCGTGAGCAGGGGAGGGTCAGAGAGAGAGGGAGTCACAGATTGAAACAGGCTCCAGGCTCTGAGCTGGCAGTCAGCACAGAGCCCGACGCGGGGCTCGAACCCACGAACCGTGAGATCATGACCTAAGCGAAAGTCGGACGCCCAACCGACCAAGCCACCCAGGCGCCCCGATGACAAACATTTTCTGTAGACAGATGTAGATCTAGGTGCTGGCGTCACAGAGACAGAGTGACACGTGAACCGCACAAGCTCCCCATGTTGTGGAGCGACAGACACGTACAAAGACCAGCCGGATGAGTCAAGACAGGGCCCGACCTCAGGAAGGAATAAAATTCTCTGAAAACACAGGAGATGTAACATAGGGGAGCATCCCTGACTAGGCGACTGCTTAACTGAGTCATAAAGATTGAAAAGGGACGGGAAGAAGCTCCAGAGAGAGGGAGAGAGGACATAGCTGGGGGGTGGGTCTGTGAGGGTGGGATGTGGTAACCTGCAAAGCAGGGAAGAGGGGCTGGAGAATGAGTAGCAAAACGCAAGGTAAGTCCTGAAAAGGAGCCTGGCACTTCTTGGGAAGGCAGCAGGAAGCAACAGCAGCCCTACGTATTTGTGTTACATAGTCCAGTGTTTGATTCAACATCTTCTCGAGCAGAAGTGCAGGAAAGATGGAGCTGTGAGGCTGGAGACTGATCCATCCTCACAAGTGAGAGATGATCGAGGTCCGCCTTAAGGAAGGGGCCAGGAGAATGGAAACGGAGACCACTGTGAGGGAGGAAGGGTGGGAGTGAGGACTCAGAGAAACTCTGAGTCCTTTCTGCTTTGGGGACCTGAGTTAAGGGGTGTCTCCACTAGCAGGTGCAATTGTTTGATTAGTGACAGAGGTTGTGGCTGGAGAGAAGACCAGGTTTTAGCAGGTTATATTTGAGAAGCCCCTGGGACATCCATTGTTAGACCCAGAGCAGCCATCCACTAGTGCAGGGGTGAGTCACAAAGGGGGCCAAGGATGCCAGATACTGATGCCCTGGAGCACTGGGCACCAGATGGCCTCTGGCCACCAAGCAGTGCTTGCTTTCGCCACGTTTACAACAGCCTTGTGAGCCATAAAATTGTCATTTGGTGCAATTAGAAACTCCTGAAACTTTCTTCCCTTCTTCTCATCTCCAACCCATCCGCACGCAAAAGTCCAGCCTTAAATCCCCACAGACCTTAATTGTTATAGACCTATAAGAGGAGCAAGGGCAGACCTGGGCAGACAGAGAAGGAAGGGAGCAATGTTCCCAGTGGTGGAGGGAGATTCAAGAAAGCCCAGCCCAGTGCTGACGGAGGGAGGAGGGGCAGGGGAGCCTTTGAGATGCACCCAGAGGTTGGTCGACAGTGTCCAAGGCTGCAGAGGAGCTTCAGGTAGAGATTGCCAACAGGCCCACATATGTTTAGGAGGCACATTTAATTTGGGGGCAAGATCTCCACCTCTGAGGTTTCCCCCTCAAGGCTCACGATAACTCACTGTGTTAGCTATCAAGTTACACTGTATGGCACTCAAAGTGTACCTGGTCTGTGTTTTTCTTACCCACCCCCTCCCACACCCCACCCCGATTGGCCTGACCCCCTCCCTCTCAGGGTGCCTACCGAGTCTTCACCAGTAGCACCTGCTTAAAGCACATGATTCTGAAAGTCCGGCGGGATGCTCGCAATTTTGAACGCTACCAGCACAACCGTGACTTGGTGAATTTCATCAACATGTTTGCAGACACGCGGCTGGAATTGCCCCGGGGCTGGGAGATCAAAACAGACCAGCAGGGAAAGGTGAGTGTGCCTGTCATCAAACAGGCTCCTTACATGAAGGAGAAGACCCATGAGACAGTGAGGAGGGGGATCAGTGAGGACAGGAAAGTCTGTGTCTCAGAGATGTACCCTCAGCCACCAGGAGGAAGAGAGGTACCTATTCACAGCAGGGTTTCCATGCTGTGTAGGAAGTTTAGCAGCCTCCCTGGCCTCTACCCACTAATACCAATAGCATCCCCACCAACTTGGGATTTTGCTGTATGTCCCCTGGAGGATATGATCATCATGCCCAGTTGAGAACTACTGCCTCCGTGTTTTTAAATTTATGTTTGGAACTTGAAACCAGAGCCTGTTCTGTTGTTACACCTCCTTAGACAGCTAACTCTCAGGGAATGAAATTATTAGTTAAACGGGAGTGACATTATTAGATTACTTGTTGTGATGTTCCTAATAAGCCTTCAGTTCTCATTAAAACAGCCTCGCAAACAGGTAGGGTGTGTTGGGCCCATGTGATGTTATTGGCTTGCATTTTGGATTTGTGTGACCTTAACCTAAATCGATCTTTCCCAGTGATGCTTTGGAAACCTAGCTGAGTTCGCTAAAGCAAACATGTTTTTTCTTCTTAATCACTATCAGTCACATCCATGTATTCATAGGGCAGGCTTCACAGTTTATTAAAGAATTGTCTCGGGGTATTCCTTTAGGATCCGTGGTAGGCAGAATCCCTCCCTCTCTTGGGGTCAGAGGAATCAGAAATTTTGTCAGAAGCCACATCTCCGTGGGAAACTGCATTACGCACTTCCTGTGCTTTGTGATGGTGAATGTGCAAAGCCACTGTTCCCCAAAGTGGGTTGATAGGGCATTGTTGTCCCCTGGGACCCACAAATTCCTCTCTACAAACCCCTTAGCATGTCTCAGAGCCTGGCTCTCTGGAGTGTGTGGAGAAGGGATTTCCACTAATGCAAGTGTGTCAGTTCCATAAGACTATCCGATCGGCCCCCGAGTGGTTGGATGAGTTGGAAGACAGTTGAGATGGGGGCCAGGGTTGCTTTGTGTGGTAGAAAGGCCACCTTCCCCAGAATCTGCTTCTCAGGACCTCCTCTTTTACCGTATGTGTCTCCGCTTGGAGAATGACAGTGGTTTATGCTGTGAGGACTTGGAAATGTGTGTTAGGGTGGGAAATAAAGCCTGAGCCAGAACAGAAAGTAAAGGAGCATCTTATCAGAGCTGGGGTGCACACCCATCATCTCAGTGGTCTGTGGTGGCCCTGTTTACATTGATTCGTTAACTAAGCTGCCAGGAGTATACCACTGTGAATCGATGAGCAGAAGGGGTCATTAGGGTTTATTATGCAAATATCCCGCGCTCATGCAATCACCTTGCTTAGCCTCAGATCACCATTAGGCCATGACTGCAGCTCTCACATTAGGATTCAAACAGCAGGAGGCCTGGTGGAATGCCAGGGAACCCCCCACACATACCAGTGCCATCAGCCCTGGCCCTCCATGATCCACGTGGCCTCCTGGTCATCACACTAGCAAAGAGGCACAGCGGCTGAGACACTCACCAAGAATTTTAGTCATCTTAAAATGCATATTTCTGGCAAAACATTTTCCCTCTAATTCTGTTTAGTGAGATGGGATCATATACAAGAAAGAAAAAGTCTGCATCTAAAATGAGAGGGCTTGGGAGCCTAGGTGGCTCAGTCGGTTAAACGTCTGACTTTAGCTCAGGTCATGATCTCGCGGTTCATGTGTTCGAGTCCCGCGTTGGGCTCTGTGCTGACAGCTCAGAGCCTGGATCCTGCTGCGGATCTGTGTCTCCCTCTTTCTGCTCCTCCCCTGCTTGCACTCTGTATCTCTTTCAAAAATAAATAAACATTAAAAAATAAAATAAAATGAGAGGACTTGAGTTCTGCTTTCAGTTATGATACAAACCAGCTGTAAAACTATATACAGACACATCCAAAATGGTCTAACTCCTTATTACTTGAGCACACACAGACTCAGTTAGCAGACAGAATTTCTAAGAGGCATACCTAATGTACTGAGTTGTTGGAGGAAAGTAGCCTTAAATTAGAAATGTGCCGTCACAGGGGTGCCTGGGTGGCTCAGTTGGTTAAGCATCCGACTTCGGCCTAGGTAATAATCTTGCCGTTCCCTGGTTGGAGCCCCACGTCAGGCTCTGTGCTGAGAGCTCAGAGCCTGGAGCCTGCTTTTGATTCTGTGTCTCCCTTTCTCTCTCTGCCCCTCCCCCAATCACACTCTGTCTCTCTGTCTCTCTGTCTCTCAAAAATAGATTAACTTAAAAAAAATTTTTTTAAAAGAGAAATGTGTCATCACAACCCACACAGTAGAGAGCAACAATGGAGGATAGTGGGGAAAATAGGAGGAGGGGGATGTGTCCAGGATTGCTTCCTTCCATTCTAAACACGTGACTGTGGGCAAGTCCCTTTACTGCTCTGAACCCCATTTTATCATAAAGTAGCAGAATAATGCTTGCCTTCATGATTGTTTAGCTAGATGTAAAGAGCAAATAAGTGGATGGGGGAATCCATGATAATGCAGCAGATTAGTAATATCTGCTGTTCTTCCTCTTGATGCTGTGGGAAATATCCACACACAAAAATCCAACATCAAGACTGGCGACTGGGAAGAATGCAAGAATACCTCATTTCTAAAGCCCATCAGTGATGTGAATGGGTTGAGAGAAACGTATTTGGACAGTATCCTGCAGGCTCAGCCCTCTGACTTGGAAAGAACGTGCCGCACAGGAGCCTGGGATTTAGGAACACTGCTCTCTGGCAAATGGTGTAGTGATAGCTCTCTCTGCAGAAGTCACCTTCACAGATGGCCAGAGCAGGTTCCAGAATGCCACATCACCTTCTCGTCCCTCACTCTAGCCAATCCGCGTCTTGCTTTATTGACACAAGCAGAGACGACAGCCTTTGTTTTTAGTGTCTACCTTGGTAGGAATAGAAGGACCAAGACTAGCTATTTGGTGTCTTTGAATGCATGATCTTCCGCACAAGGGGCAACAGAGCCAGACCTCTGAGAGTTGCACCGCCCCAGGAAGACTGGAGTAAAGGGCCAAATGGCAT
The DNA here is from genome assembly GCF_003009895.1 of Hyaena hyaena. NCBI lineage: Eukaryota > Metazoa > Chordata > Mammalia > Carnivora > Hyaenidae > Hyaena > Hyaena hyaena. Next base: position 3,709,901 of record NW_024080733.1, on the reverse strand, counting down.
CTGACTCATCTGTTGTCTTGGAAAAGACACAGCCTCCCACACAGCCTCCCGCCAACTTCAGTAGAGATTGTGTGTGAGTCTCAAGTGGGTCTAGGCCTGAGCTGAGGAGGAGGCTCATCATCCAGAGAGGGAGTAGGGCTGCAGGTTTGGGGGCAGGTAAGGTCCTGTCTGTGGCCGGCGTGAGGCAGAGGCAGCCTCTACAAAGGAATGAACACACAACAGCAAAATTAAAAGGAGCCTAAGAAGACTTAACTACTACATGAAGGAAACAGAATCCTTATGTGAGAAAAAATATATCTCATAGTGTAGTTTTCTTCAGAAAACAGAAGCATTTCAAAGGTATCTGCTTATCATTCACAAAATGTTTAGGAGAACTTGACTGCTACTGAGCAAGAAGCAGCAGCCACACACAGAAAAAAAAGCTGAGAGGAAGCAGATATAAGAAAAAAGAACTACTCTATGATCTGGTAATCCCACCTCTGAGTATATATCCAAAAGAATTGAAATCAAAGTCTCAAAGAGCTGTCCGCACTCCCGTGTTCCTTGAAGCATTATTCACAATAACCAAAACATGGAGACAAACTGAATGTCCACCGACCGATGAATGGGTAAAGAAAATGTGGTATATAAGAAGGGAAGTGGGTGGGGGGATGGGTGAAATAAGTGATGGGAATTAAGGAGTGCATTTGTTGTGATGAGCACCGGTTGATGTAAGAAAGTGTTGAATCACCATATTGTATACCTCAAACTAATATTATTACACTGAATGTCAACTAAGTGGAATTAAAAGAAAAACTTTAAATAAAGATGTGTTTGTAAACTTATATGTAGAAGCATATGGGAAGAGAGCTGCTTTTAATTCAATGAAATTACACAGTACATAATGTGTCTTTCAAGTAACATCTTTTATTAAGACCTAAGTGTTAAACAGGTGTTGGCAAGGATGTAGAGGAAGAGGAACCCTCTTGCACTGGAAATGCATTTCCTCTTGGTGGAAGTGCAAACTGGTGCAAAAACTCTGGAAAACAGTATGGAGATTCCTCAGAAAGTTAAAAATACGACTACCCTACAATGGAAAGAGCCCAAATGTCCATAGACTGATGAATGGATAAAGGAGATATGGCATATATATACAATAGAATATTACCCAGCTATAAAAAAAAAAGAATGAAATCTTGCCATTTGCAACAACGTGGTTGAAACTAGAGAATTTTATGCTAAGTGAAATAAATCAGAGAAAGACAAATACCATATGATTTGATTCATATGTGGAATTTAAGAAACAAAACAAAGGAGCAAATGGAGAAAAGAGAGGTAAACCAAGAAATAGACTCTTAACTATGAAGAACACAGTGATAATTAGAAAAGAAGTGGGTGGGGGTTGGGTTAAACAGGTAATGGGGACTATTGAGTGCTCTTGTGATGAGCACTGGGTGATGTAGGAAAGCGTTGAATCACTATATTGTACACCTGAAATTAATATTACACTGTAAATTAACTGGAATTTAAAACTTATAAAAAATAGGGCATTTTCTTCAACCTTAAAAATGAAGGAAATTCTGACACCTGCTACAAGGTGGATGAATCTAGAAGACCTTATGTTCAGTGAAATGAGCCAGCCTCGGAGGGACAAATGCTGCACTTCATATGAAGTATCTGAAATAGCCCCAGGGTAACAGGGCACAGTGGTGGCTGCCAGTGGCTGGTGCAGGAGGAGATGGGGAGTTCAGGTTCAACAGGTGCAGTTTACCAGTTATTCAAGATGAGTAAGTTCTAGAGACCTGTTGCACAACATTGTGTTAACAATACTGTTCTATTCTGTGCTCTTAATACTGTACAACTAAATTTTTGTTAAGAGAGTAAGTCTCATGTTACACGTGTAATTTTTAAAAAGAAAGAAAAAGGGGCACCTGGGCGGCTCAGTCAATTGACCATCTGACCCTTGGTTTCAGCTCAGGTCATGATCTCACAGTTCATGGGTTTGAGCCCTGCATCAGGCTCTACACTGACAATGTACAGCCTGCTTAGATTTCTCTTTGTCTCCTTCTCTGCACCTCTCCTGCTCAGTTCTCTTCCTCTCTCTCAAAACAAGTAAATAAACATTAAAAAGAAAAAACAGACTGAAAGTAAACATTTTAAGATTGCAAGGAAAAACAAAATGTAATAGCATAGGGATAAAACAGCAGAACTGATGCTGTATGAAGTCAAATCACTGACATAGAACATGGAAACAAGCCTCAAAGTGAGGGAAGGAACCAGATTGTAAACAAAGAGGGATAAGGTTTAAAAAAAAATAAAAATCAAAAAGAACAGATCTCACCTTCTCAGGGAGGCCTACCCTAACCACCTAATTTAATACCAAAAGCATCCCAAGATCTCTAACCCATGTGCTCCACCATATAATTTAAGTATTTGCTAGATTTACTGTTTTCTCTGTTTCTCCTGGCAGAATTCTAAGCTCTTTAAGAGCAGGTGTCTTTATTTGCTCATTGATGAAACCTCAAGGACCTAGAATATTCCCAGCATATAATTGGCACTCAATAAGCATCTCTGTTTAATGAATAATCTATAGATGTTCCTAAAGAAGAAACCAGAATAACAGGAACAACAGCAAAAATTAAATACTAAATATAAATATGAATTAAATTAAGTTATTAATTAAAAATTGAAAATAAAATTCTGTATCCTAAAATAAATTGTTCAAGTAGGCAGATTAATTGGGCTCTCTGAGTTGTAGTAAAATTAATTAAAATAAATTCTATATCTACATGTACTCTGGAATGTCTTTAAATGGAGATTTAAAAAAATCTTATCAATGTATAGCCATGATAATATGAAAGTTACCTTAAAAAGGATAAAAATCAGACAAGCTTAAAACTTTCCCGTCTATACAACTCAACTATAGAAACCCACAGGGCAAAGAGTGCAGGTTATTGGTGAGAAAATATTATAGCCCCACAAATCCATTACCAGACAAATTGGTGTCATTCAAGTGTGAAGACACTAGAAATACAACCTCATGTGCAAGATTTCAGAGCTCACATATTCTTTTGCCTGTCCGAAGAAAACACCAAAAGCCATTTTCCAAATGCAGCAGAACAAGAAATCAATAATAGGGAAAACATAATATAAATGGACTATGGTGGTAAATATTTAAATCAATCAAATACAGGAATCTTAATATAAATAATTGCTTTTAAAATGCTTTAAAATATTTTGGAAAAGACTCAATAAAATATGGGAAGATATATATATAAGGAATATGGAATAATTGTATAAGAACAATCTGAATCCTATCGCTAGCCTGGAAAAAATTGACGAGAAATCAGTAAGAGGGCCAGAGAATGGGGCAAGGAAAGTTGTGCCAAGTCCCCAGTTGAGTGTAAGAGGAGTCAAATTGGATAATTTGAAAAACAAGGACTAAATTTAGTTATTTGATCGACTTAAAAGGCAATTATTTGTACCATTGAGGGCAAGATTTTCTGTTTCACGTTCCTACAAAAATAAAATCAAGCAAAATACAATTTACATAGCAAAACACCAAACACCAGGAAGCAAAGATATTGGAAATAATAAAAATAAAATAACAGAAGTGCAGCCAAGCATAATAGTCATAGTGATAGGTGGAAATAGGATAAATCTGCATACCAAAAACACTTTCAGATTTAGTAACAAACAGATCCAGCTTATTAAAAGACATACCCAAGAAATGATTCAGAGAGTTTAAAAAATAAAAGAATAAATGTTAATAGAATTGGAAAACAATAACAGGAAAATCAGTGGTGGTATATTCATACCATGCAAAGGAAAGTTCAAATCCAGAGCCATTAAATGGAGTCAAAGTAAGATTTTATATTAATCAATGGCACAACTAAAGATACAATAATCATATATCTTATGAGCGAAATAACATTATATCATACAAAGAAAACTCAAAGAGAGATACAAAAGGAAATGAAATAAATACACAGTAGGAAAATGTGTTTTATATCCATCAGTTTGACAGGTAGACAAAATAAGTCAGGATTTGAATAATATAATTGTGTCTTGATGGAACTTATACACTGCTGTTAAAAACAGCTAACATAGAGCTTAGTTACATACAATTTTATTTGTCAATAAAGGTGGAAAAAAGTAGAGTTACACAAATGGATAAACAAAATGTATGTACATACAGTGGAAGATTATGCATCCTTAAAAAGGAATGAAATGCTGACACGTTACAACATGGATGGACCAGAAACAAAAAGACAAGTATTATATCTCACATGAGGTACCTAAACACAGTCAAATTCATAGAGACAGAAAGTAGAATAGAAGTTCCCAGGGACTGGGGGAAATAGGCAATGAGGGGTTAGTGTTCAATGAGCACAGAGTTTCAGTCTGGGAAGATGAAAAAATTCAGGAAATGAATAGTAGTGATGGTTGCATGACACTCAGAATGTAATTAATGCCACTAAATTATACACTTAATTATTAAAAGGGCAAAATTTGTGTTTTATACATTTTACCACAATTCTTTTAATAAGGAAGAAAACAGTTTACAACTTCTTTACGAGATCCTATGGAATTTTTTGTAGGGGATAATATTCCATAACACAAAGTAAACAAAAAGTCATAAAATACTCAGGTCACATTCTATGGCCATAAGCAATAGAGCTAAATTTTAAACAATAAATTTAAAGTCAGTCAGAAAAAGACAAATACCATAGGGTTCCACTAGTATGTGGAATTTAAGAAATGAAATAGATGAACATGGGGCGGGGGGCAGACAGAAAGGCAAACCAAAAAACAGACTCTTTTTTTTTTTTTTTTTTTTAAATGTTTTATTTATTTCTAGTAGAGAGAGACAGCGTGAGCAGGGGAGGGTCAGAGAGAGAGGGAGTCACAGACCGAAACAGGCTCCAGGCTCTGAGCTGGCAGTCAGCACAGAACCCGACGCGGGGCTCGAACCCACGAACCGCGAGATCATGACCTAAGCGAAAGTCGGACGCTTAGCCGACTAAGCCACCCAGGCGCCCCCCAAAAAACAGACTCTTAAATGTAGAGAACAAACTGAGGACTGATAGAAGGATGTGGGTGGGGCATGGGCTAGACGGTGGATGGGGATTAAGGAGGGCAGTTGTTATGAGAGCACTGGGTGTTATATGTGAGTGTTGAATCACTAAATCCTACATTTGAAACCAATATCCCACTGTATATTAACTAACTGAAATTTAAATAAAAACTTGAAGCAACAACAAAAATAAACAATAACAACACAACCATCAAAAACCAACTATTTGCCAGTTGGAAATTCAAAACAATACTCTTCATGACTATTGGGTTTTAAATGAAATCAAGACTTACAAACCATTGAAAAATTATTGAAAATGCAGGTCACCAGTACTTAATAAAATGTTAAGACTGTACTGAAAGGATTGAGCACATTGGTTTTTATTATTAAGCAAGAAAAACATTAAAATATAAGCTTTCAAATTAATAACTTAGGGAAGGTTAAAAAAAAAAAGGAACAGTAATTGAAGCAAAAATTTATTTCAAAATCTATTTGACAATAAAAACCCAGAAGTGCGTGAACTGGAAAACAATATCAAATAAATGTAAGAGTTGCTTAGAAGAGAAATAAATCAATCTAAGGAAAATAGTAAATAAAACCAAGGAATGAGTTATAAGAGATGCAGGGAAATTTTAAAAATAAAAGGTATACCTAGTTATGTAAATGTTTGAAATCAAAGTTAGAAAATCTAGAAGATGGGGCGCTTGGGTGGCTGAGTGGGTTACATGTCCAACTTCAGCTGAGGTCATGGTCTCATGGTTTGTGAGTTCAAGCCCCACATCAGGGTCTGCACTGATTGCACAGAGCCTACTTGGGATTCTCTCTCTCTCTCTCTCTCTCTCTCTCTCTCTGCCCCTCCCCCCCCGCTTGCATTCTCCCTCTCAAAATAATTAAACTTTAAGCACATTTAGAAATAAATAAGAAAGCCTTAACATCCCAACAACAGCAATACAAAAGGGAACAAAGTCACCAGTACTCCAATGAAGAAAGTGACCAATAAACCTGAGAAAATGTTTGGTTTTCCCTGTAGATGATAATTCAGCATTATTTACCATTCAGCCTAAGAAGTCTTTCAAATACTCAGCATTTGTGAAATCCATGAAAAGTGTTCATGGACTTAGGGTAAGAGAATAAATATGTACAGCTCTCATGAAGGTAATTTGTTAATATAGATCAATAAGCAAAATTTTTCTTTTAACTCAGCTTTTAGGAATTGTACTAAAGAATTGCCACGTACGCACAAATATAAGAAACCCATTTAACTTTAATTTATAAACGTGCAGGCATAGAGTTGAGTAATAAAAAATCACCTTGAAATTCTGAATTTAGCTTACAGTTGTGTGTTTAAAATCTCATTATGTAAACATGTTGATACACGTTTTTTCCCCTCCACTCACACTTTTTTCTTCTTCAGATTCTTTACTCATCTTTTTGATATCACTAGTGTCACTTTGGAGCCACCCAACCTAGTTTTTCAAGCATGTCTTCTTCAGTCCCATCCAACTTACTGGACATGCAGCCCTTTTTCAATCTGTGTGGGATGCTGTCCTGGGAATTCTACTGCAAGCCACAGATACTGACTGACATAGTATTACTGGAGTTACTCTGTTCTCTCAATCTTTTGGTCTCCATAATGAAACCACTTCCGTTTTATAGAGCTCTTCCTAAAACTAGCTATTTTGTAGGCTACAGAGCCTACAAAAGAGACTTGTTTACAATGACATCTAGTACTTGAAATTGTAAGCTCATACCTCCCAAGAGTAATTTTTTTTTAAATATTTTTATTTATTTCTAGGAGAGAGAGAGAGACAGCGTGAGCAGGGGAGGGTCAGAGAGAGAGGGAGACACAGACTCTGAAACAGGCTCCAGGCTCTGAGCTGTCAGCACAGAGCCCGACGCGGGGCTCGAACCCACAAACCACGAGATCATGACCTAAGCGAAAGTCGGACGTCCAACCGACTAAGCCACCCAGGCTCCTCCCAAGAATAATTTTTAAATCTGTATACAATTCCTTTGACTACTTCTATCAGGTGACAGCTGAACATGTCTAAAACGAGCATTGGTTGAGGTCTTTAAGAGCAAGTCACCTTTATCAAACATTATTTTGTTCAAAAGACAGTATTTGAAAGATTGCTTAGTAGTACAAAAGGGTTTTTTTAAGAAAGTATTAATTTTCTCTTTTATGAGAAGTAATTTTAGATTTAAAGAATAACTTTTGTCATATACTGGAACATGTAATCAGACATGCTGCAAAGATTTATGAAGAGTGTTTATTGAAGCATTATTTTAAAACAGTAAAAACGTGAGGCGCCTGGGTGGCTCAGTCGGGTAGGTGTCTGACTTCCGCTCAGGTCATGATCTCGCGGTTCATGGGTTCAAGCCCGGCTTCGGGCTTTGTGCTGACAGCTCAGAGCCTGGAGCCTGTTTTGGATTCTGTGTCTCCCTCTCTCTGACCCTCCCCTGCTCACTCTGTCTTTCTCTCTCTGTCTCTCAGAAATAAATGAAAAACATTTAAAACTTTTTTAAAAATAAAATAAAACAGTAAAAACATAAAATGTCCAATGACAGAAAGTACTGAAATTATTATGTATCCATCAAGCTGAGTACCATATACTTAATAAAATTCCGTGTTAAAAGAATGTCTAATGACTTAGGGAAATGCTCATAAAATAATAGGTGAAAAAAAATCTTCCAACAAAATTGTAACTGCCAATGCGGGGAAAAGATGTGGATAATTGTATATTTGCATCGGAGAAGAAAAAAAAGGAAAAAACTCATCAAAATATTTTGGTGATTACCCTTAGATTGTGACATTTAGAATGATTTTGGTTTTCTTCTTACTTTTTTATCCCTTTAAAGTTTCTTCTCAGTGAGACTGTGCTAATTCTTTAACCAAAAAAGAGCATTTGTTTAAAAATAAGTAGAATGCTTCACAAATTATGAATTTCTAGTTATTTTACTGTATCAAAGGCTCCATTTCGCTTTTTTTCCATCGTAAATAAAATGTTGTGATCATGACTCTGTAACTCTGTACTGTAAAGTGTTCATCAATGACTGGTTTTGTTTCATTCAACTACTGAGCAAACAGATGCACGGTGCCCCAGTCTTCAGTGTAGTTTTGAGCAGATAAAAAGGAGGGACAGAAATAAACATGAAGACTGAGCCCTGTGTCGTTCCCTTACGTCGCTGACTTCATTCTGGCTCATTCTCACACAGTGTTCTTTTTATTGGTCTGTCCGCAGTCTTTTTTCGTGGACCACAACAGTCGAGCCACCACTTTCATTGACCCCCGAATCCCTCTTCAGAATGGTCGTCTTCCCAATCACCTGACACATCGACAGCACCTCCAGAGGCTCCGGAGTTACAGCGCTGGAGAGGTAACACCCCAGGCCCCCTGCCACCTTCCCGTTCCTCGGGACCCTCCTCTGTGGGGCCAGCCCTGCTTTAGTGGCTGGGATCGAGCACTGCCTGTTCCCCAAGGGGCTCTGCCATCTCCACACCGCTCTGTAGAAGAATGATAAGTCAAGGACACCCACTGATGTCCCTAGACCCATCTTCAGATCGCCTTCCTTCTCTCTCCCCTTTTGTCCTAACAGTCGTCACTATGAAACATCTGTGTAGCTTAAAGGAAATTGAAAATGCAGTGTCAGGAGATCCCTACATTATGGCTGGAGCTGTGCTTCCTTAGGCCTTCCAGTCACGTGGAAATTCTTAATAGATCATACAGTGTATGACTGACATTAAACTTCTGGCTCTTCATTGATCCTGGAGAAGACATCAATACTATGTATATGGACTATAGATTGGGGGAAATCAACAAAGCACCTGGATACTCAGTTCCCATCAATAATATATATATAGTAACGATTAGGGGAAATCAACAGGGCACAGGAATACTCTGTTCCCATCCTACCATGTGCTCTTTTCTGGTTTAATGTGTTTCCCCTGCCTGTGGTTACCTTCCACTGAATAATGAAAAGCTGCCATCCTTCTTAAAACATCATGTGCTTTGCCTTCCTGAATTACTGTCTCTGTATCCCATACCCTTTCCTGGCCTCCTTTCCCAAGCCAAAACTCAAAACGTAGCTCTTTTCTACTTCTAGTCAGTTCCTGACAATATTTTGAGCAAATCCTTCCTTATGTCTTGACTGACATTTCCCAAGTGTTGGTACCATGTTTTCATAGAAGCCACCCCTGGTTTCTCTCAGGAGACGTGGGTGCTTAGGAACCACTTCTCATGAAACAGCTTGTAGAGTTGGATTACAATGAAGTAAAAAATGAAAAAATAGTGTAGGAAAAAAGATGTATATATATATATATATATGTGTGTGTGTGTGTGTGTCCCCCTTCCCCACCCCCTAGGAAGAGTCATTCCTAGGAGAACTAGAGCGAACCTCTCAGGAGAAATGGGGAAAATAACAGTCTACCCAACAGACTCCAGATAGCAAACCTAGGTCTCAGAGGAAGGGCCTGCTGCTGGTGTTATCGGCACCACTTTACTACTTTTTAAGGAAATCATCTGAATACTCTGACAGGCATAACTGTTTCCACCCAAGAGCATTCATTGTTTAAGATCAGTGTGATAAAATGAATTTTTCTTTCATGGCTTATCTTAAGTATTGTCTTAGGAAACTGCTGAAAGCATGTTAATTCTCTCTTTCTGCATATATGTAATATGTATATGTGACGATGCAGAGAAGGCGTATTTTGCATCCCCAAGGCTTATATGGGTGCCAGGATGCTCAGGTAGCACGTACTTAGCAGCAGACACATTCACAGATTGCAGGAGGCAGTGCCCCAACTTCCCAGCTCAACATGCATTGTATCCTTCTCTGGCGGCACTTTTACAATAGTTCAGAAAGTACCAGCGTTATGAGATAACCGTGGAGGGATTCAAAACTCTGCATCAGTTTGAAATATGCTGTTTATTTAAAATAACCAAGTTCTTTAATTTTAAGGCAGTTCAGTGTTAATATAGAGTGACCACATTTTTTTTTTTACAAATAGTTTATTGTCAAATTAGTTTCCACATAACACCCAGTGCTCATCCCCACAAGTGCCCCTCTCCATGCCCATCCCCCCTCCCCCCTACATCCATCAGCCCTCAGTTTTTGTCAGCATTCAAGAGTCTCTCATGGTTTGCCTCTCTCCCTTTCCCCCACCATTTCTCCCCTTCTTCTCCCCCTTGTTCCTCAGTTAAGTTCCTCCTAATCCTCCTATACATGCAAACATATGGTATCTGTCCTTCTCTGCCTGGCTTATTTCGCTCAGCATAACACCCTCAAGGTCCATCCATGTTGCTCCACATGGCCAGATTTCATTCTTTCTCATTGCCATGGAGTATTCCATGGTATAGATAAACCACATCTTCTTGATCTATTTGTCCGTTGATGGACACTTAGGCTCTTTCCCTGTTTTAGCTACTGTGGAGAGTGCTGCTATGAACACTGGGGTACATATGCCCCTATGCCTCAGCACTCCTGTATCCCTTGGGTAAATTCCTAGCAGTGCTATTGCTGGGCCATAAGGGAGTTCTATTGTTAGTTTCCTGAGGAACCTCCACACTGTTTTCCAGAGGGGCTGTGCCAGTTTACATTCCCACCCACAGGGTAGGAGAGTGCCCGTTTCTCCACATCCTCACCAGCATCTAGAGTTCTCTGATTTGCTCATTTTAGCCACTCTGACTGGCATGAGGTGGTATCTCAGTGTGGTTTTGATTTGTATTTCCCTGATGAGGAGGGATGCTGAGCATCGTTTCAGGTGTTTGTTGGCCATCTGGATGTCCTCTTTGGAGAAGTGTCTGTTCATATCTTCTGCCCATTTCTTCACTGGGTTGTTTGTTTTTCGGGTGTGGAGTTTGGTGAGTTCCTTATAGAATTTGGATATTAACCCTTTATCTGATATGTCATTTGCAACTATCTTTTCCCATTCCTTTGGTTGCCTATTAGTTTTGTGGGTTGTTTCCTTTGCTGTGCAGAAGCTTTTAATCTTGATGAGGTCTCAATCGTTTATTTTTGCTCTTGATTCCCTTGCTTTTGGGGATGTGTCAGGTAAGAAGTTGCTGCGGTGGAGGTCAAGGAGGTTGTTTCCTGCTAAAACAGAAATGTAGATTACTCAATCTAAGAGGAACCCTCTAAAGCTATAGATCTCTCACATTTATAAGAAATGAAGCTGAAAAAGCAAGTATTAAAACATTTCTGTTGAAACAGGATTAAGATCATGAGTACCTCTTGCATTACTGGTTCTAAAACATTTATTTAATACAATTGAATAGCCCAAGCCCAGTTACATTGAATACCAACATTAATGACAAAGTACCACCTGCATCAGTCAAAAAAGACTGTAACACATAACAATGAGAGGGCATCAGTGTGCACCAGCCATCTACATTCTTCCTAATTCATCCACTTGCCAACTGATTCAGTTCATACGTTTTCAACCCCTCCCATCCCTCTGCGCATCCCCTCTCTCTTGGTAGCTTTGCACTGACACAGGGAAGAAACCAAGAAAAGCAACAGAGAGAAAATCTGGGAGGCAGAGAATATCTGATCTAGAGGCAGCATACCAGAGAAAACAAAGACCCAGCCTCTATGAAAACAAATATCTGATTCCTCCTGCTGTGAGAGCCCACAGTCTGGGAATGAGAAGATGGGAGGCTCTTGATATAAAAACAGAGGGAGAGGGTAGTGAGAAAGGTTAATTATGTTTGCCGTGATGTGATTTTGTTCAACAAACATTGATTAAGTACATGGCCTGCTCTGAGCACTGTGGAATGCAAAGAAGTATGAGATATGATCCCTGCCCAGGAGAATTTTGTGTTCTATGTTTGAAGCCAGGCCACAAAAATTAAAAAAAAACAAAACACATAATTAAGTAACAAGAACAATTAGAATATGATTGAGGACCAGGAGAGATGTTTGGACAAGTGCAATAGGAGTTCAAAAGAGGCCAAGGAAAGGCGTCTTTAAGGTACCTGACCTAACCCTAAAAAATTGGTAGAATCTAGCAAGGAACAAAGGAAGATGAAGGGCACCCCCCCCAGAGACACAGCCTAAGGAGAGATGCAGCAGTAGGATTGAGAAAGGTCAGTATAGAGACAACGAATATGACCAGAATACCATTCCCACTAGGTTTTTGTCTTGGTTTTTGTTAAGCTTTGAATGCCACATGGTTGGCACTTTCTTACAAGCCCATTGAATGAATTTGAGAGGAATAATCTGATGGTTTTTGTGTAAAAATGGGCTTTAGAGATCAAGTCACGCATCGTCTTTCAAGAGAAGGTTATTGGCATTTTAAGGACAGCTTTATGAAGTATAGAATTGTCCTGTGTCGTTGCTGGACCTTTTTACCTAGTCATGTCCATTAAATGTCAGGAGTGCCCTCACCTCACCAGTCACTATGACAACCAAAACAAACAACAAAACAAAATACCCTAAGCATTTCCACATATTCCTATGTGGCAATGCCGCTTCAGTTAGAAATTGAGTTTTTTTTTAGTGTTTTATTTATTTTTGAGAGAGAGATAGAAACAGCATGTGCAGGGGAGGATCAGAGAGAGAGAGGGAAACACAGAATCCAAAGACAGGCTCCAGGCTCTGAGCTAGCTGTCAACACAGAGCCCAACACAGGACTCGAACCCACAGTGAGATCATGACCTGAGCCAAAGCCGGACGCTCAACCGACTGAGCCACCCAGGCGCCCCAGGAATTGAATTTTAAGGTCAGGTAAACTTAAATATCAAAAACTCTGGTGACACCAAGAGTTCAAGACCACAGCTCAGATCTCCTAACTCCCAGTCCAGTGTAAACTAGTATTCTAGCAAGGAGATAATGATGGCCAAGAGGAGGAAGGATTGTGTGATCTGTGAGAGAAAGGCCCATCAGGGCCCTTGGCCACAGACCAGGTATAAGGCGGGGAGGCCCTGGAGGCGGCAAAGAGACAGAAGACAAAGAACAACTTGTGGGAAGAAGCCTCAAGAGGTCAAGAGGTGCAGAGGAAGGGGTGCCTGGGACTTCAGCTAGCAGACAGAGTCTCAGCTCTGGCTTCTCCACAGAAGAGCTGTGTATCATCGCTCCTTCCTTTCCTTTCTGGGGCCTCAGTTTCCTCATCTGCAAGTGGAGACAAGGGAACTGGGTGGCCAGCTAGCTCTGTGATTCTGAGTCTGTGAGGCTTGAGTCACATTAACAAGACATTGGTAAGATGAGCAAGAAAGCCAGTTGAGGACAATGGTAGGTTTGCTGATAGATAAGTTGATAACGAGTATGAAAACAGCAAGATATCCAGTCTGAAATGACAGTTAAGCAGACAGAAATGTGGAATAATCAGATGGACTCAGGAATAATGAATTATTTCTACAAGCCATGGTTTTTCTGTGTCACGTAACGGGCATTGGGGGGTTTGCTATAGATGTTTCTTGTACTACAACCTTAGGAATCAATTATTTTCTGTTCACTTTCATAAGCCATTCTCTTGAGTGTTGCTCAGCAGTTGATATTTTTATCAACTGCATTTAAGGACAGAATTGAAATCAGTTTCTATATTCAGAATCCTAATAGGTAAAAATTTCTCTCAGAACCACTAAGATAGGTTATTAATAGCAATACTGTTAAATGCCTTTTGGATTAGCCTTTACTTTAAGTGAAAATTTTTCAGGCAGTTTGCTGAAAGCAGTTATCAGGAATATAGTACTTTATGCATAAAAAGATCCTTATTTGACACTTCAGCCTGCATTTTAATACAGTGTCACGTCAGTCTGAAAAAAAAAAAAAAGTACTAACAAAACAAGCCTTTCTCTTCCCATGATGTCCCAAGGGAAATGGACACATAAATGAAAAGAGCATATATGGCTATAAATATCGGTTCCCATCACTCTATCAGTAAGGAAATCACTGGAGGTCACATTTGTCTTATTTACTGTAATTGTCAATATATAGTAACATTAAGAAGGAAGGATAGCAGAGCACATAAGCTTTATTTCTTTTACCACCTTATTGCTGGTCAGGTTCGAAAATCATTAGTCATAGAAAAGTTCTGGAAGGGTACACACAAAAAAAGCTTAACAGTTATTGCCTCATGAAAGGACAAGTTTCTGGCAGAGAAGAGAAACTGACTTTTCACTTTAAAAGCAGAAGTCACTTTTGGTCGTTCTTTGCCGTGAGATTTTTTTGATGACAAAAGTTATTTCACTGGCCCTTATGACACAGTGAAGTGTGGGGAGAGTAACCTGCACTGCTTCTAAATTTGGGGTTTTTTCCCTTTTGATTCCATGCAACCAATACTTGATTACAGTTTGGTTGGAAGTTTATAAAATTCAGGCACCCATGAAAATAAACTTTTGAATTATCAACAGTCAGTAATGAGTGTAGAAAACACAGACACAGGTGGGAAAGAAGTGAAAAGGCGAATATACTCCCCCATCTGGAGACACTTCCTGTTATACATAGAAATAAAAAATTGAATCATGTTGTCTATGGTTCTGTATCCTATTTACCCAATACAGTACCTTGTAGACTGTCCCCACACCATTAAAATTCTTCTATATTTTATCTTACGGATCTACCATAATTTAAATCAAGCCTTTCTTTATACACTGTGTTTATTGCTCACTTTTCGCTATTATAAATATGTTGAATAGCTCAAGCATAGATCTTTCTCTCTTTTGTTTCCTTAAGATAATTCTGAAGACTTTGTTAATGATCTATTTTTAGAACAAAAAAGAATCTAGAGATGAAGGCAAATTCATCACTTGGGCCTTTCCTCTGAACTCGCTATTTTTTTAATCATCAGGTCTCCTGTGTTTTTAAAGAGAGTACTCGCTGATTATTAACCCAAATTCAGTCTAAAACCTGCAGTTTTTTTAAATGTTTTTTATTTATTTCTGAGAGAGAGAGAGACAGCATGAGCAGGGGAGGGTCAGAGAGAGACAGAGATACAGAATCCGAAGCAGGCTTCAGGCTCTGAGCTGGGGTGTCAGCACAGAGCCTGACGCGGGGCTCAAATCCACAAACAGTGAGATCATGACCTGAGCCAAAGTTGACCGCTCAACCAACTGAGCCACCCAGGCACCCCATAAAACCTGCACTTTTCAATCATATCTTTTAAAAAACCCACCAGTTTACGTTTCTAAATTGCAACACAGAAGAGAAATGTGTTTACCAGCCACTGAAAACTATTTTCTGAGCACATCTACTTTTTTTTTTCCTGGAGAGCTAAATGTTTGAAGTTTTCACAGTTGCAATTATGATTAAAGCTATTTCAACATCAAAAGGAAAAGAAGCCTTAAAAGTAGTGGAAACTGGGTTTTAGCCAGTCATAGAATAGTCATAGCACGTCAGGGAGACGCAGGCCACTGACGGAGTCCGTTCTGTGTCTCTCACATACACCCTGAGAAACTCGGTAACACAAAGTGTCAAATGCCAGGGGATTCAGTGAGTTGTCCAATTTTGGTTTTAAATGGAAAATCCAAACTTCTGGTCATTTTCAGTAGTTAGGAAAGTAAATGTTAGCATCATGTTTCCGGTGAGATCCAAGTCAGTTACTCATTCGATACCCAACATTCCTTAGGATGGACCATTTTATACCACTTTAGGACTATAAGGATCCTAGCACATACTAAACTCTCTCCCAATCTTAGAATCCTCTCCAGTCCTGCCTGAAACTGTCCCATCCCTGTAAATCCCTGGCTCCTAGTTGGAGAAGGCTGTTTCTGTTTCACCTTCCCAACCTCTGACTCATCTGTAGGCCTTCCAGTACTACTTTGCAGTCACCGCCTTTGCCCTTGGCAGGTGTTCCTATGGTTCAGATACCTCACGTGCCGTACCTTTCCCCTGTGTTGTTTCCTCCATCTCACTCGTCGCTGGCCTGAAGCATATTCATCGGTTGTCTACCTTTGGGGTAGCTGGCCTTCATCTGGTTTCTGAAGTTTTGCAAGCTAATCTGGCTTAGCTTTGACAGTGAGCAAGTAATCTCAGAAGAAGGCACCACTTTTCCCTAAAGCCTATCTGTAACACATGAATTCCCTCTGGCAACTAGGAAGAGAAGTGAGTTTCTTCCTGTTTCAAAGCCCTATTTATTTCAGGGCAACCCGCCAACAATGAGACACTTTAGCTCAAGGTGTGACAGCAGGCATCACCTGAGTTCTGTATTACAGCCATGCCTTCCTGAAGTCTGCTCTCAGATCTGCTTCCTCAGTTTCTCTCTGCAATACATTATTTAGATAATCTTAAGTTGAGTTGTCTTTGAGATTCCTGTCTTTACAGCATCGAAAATATTTCAAACACACACTAAGGCAGACTGACATAATTTCCTCCAAGGAAAAGAAACCTAACATTTCAGTACCAGGAAGGCTTTACATATTTATTAATTCATGGAGGAAGAAATGTGGAGACTTAGTGTTGGGTATTTGAATAGTCAGCAAATCTTTCCTTTAACAGTTTGCATTGTAACCATTTCATTGGGACTGGAAGCTGCAGTTGCCAAAGTACCAACTTTTAAATCTTGGAGGCTGGCTACACTAGCTGTCCAGAGCTGAGGGTTAATGACACCAAAGTGAGAAGTCCACCACAATGGCACAGAATCTATTTCCTTGTCCCTCAAGTAGGTGGCTTAGTCGGTTAAGCGTCCGACTTTCACCTAGGTCACGATCTCACGGTTCGTGGGTTCGAGCCCCGCGTCGGGCTCTGTGCTGACTGCCAGCTCAGAGCCTGGAGCCTATTTCAGAGTCTGTGTCTCCCTCTCTCTCTGACCCTCCCCTGCTCACGCTGTCTCTCTCTCTCTCCTAGAAATAAATAAAAAAAAAAAAAAAAAAGTAAGCAGTGAGCAAGGAGAAGGACCGGGAGACAAAAGGGATGGATCTGCATCTCTTCTACTTCTAGAAGAGCAGTTCAAAGACCACCATGTATAGACAGCGAACTCATAGCATATCTCTGCAAAGGAAGGATGTTAATCCTGTCTATGTGAAGTATGCAAGTAGGACCTGACGGAAAACCAGCAATTACTATGGTTTTTATGTCTTTACTTAGTAAGCCCTAGGTCATCTATCCTGTTTGTCATCTGCAGTATGACACATGGCCTAGTCTTAAATGACCCTGTTGAATTTGACTTGCCCTTTCTGGACTTTGTAGCATAGGATCTCATTACTTCTCCTGAACTCCATGGGAGTGAATTGTATACTGGTCTCAGAGGGAGAATTTTCTCTCCTTTTTTGTCTGGATGTTTGAACTCTTTATAAATACATTACGAAGCAAACTTCTATGTAATTCTTAAATGTTTTTAAAGCCTATTTTGGCTTACTTTGCCAAATATCACAGAATGAGTCCTACAGCTAGGGGCACCTGGGTGGCTCAGTTGGTTAAGCAGAATGAGTCTTACAGCATACCCATATACTTGGTGAATATACTCCAGTGTGGAAAATCTATACAGCCTCTGTTTAAATAGCTTACCCTGCAAGGGTCCTTCAAGAAACATAATGTACATAGAATCACTGTAGAAAGTTCATCATCATGCTCAAGGACTTAAGGGTATTCCAAAATTTAAAATTGAGCTAAATCAGTCATCACAAATATAAGTTTTAAACTACACAAGTTCTGTATTCCATGAAGTTTTGTCAAAATGCCCATTCAAAACCAAGGTACTGGATGCAGCGTGAGAGGAGTCAACAAATGCTTTACAATCAAGCAAACCCTGGTTCTGCCTCTTACAGTTGAAAATTTTGTAAACACTTAATTTTATCCAATCCTCAGATTTCCTGCTTGTAATATGCGGTTAATGATGCTTATCTTCCAGCATTTTGAGAAAAGAAAAAAGATACCAGGTGAGGGAAGAGTAGCTAGCACAGTGAATGGAATAATAGGCAATTAGCAAAGAACGGCCATCTGAGGGTGAGACATGCTGTTAAAAAGAACAAGTCCGTTCCACATTCAGTTCTGAAGTTCAGTGCTAACTCATGGAAATTAAGGCCGCAAACCTATCTTTACTGATAGTATTCAGTACTATCAGAGAGTTCATTTATGTCTCTTGAACATATTTATGGAAAGAAATGTTCCTTAGGCTAGTCAGTATACTAATCTAGTTAATGTTTAGGACATTTGCACAATCACTTTCTTTTCTTTTTTTTTTTTTTTTACAAATAGTTTATTGTCAAGTTGGTTTCCGTATAACACCCAGTGCTCATCCCCACAAGTGCCTTCCCCCATGCCCATCTCCCCCCTCCCCCGCACCCCCATCAGCCCTCAGTTTGTTCTCAGCTTTCAAGAGTCTCTCATGGTTTGCCTCCCTCCCTCTCCCCCACTATTTCCCCCCTTCTTCTCCCCCACGGTCCTCCGTTAAGTCCCTCCTAATCCTCCTATACGTGCAAACATATATTTGTCCTTCTCTGCCTGACTTATTTCACTCAGCATAACACCCTCAAGGTCCACAATCACTTTCTTAAAAGCCCTAACATAGCACATCAACCATCCTCCCTAGTCTTTTTTTTAAACTTGCTTATTTCCACTCATTTTGAAGATTATAACTTCATTGCTTTTTTAACTTAGGTGACATCTGGGTCTTTTTCCCCTCATTGGAAAATTATTATCAAAAGACCATCTGAAATTGATAAGATTTCCAATGATGACAATTTTATTTTGAAATTAGGCTTCAGAAGTCTCTAGAAACAGAGGAGCCTCTTTACTGGCCAGGCCAGGACACAGCCTGGTAGCTGCTATTCGAAGCCAACATCAACATGAGTCATTGCCACTAGGTATGTATCATGCTTTTTGGATCCTGGATACCCAAGCCTTAGCCTTGTTTTTCTTATCACAAGTCCTTTAATATTCAGGATTCTGTATTTTGTTTTTTTCTTTCCTATGGTAAAATCTATCCCTACCCTTTGCATCCATCCCTCCTTTACCCTTTTTCCCTTTCCCCCCCCTCCTCAATTTGTTCTTCCCTCTTCCTTGTCTCTGCTCTCTTCCAGACTCTCATCCCCTTCTTTATTCCATTCAGTGATTTGTTAGCTGAGTGCAGGAGAGCATAGTTTAAATGAGGTGACGGATCTCGTTGCCATTGGATGCAGTTTTTAATTTAGACCTCTTTTCCCATGTGGCTATGAGGACAAGTCAGCATAGTTTTCATTCCTCACCTCAGCTACCTCCTTCTAAAACACGTGACACTTGTGTCAAGGGAAATGAGGTAAGAAAGCCCAAATGGATTTGGATATTTCCATTAATACTACCGGGAAATCAACCATGGCCACAGGTTGTAAGTGTCAAGTGCTCAGAAATGGATTTCTTTGAACCTATAAAGAATCTTTTGCCATAATAACTATGGCAAAATGACCAAGAGAAGTTAGGAGGAAAAGAGTAAAATAGCTCACGGGAGAATGATTTTATTCTCCTCACCTGTTCACACAGGGATGCGTCAACACCCCATTAAGTACTTGGAATATTAAGGATAATTAACTTAGATCTAGTTCACTTTTGGTTTGATCTTTTAGAAATGACAATGCTGTTATGTCACAGACAGAGAGCCCTCAAGAGCTTACATTTTTCTGATGAGTATGCTACCTGCCCTTCAAACTCCTGCATTAATCCTGGTAACAAGCAGGTATTTTCCAACCTTTAGAGAAATCATCTCTGGCCTGAAAACTCAACCACAACTTGCACTTTTGTCTGTTTCAGCATATAATGACAAGATTGTGGCATTTCTCCGCCAGCCAAACATTTTTGAAATGCTGCAAGAGCGTCAGCCAAGCCTGGCGAGAAACCACGCACTCAGGTAAGGGCTTGTCCTTCACCCTGTAGCTCTAGCTGGTCGTCCAGGTGCGACGACACGTCTGTGGAGAGAACGTAGAAGCTTATGATGCGTTTTGTTCATACATTTAATCATGTCTTGAATACTCCAAATGAAGGATCCAGGTATTCTAATGTTCTCTGAAGTGCCACAATCAGAGATAGCCATGTTGCCAAGTTATATATTATTCATACAATGCTAAAATGATTTCCATTGGTTTGGAGGGAAGCACAGAGAAGGTAAAATAGCTTTCATCAAATAATTATTTATGTAAAACACTATATAAAATTTTATTCAAATATAATTAACATATTAATTAATGTCATGTTTGTTTCAGGTGTCCAGTATAGTGATTCAACAATTCTATAGGTTACTCGGTGCTCATCATAATCTGTGTACTCTTAATCCCTGTCTCCTATTTCACCCAAGCCGCTGTCCACCTCCTCTCTTGTAACCATCAGTTTATTCTCTGTTGTTAAGAGTCTGGTTTTTTGTCTGTCTCTTTTTTCCTTGCTTCTTTTGTTTCTCAGATTCTACACAGGAGTGAGATCATATGATATTTGTGTTTCTTTATTGATGTATATCACTTAGCATTATATCCTTTAGATCCATCCACGTTGTTGCAAATGGCAAGATTTCATTCTTTTTATGGTAGAGTAATATTCCATTGTATATATACATATATATACCACATCTTCTTTATCCATTCATCTATGGATGTCTACTTGGATTGCTTCCTTATCTTGGCTGTTGTAAGTAATGCTACAGGAAACACAGGGGTGCATATATCTTTTTGAATTCAGGTTTTCATTTTCTTTGTGTAAATACCCAGAACTGGAATGAATGGATCATGTAGTAACTCTATTTTTAATTATTTGAGGAACCTCCATATTGTTTTCCACAGTAGCTGCACCAACTTGCACTCCCACCAACACTCCATGTTGGTTCCTTTTCCTCCACGTTCTCGCCAACATGTTATTTCTTATGTTTTTTATTTTAGTCATTCTTACAGGTGTGAGGTGAGATCTCATTGTGGTGTTGACTTGCATTTCTCTAATGATGAGTGATGTTGAGCATCTTTTCACCTTTTCATCTGTGGGCCATCTGTATGTCTTCTTTGGGGGGGAAAAAAAGCTATTCGTGTCCCCTGACCATTTTTAATTGAGTTGGGGGGGGGGGGTTTGGTGTTGAGTTGTGCAAATTCTTTATATATTTTGATATTAATACTTCATGACATATTTGCAGATACTTTCTCCTATTCACTAGGTTGTCTTTTTGTTTTGTTGATGGTTTCCTTCACTGTGCAAAGGCTTTTTATTTTGGGGTAGTCCCAATAGTTTGTTTTTGCTTTTGTTCCCCTTGCCGAAGGAGACATATGTAGAAAGACGCTTCTGCAACTGATGTCAAAGCAATTACCACCTGTATTTTCTTCTAGGAATTTTATGGTTTCAGGTCTCACATTTAGGTCTGTAACCCATTTTAAATGTTTCTATTTTTTAAAATATTATTGCTTAATGGTAAACCAAATACTAGATGAACACATTCAAAAATAAACTGACAAGCAAACAAAAAGTATCAAAAGTATATGTTCAAACTACTTAAATCTTACTGTCCATAAGTGTCACTGTTGCATGAGTGTCTCTGAAACTGAGTCACTTCATTTGGAAAGGACAGCCACCAAAGTGATGAGAAAATATCCTCCGAACTTAAATCCCATGTTTTCTCCAATATATCCCAGCATCGCTCTGCTTCAGCTGACTTTTGGAAGCTGGCAATGCATGATGCTTCCGTGTGTCCCCTTAGGGCTTGAATTCTTGCTCCAGCTCTTAGGAACCCTTGATCGAGGCATGTTGTTCAGCCCAAATCTGCCCTTAATCTCCTTGGAAACAGGGTCACCAGGTGGACACTGTGGAGATGCTTTCATGGGTGTGTGTGTGTGAAGGATCAGGCAACGTGGGTAGGAATGCAGTCACTGAAGCCCTCTGATTCCTCACCTCCTATTTGGTGGTCTTTTGAATCTAGTTGACACCTGTAATACTCTGCCTTGACTTCCTCAGTGAATCACCAGCACCTGAAAATAGTCTCTTTGCTATTCAAATTCCTATTGATGATGCTGGAGTAAATTATTCACTGTCCTTGCCCCTCCACACACACACCCTCACTGACCCCTCTTTTCCCTGTGTTTTACTCTGTGTGAATTAGAGCCACCGTCTTCCCTACTGCCTTATCTCAACTCCTCCTTTTTTCTCTGTCTCCACACCCAAACATCTGCCTCCTCACTTTCTCTCTTCCAGCTTCTCTTTCCTTCCCTGTCATGGCCTGTGTTTGGGTGCCCAGCATTTCTCTCTTGGATTTTGTAGGAATCTCCTAGAAGATGTCCCCTATCTCTCACCCTGTTAGAACCCGAATTACCTTCTTTTAGCAAAGATTAAATCATATCACTACTGCCCTTCAAAAAAGCTTCCCATTGTGTGTGAAATAAAGTCAGGATTTTTCAGCACAGTTTCCGTGGTCTCCAAAGTCTGGCCCTAACCTAACTCTCCATCCCCGCGCTGGTTTTTTACTCTAGAGTCTTCTACCTCCACCAAACAGTCTGTCACCTCCTACCTCTGCCCTCTGGGAATGGCTTTTCTCTTAAGAACTTCTTAACTCATTTTAAAGGCTCAAACCAAATGCAAAGATTCACTGACCCAGGCAAACTTTAGTATTTCTTTTGCCTTGTTTGGCAGCATTCCTTTTTGTACCTCTAGGGTATTTTTTCACCAGCTCTCGTAGCTGCCTCTTCCGATGTCTCCCTACAATACGTGAGCCCCTTAGAGCAGGGCCCTCCTTTCTTTGCCTCTGATTCACTCCCCCCCAGAACCCAGTCCTCTACTTTGAAGATAAGAAACACTAATTACATTTGGAGTGAATGAAAGATCTGTAGCATGGACTGGTGAACTTTAGCACAAGTGTTTGTCATTTCCACTTATGTTCAACTCTACCCATTTCATTACTGTGCCATTTACTTGTGGACTATTCTCTGACTCACAGTACATCATAATTTAAGGGAATTTCTAAGGGATTTTCAGAGGAGTTGTGCTACCTGAAAAGCTTCTGAGATCGTGGTGCTCTTGAACATTTTTTATGTTGCTGATTCTACCACTAAGTAATGAGTTCACAGCTTATTTTTTGGAGGAATTTGAACTCACCAAAGGCACTAGAGTCCCATTTAAGTTTTTTAAAAGTGAAAAATGTAATCCCCTGGGTAAAAGAATGCACTGTTTTCAAGGGAAAGGAAATTATCTTCTGTACTATTGCATAGTATCACATTATAACAAAATCTAAGAAACGTTTTAAAGGCTTTGTTGCAGTGCAGAATTGTACAATTATGATTTTCCAGATACGGGGGAACGTGGAATTAGGACATATTGGAATTTTAAAAATCTTGGCAATTATTTAGTACAGAAACTAATAACTTCTTTAAGATATGGATTCTTTTAAGGACCTGTAGATCCAAGATGAGACCCCAAATATCTCATCAAAAGCAGACGGTCCACAATGACTAAGAGGCCGTGGATTTAGTATATGTGCTGCCGAAGCGAGCACTAAGAGGCCATGGATTTATAAAGGGAGTACAAGAACAAGACGTTGCTCTTCAGGGAGCCAGGCACTACTCGCTATGACTGGGCCTGTGCCCGCCCCCAGACGTGCTGTAAGGGGGAGTCAGCTCCATTTTAAAGGTCCAGAAATTGAAAAGAAAACCTCCTTTTCCTATGACACTGCCCAGAGGAAGAACTTCCTGCTTCCTCTGTTGTCCCCAAGTAGAGACTGTGACCCTGTTCGGCCATTCTTTTCCCAGGGAACCATGGATCCACTGTCTTGGGTCCACAAAGCCAGTTGCTAGGTTAGAGGGTGGAGAGTGAGTTCTCAGAAAACTGTGTCCAGCAGACAACAGTGAATCATAAGGAACTCACATGTAAAGAGGGAAGGTGGAGCCCTAAAACCCAATGGTTAATGACATCTGTTCACGTTAAGGGGCATGGTAGCAGTCCTCATTCATTCATTCTTCCTTCAACTAATGCTTTTATTGTGCCACTATTCTGGATCAGGATTGTAGTGGATTTGTGTATGCAGTAACAAAGCAAAACAGACATTGACCCTACTTTGCATAGTATTTGCAATCTATTGAAGAAGACAGACAATGGACAAATTTGACTTTTTGTTTTCCTTAAGCCAAATATATAGCTATAGCTTGTGTTAAAGGCCGCAAAGGACAGGATCAGAATTCAGTGATAGTGATAGAAGAATGTCAAGGATTTCATTTGGATTTTAAGCTTCGAGGTCTTTGAGGCCACAAAGGGAGATGTCAAGATGTCAGGAAGGCAGGTGGCTCTACTGAATTGAGTTCTGAGGAGAGTTTTGTGCTGCAGTTTTTCTGGTGAGCTAGGGATATATGTTGGAGAGGCAGATGGCATTCTTGCCTTCAGAGATCCTTCCTAGTTCCGATGCCTTTGGAGTTGAGTTCCAGAGGCATTTGGAGGCCCCCCAGACCACCAGGTCTGCATGAGATTTTCATATATGTGAGAGAGGATGCAATGTCCCATGAAGAGCCACTGAAAGTCTCGGAAAACTATGCTTGGCTATCTGATACCTGGATGTGGTCTATGTGGGCAGTGAGATAATAGAGCCACTTTGCTGCCCTAGTAGAGCTGACCCCCTTTGGACTTCATTTCCTCAGGGACCCTGGGAACAAAGGACAATCACTAGAATGTTCTCTCCATTTTTTCTCTAGACAAGGAGACCAGGGGCTTACCCACATATGGGTCCCTGGGGCAACAGGATAATGTGCCCTAGGGGCATTGTCACTGGGGGGACATGGATTTGAGAGTCCTTTGTAGGGCTGAAGTCAGTTAACCACAAAAGTCTTCCAAACAAGAGGCCTGTGAGGTGGTATCAGGATTTAGAGGCCAAAGCTCAGGAACATGGAATTAAGAACATAGGGACACCGAGGAAGAGACAGTGGGTGGAGGAGGCATGAGTGCTTTCACTCTTGGCTGGGCTTCCACATCCTCCCTGCAAAATGATGTGCACATACATCTGCTCCATTTTTTCAAACCCTCAGTCAAACCCTACCTATACTGATAGTTTGGATCACAATGAGTTTCTCTGTTTAATCCTATTTTGTTTATCTTTGTAGAGGCCAAAAAGTTTCCCTTTTAAAGAATATGTGAACTAAAAGGTCAAGTTTATTATATTGTTGACTGAAAATATGCAAGTAATGATGACATTATTATAATCAGAGAGAGGGAAAAAATGGTATCTGCAGTATTTTTAGAAATAGGTCATTTAACAAGTCATACCTTGGAGTAAACTGAGTATAGGGTGTACTGGATGGCTCTGTATTAATTTCTTACAACTACATGTGACTCGAAAATCATCTCAAAATGAAAACTTTAACAAAAAAGAAAGTTAAATATTACAAAAAATTAATCTGTACATCTTCCCAGATTTCTGTGGCATCTCTTCAAAAGGAAAATTTTTCACTTCTTTGACGCACGCATATGGAGGAACAGGTGGTGAAGGAGGCTTGGTGCTTGCACTCTTGGCTGGGCTTCCACATCCTCCCTGCAAAATGATGTGCAGCCACATCTGCTCCATTTTTCCAAACCATTGAAAACCACTAGTTGTGGCATTGTAATATCTGAATATTTGTTTTTGGATTTTTAAATGTTTATTGGGGGTGGGGGTGGGGGGACAGAGAGAGAGAAAGAATCCCAAGCAGGCTCCATGCTTCAGCACAGAGCCTGATGCGGGGCTCAAACTCACACATGACCTGAGCTGAAATCAAGAATCTAACACTTAACCGACTAAGCCACCCAGGCACCCCTGGAATTTTTGAATATTTGAATGTCAGAGAAGCAAAGTACAAAGTTTATTTGATCAAAATAAACGTTATTTATCTACACGCTCCTTGGAATAATTTCCCAGGTTATAGTTGGAGGTCATGAAAGAGAGAATGAAAATTGTAATTAAGCAGAGAAATCGATGTCTGTGCTCAGGCTGACCTAGGAGACTCTGGATTTCTGAACACTAGACCCTCTCTTACCCGGTGTGGCATTATACGTTTTCCATTAGGCATAAGGTTTCTCAAGAGATGCCCTCTTGCATCTCTTCTCAAGTTGTCCTCTTGCTCAGGAGCCTCTGGCTCCTGAGCTAGTCCTTCAGCGGCTCTCCTTATCCATCTTCACTCCCGTCATTGCTATCTGAGGTCCTACCTTTGTTGTGTTCCTCGACTTCCACCGCTGTGTGAGCCTGAGGAAGGTGGTCCCTATTAGAGCATCATGGGAACCTGCATTAAAACATTGAACATGTTCAATGCATTAGAACATGGGAACTGGGCATTAGAACGTTGCTATTCAGCCATGTTGGCAGAGACAAAATGAATCGGAAAGGGATTTATTCCTTAGCTTATGTATTGGTATGTAATTCTTATTCTCTTTCCCACATTATTCTAGGGAGAAAATCCATTACATTCGGACTGAGGGTAATCATGGGCTTGAAAAGTTGTCCTGTGATGCAGATCTAGTCATTTTGCTGAGGTAAGGAGCTAAGCCTGAATCCCTCTGGAAAAGCTGCTCTGGGTAGTTCTCCGCTACAGCTACAACGGAAACATTCAGCATTTGTTCTAGAGGATTCTAGGGACTGCAACTAAAGTAGGGCCCCGCCCTTGTACCTGCTGTCCATCGCTTTCTTTACATTTACAACTGGAGTATCAAGAATTGTGTATGGTACTTGATGGAGAATTTACTTTTGCAGGATTAATTCGAGTCTAAAATAATTCTGAGAATTTGCACACTGGCTTGTGCCTATCAAAGTGAACCTAAGTGCTTTTTTTGCCTTGTGAGAACTGTAACCACTATCACCCCAGTTCATGAACACTCCCTCATGGACAGAAAACTAACATTTTTCCTTTCTTTCTTTTCTTTATGTCTTTTTCTTCTTCTTTCCCCCCCTTCCCCCTCCCCTTCTTCCCCCCTCTCTTCCCCCTGCTTCTGCCTCTTGCCTCCTCTTCCTCTTCTTTTCCTCCTCCTCCCCTTCCTCCTTCTTCCCCTTCCTCCTTGTTTCTCCTCCTCCTCCTCCTTCTTTTCTCACTTTGCAGTCTCTTTGAAGAAGAGATTATGTCCTACGTCCCACTGCAGGCTGCCTTCCATCCCGGGTACAGCTTCTCTCCCCGCTGTTCACCCTGTTCCTCACCTCAGAACTCCCCAGGTAACCTGAATATTTGGCATTCTGTGTGCTGTAGAGGCCCCTGTGTTTCCAGATGCAGACGAAGAAGGCCAGTTCTGCATATGTCCTTCCTCCCTTCCTCCCCTTCAATTTTCAGATTGAAAGGACACTGTCAGAATCGGGTGCTGACAATTGCTGCCTGTTTTTGTAATGCCCCCAAGCTACAATGCGTTCTACATTTTCAAATAATTTGAAAATGTTTTTACAAAAACAGTGTTTCATGACATGTGACAATTATATGAAATTCAAATTTCAGTGTCTATAAATAGAATTTAACTGAACCCTGGCCACACCTGTTTATTTATATATTTTTCTATAGCAACTTCCATACTACAGCAGCAGAGCTGGGTAGTAGCAATGAGACCAGATGGCCACAAAAGCCTAAAATATTTACTACCTGGCCCTTCACAGAAAAAGTCTGCTGACCCCAGCTCTAAATTACTATTGTAATCCAAAAATACTCTGCAGGCATTTAAAAGGGACAAGCCCTTTCTGAAACATTCTGCCTTATGACTCTGAATGTTATTAGATACCAATTTTAGTAACTTTTTGTTAAAGTGTAAAGGAATTACTGGGTAATATGGTTACTAGGGACCACCATTATGTACTCACGAAGGTGTCGAAGAGTTTTCTTACACGTGAAATTGTTCCCCTACAGTTTTCTTTATGTATTAGGATTAATTTACCCATATTACAGAAATTCTTTATAGGCATTTTCTGTTCAAATGAGGAAATTTATACTGAACTGTTTAGTGAAAACCATAAGCTTTTGTTCCTGGGTTCATCAAGCTAATGAGTGTAAGTCAAATCCATGCTCCCAAATGGGATCCAGGAAAGTTTTTCCTCAGTTGTTTGGTCATAATAATACCTTGTTCTAAGCCTTGAGGATAAACCCGAATTTCTTTTTATAAATTTAAAAGTAAAGAGAGATTAGATAGATAGATAGATAGATAGATAGATAGATGTAAAGGGATTTCGTTTCAAAAATCTAGTAGGGGGGCACCTGGGTGGCAAGGTCGGATGAGCTTGGGCTCAGGTCATGACCTCACAGTCATAAGATCAAGCCCCACATCAAGCTCCTCACTGGTCCTGGAGCCTGCTTGAGATTCTGTCTGTCCCTCTCCTTCTGCCCTGCACATGCACATTCTCTCTCTCTCTCTCTCTCTCTCTCTCTCAAAAAAAAAAAAATCTAGGAGGTTCCTGTCTAACAACTTCTAGAATCAGAGTCTGAGCTTGGCTTTTGAAGCCAGTGGAGAAATTCACAAGAGACACAGAATTTAGCAGTGTGCTCAGCCCCTCAGAAGGAGTGTCTCACTCACCATCACTCAGTACTGCCATAGGTTTCTAAAACTAGAATATCTTTTAGTTTGGATCTTCCAAGTCACGTCACTCAGAACTGTCTCTTAGAGGTAGTTTTATGAATTGCTAAAATCTGTTTCTAAGTCAGTATCTCCTTGTCGTCATTTCCTCCAAACCAGTGTACCAATGACATTGCTAAGGAAATGCCCAATTCGCGCTCCCTCTGACACACAGCACAATTGAGATGCCATGGCCCAGGGAAAAAGAGGACAAGGAGCTTTTCCAGAGCCAGCATCAGGACAGTCAAATGTTCCCATGCACACAGGATGACTTATTTGTGGGGAGCAGAGCCTTCCATTTGGGGGAACCTATTGGTCTGCAAGATGATCTGCCATTTTGTTATAGAGATGGTCCCAGCCTGATAAAGCATCTGCACTTTGGTTGGAAGATTTGACAGTACAGTATGCTTTTAACATCATTACGTGAGCGAGGTATCATATTACAAAGAGGAAAAAATAAGACAGAATAAAGAGTTACTTGCTAAATGAGAATTGCTTATCTGACTTTTATAAAAGGAATCAAGTTGGGGCGCCTGGGTGGCTTAGTCGGTTAAGCGTCCGACTTTCGCTTAGGTCATGATCTCGCGGTTCTTGGGTTTGAGCCCCGCGTCGGGCTCTGTGCTGACTGCCAGCTCAGAGCCTGGAGCCTGTTTCAGAGTCTGTGTCTCCCTCTCTCTCTGACCCTCCCCTGTTCACGCTGTCTCTCTCGCTCTCTCCTAGAAATAAATAAAACATTTTAAAAAATTTTTTAAAAAATAAATAAATACATAAATAAAATAAAAGGAATCAAGTTTCCTAATGAGCCATTACTAATACCACAAATCCAAACAATCATTCAGTTTATTTTAATTCTTTATTCTCCTAGCTCTGGCCATGAGGTCCTAGATTATGCAGTCCAAAAATTTTGATGTTAAATTTTGTAATTCTCATTTCTCTAGACTTTCATAAAATTTATCTGAATACATCTGATTTGCTACAGATATAGCAAATCATAGATATTTACGCCAAAGTACTTTGTTAAGCATAAGTGATTAGAAAACTACATCATGGGCAGTGGTAATACCAGCAACAGTAAAGGTCATATTATAAAATACACTGTAATCTACTGGACAGAAAATGATACTTGCACCTATGGACTTGTATTCTAGACCTGCCTGTAGCCTGAAACCTGGCATTTCACTGATGATAAGTCTTTTCAAGTGGTGGCCGTTGGCTCCCTCACACCTTCGGTGCTGGGGAGCCCAGAGGCGAGGCTGGTGCCCTTCATGTTTCCTTGTTTGTACCAGTCAGCTGTCTCTCCCCGGACCCCTGGTTGCTGCCATCTGCCAGCCTTTTTCTTATTCCCAAGGCCTGTGGTACCTGTCTCACAGTCTCTCTCTCCTTCGCCAGGCCTTCCATCCTCCTGAATGACTTCAACATCCACAAGGATACCCATTCATTTCCCTGGCCTTCTGGTTTCTGGAGTTTCCTCGTCTGGAATGACCTGCCACTTCCCCACCACAACCACTTTTCCCACAGTCACCTTCCCACCTTGTTGTCATCTCTAAAATCACTGACCCAGGCATTCTGCTCCTGCCCAACACACTTACTCAACTGCTCTGCCCATTACCATCCTGTGCCTTCATCGGGGCCCCGACTTCACGCACACCTCTCCTTTCCTCTCTGTCCATCCCTTATCCGGCACAGATTCCATGCTTCATTATTCCAGTAATATCTGTGCCAGTGATGTAAACTCTACAGCCCTCTCCATTTTTTTTTTTTTTTTTTTTTACAGAACTGTGCCCCTAGACAAGCGTACTATCTGCATCCTCTACTTCTGTGCTCAGGCATTCTTGGGCAAATTCACCTGACAGGGCAGATTATAAATTATAAGTTAGTCATCTCTCACCTCACATGGACCTTGAACACCCAAAAGAAAACTCTACCATATTTCCTTGGTAAACTTCTCTCCTGCAGTTTCAAATGTTTATGCTTCCCTCAAACCTCCAACCCTCTGTGTCTCTTCTAGAAAAACTATTCCCTTCTCCCTTCACTGAGAAAATGGAAGCCATTAGGTAAACACTTTCTCAAATGCCTGCTACCAATCCCACAAGGCTACGAAGCCTGCCTCTCCTTCTG
This sequence comes from Hyaena hyaena, assembly GCF_003009895.1. NCBI lineage: Eukaryota > Metazoa > Chordata > Mammalia > Carnivora > Hyaenidae > Hyaena > Hyaena hyaena. The sequence continues at coordinate 3,679,331 of NW_024080733.1, read as the reverse complement.
TTCCACACCTGTGCATTAGAGGAGGTCTTCACTAAAGTTACTGTGACGTCCGGGCTCGCAATCCACTGGGTAATTCGCACATTTAACAAGAAACCACATTTGATATCATTGACTGATCTCCCTCTTAAGTCACCTCTTGAGTTAGCTTCTGTGACACTACTGTATGCATTTCATCTACTACTTTGGCCACCTTTGCAGATTCATTCTTCACTTCCTGCCATGCTCGAGGCTCAGTCCCAGGTTTCTTCTCTTCTTTCTCAACCTATGTCCCTTTCCAATAGTCCATTCAAAGGTAGTGCCATCAAAGACCAAGCTCATGATCTCCCCCACAGATTTGTTCTTCTTCCATTGTTCCCCATCTCAATGACTGTCACTGCAGTCCCTTCAAATACAAAATCTGAAGCCTACTTCTCCCTCACTACCTATGTTCGGTTCACTGCCTCCTAAACACATCTCCAGTCTGTCTACTTCTCACCTCCACTGACACCACCCTAGTCCAATTTAGGGCTCTCTAAATCCACCTGAGCCCTCTCATTTTTTCCCTCTACTGTGGAAAGACTGATGTTTTCATAACTCAAGTCTCAACATGTCAGCCCTCGTGCAATGGCTTCCTTTTGTGCTCAGCATTAAACAAAACTGTTTAACAGAGTGAACATTATCCTGTTTGGTCACCTCCTGGCCACCTCTCAACCCTTGTTTTGCATCACTCTGATCCTTATGCCCCATGCTCCAGATAAACTGGAGCACCACTTTCCATTCTGCTGCAGTACCTTTGCACATGCTGATCCTCTACCTAGATTGCTCGTCTCCCAGCTCATCTCTTGTCTTAGTTCAATGGAGGCCTTTCCTAAATAGTTCAGTCTAATTCATGCTTACTTACTCTGCAGATATTTCTTAGGACAGCCTCCCTGAAGTTGGCCAAAGTATTTATGATCTCAAAGAACTGAGTTCCATTCCTTCATGGGCCGCAGTCATCTCAACTTGTAATTATATTCTCATTCCTGTGAGTTTGTTGGTATCAGTCTTCTTTAGAATATAAATTCAATATCTGGAATATAGTAAGTAGTAACTGGACTGGCTTCAATAACTAATAAATATAGCATATGTTATAATTAAATATAATTCTATATTATACTTTATTAATATAACTATTAATATATTAATAGTATAACTAATAAATAATAACTCTTAATTAGTTATTGAAGGGATAAGCTGTGTTTCTGGCCATCTGTAAAACTAAGAGAAGAAACAGGGCGCCTGGGTGACTCAGTTGTTAAGCGTCTGACTTTGGCTCAGGTCGTGATCTTACAGTTCGTGAGTTTGAGCCCCAAATCTGGCTCTGGCTGACAGCTCAGAGCCTGGAGCCTGCTTCAAACTCTGTATCCCTCTTTCTCTCTGCTCCTCCTCTACTCATGCTTTGTGTTTGCCTTTCAAAAATAAACATTAAAAAAAAACTTGTAGAAGAATGTTATTTTCTCCACTCATTTTTTTCATTAAAAAGTATATAAAGATAATAAAGCATTTACAAAGATTCTGAACAATATAAAAACTCTCTACTATATATAGAGTGAACAAGTTCTTGGTGTTGTTGTTGTTGTTAATATTATTATTATTACTATAAATGTTTCTTCTATGATGCAAGGTAATCTAATACAAATTCTTAAATTCTCTGGGCCCTACTGAACACCTATGTTTAATTTAGGATCAATATAGTTAGAGAAGTATGACATACATATGTATTACAGTCTGACTTGCCTCACTATAGTTACAATCACTTCTTATAGTATAGGAACTTACAAGAAAAATTTAGACTAGTTTGATTTATGTTGTTTTAGATTATTTAAGTACAATTAAGCCAGTAGATATGCTAATCAAGGTATTTTAAGAGAAATACATCTTGAAATGGAGCGGGAGATGTAAATGTTTATTGTCATCAGAATTCCTTTTTCTCTTTATTAATACCTTTTCCATTTATTATAAAAGTAACTGAAAGAGTAATGGAAATCAAGGGAAACTTCTTTGAGAAGAAAAATAGGAAGGCATAGGAAAATGCTTCTGGTTGGCCCTTCTTCTAACATCACTCCACATATGAGTGCTTATCTTCAGACCATGTGCTTCTCTCTGCAGGTTTACAGAGAGCCAGTGCAAGAGCCCCCTCACCCTACCGGAGAGACTTTGAGGCCAAGCTCCGCAATTTCTACCGGAAACTGGAAGCCAAAGGATTTGGTCAGGGTCCAGGGAAAATTAAGTGAGTGCTCCCGTGCTTATCCCTGAATTCAGAGGCTAGATTTTTCTATCCTGTCCTCCCCCATAACCTTTGTGATACTTTTTGGAGATTGGATTCCATGGTGTGGTAACAGTTAGGTTCAAGGAAGGGAGGAAAGAATGAAAGAAGGTGGGAAGAAAGAAGAAAGGAAGTTAAATTGGAAAAGAAGCAGAAAGGAAGGAAAGAGAAAAGAAGGAGGGAGAGAAAAAAACTGATTTGAGACAAAGGCATATATAAAATTAATGATAAACCTTTTCAGAAAACAAAGAATCTTGAACTAAAATTTTAAAATGTGTATTTCCTTTTACTTATTTTTGGAACAAATTTAACTCTTTAGTCAAATCCATGGATTCTATAACTTTGTAATTGGGGTCCAAGTGAATAGTTGTATTTTTCCCATCTGGGTTTATTATTTTCATCTTTAAAATATGAATCTAAACTGAGGTATCCAACTTTAGAGATTCTTTTTGGAATTGATCGAAAAGAATACTAAAAGTAGTCCAATATGATGGAGTGCATCCAATTATAAAAGTGAACATGTTGTCCCTGTGCTCCCAGTATTTTGCAAAGTGCATTAAAATAAGTCCAATGCTGAACTGATGGAATCTGTACCTCGTTGGAGAGGCAGGGAGTGAGACCGTAAGCCCAGGCACCTACAGCTCATCTAAAACACCCTCCAACATCAGAGCTTGGAGCCACCACTCACTGCCCACATGGCTTCTTCTTCCCAGGCTCATCATTCGTCGGGACCACTTGTTAGAAGGAACCTTCAATCAGGTGATGGCCTATTCCCGGAAGGAGCTTCAGAGAAACAAGCTCTATGTCACCTTTGTCGGAGAGGAGGGGTGAGGCACCAGCAGTTTTATGCAGACACCTCAATCACTGTGGGCAGGCCAGAGCCGCCACATCTTGGTGATTTTGCTCAGGAAAGAGCAGGGTGGCTCTTAGCCTTTGCCCCAGGGTGATTCTGATCATGTCTTTACAAGATGTCCTTCTCCAGGTACTGCGGAGTCTGAGATTTCACATTCTTCAAAAGCCTGAGATTTATTGGCATGTGCTAGAGTGTGAGGTTACACACTTATACTGTGCATGAGCCAAAAATACAGACTTAAGCTAGCAGATCTTTACTTTTTCAGGTGGCGTACACTTCTGATTATCTGATCAGAGAAGCTCTTCCTCCTAGGGAGTGAATACGCAACTACATACCAAATTTTTCATAGCATTTCAGTGATTTCATAGAAAACCATCTCAACAGTGGAGGGCGAGCCTACCTAGGAGGGTGTATCAGAACAAACCGGGAAAGTTCTTTTAGTTCATACACATGCACACAGGCATTGCACACATGCACTATAGCAGGAAATTCTTCTATGCTCTCATAACAAAGTCCTTCTTTTTAATGGGCCAGCTGTGTGGTTTATCCAATAGGTGTTATATGACTGAAAAAAAAGGCTAAGAAATACTGCCATAAGGGTTTATTCATGGACATCTAGTAAGAAACTTCCCTACCAATTACTGCATCCTCATTTTCTACAGCAAGTTATGCTTCTGCAGGGATCCACTGTAAAGAACAGAGGCTACTCTCTGTTTTCCCCACACTCACTCTGAAAGAACACACTAGAACCTGGATAGAAACAGTCCCCCACCTCCCACATGTAACGAGCTTCCCGGGCCTCTGCTTCCTTCGCAGCCTGGACTACAGTGGTCCTTCGCGAGAGTTCTTCTTCCTTTTGTCTCAGGAGCTCTTCAACCCCTACTACGGACTCTTTGAGTACTCTGCAAATGATACCTACACCGTGCAGATCAGCCCCATGTCAGCGTTTGTGGAAAACCATCTCGAATGGTAAGATCTAGAAGGCTTGCTTTCTTGTGATTGTACTTTCTGGTCTTTCCTAGTCAGGAGTCAGTAGGATTGTATTTCTTGAGCGGGACTATTTCTTGTTTAGAGCAGTGGGCCAGATAGTATGAGGGATGGATGTGAATGAACAGCAAAGCCTTAGAGAGAAGACTCTGTTAGTTTTCACCCAGAGCATGAAATAAATTACTTAAAGACACTGCAAATTTACTGTCAATTGCAAATTGATGTAAGATCCAGTAACTGCCTTCTGAGGAAACACTAAGGTAAGTAGACACAGTTGAATGTTGAAATTTTTACTAAATGTTGAAAAGACTCCTAAAATCATGAGTCCTTAGTGGAGCCTTCTTGGAGGTATTTGTGGACTTGAAATTTTTCTTATTTTGGACCAGAGGTTTTAGCACTGTGGACATCAGCTTCTGCATCTTACTGTGAAATAAGGCTGTTTGGGCCAGGTTCTCTCTGAGCATCCTCCTGACTTGATAATCCAATCTCTCCTTTTTTATTGAGGCATCTATTACCACTTAGATGTGTAAGAAGATAACTATCAGTCAACCCAATGCAATTCTGTGAGTGAAGTAGCTCAGATATGGGTATTAGAAGTCTCCAGAAAGCCACATAGGATATCTAGGATGCAAGCTTTTTCTTGCTGTGGCATCACCACACCTGGTTTGGAAATTACCCCTACTCTCACTGTAGGCGCTCCTGCTGTTAAGAGGGTAATGAGTTCCGGAAACTGTGGGATTCCGGATAAGATGTGGGTTCTTATCTGGCCTTGCCCATTTTTCATGTGTTGCTGCAGCTACTGCCAAAGGGGACCCCTGGGGTGATGCCTGGCCCCTGGACTCAGAGCCCTGATCCCCGCATTTTGGTTTACAGCATCAGAACGTCGACCTATGCAGAAGCTTCCAGCTATTGCACACGTCCTCTCTCTCCAAAAACTCTTTGCTCTGAAGCTCTTGAGCTGAGGCAGCACTGTGTTTACATCAAGCGTTTGACACAAATGAAGAACCAAAGGTGGCCCTTTGTTGCTCGTTTTCCTGTAGTTTGTCAATGGGTGGGTGTTGAAGTCAGTGAGGCAGAAACAGAGACAGGGCCGGTGGAGCAGGCAAGTGGCCCTTAAGGGGACTTACGACCCTGACAGTTGAAGGCCAGCTCTGACTGAGGTCGTATCAGGCAGGGTCCATTCCAACAGGAGAGAGTGCTGTGGCTCCTGTGAGACCGGGGTGCCTACATACACAGATTATACTGTGCGCATGATGGTGCCTTAGAAGTCGTGAATGAGGCTCAGCAGTCAGTAAGGAAATATTTTCATCAAATATTATAGCACATATGACTATGCTCAGGTGTTGGGGGAATGCCTTCATGAATTTAGCAGTTATAAAACAACCACATACTACTGCCAGAATGATGTAAAGATGAAATGGTGATATGGCAGTGGGAGAAGCACAGGGGCGACCAGCAGCCGTGCTGCAGTGCCCTAAATGCCAGGTTATCCGTACTTAACGTGCACACGCACCTGTGTGTGTGAAGTCTGGGGTGCGTACGCAAGCTCGAGAATTGTATTAAATCACAGGGAGAAATGTCTCTCTCCCCCCAAGTTAGGGGATGGGGAGTGAGGAGTGAAGCCAGTGGATCTTATAAAAGGAGGAGATGATTACACCAAGTCTTAAGGAACAACTGAACTGGAGACTTGGCACAGAAAGGGAGAGAAGACCTTCCCAGGAACCAAAATGGAAAGTAAGAATTGAAAGGCATGAGAGGGAATGGAGCCTTCAGCAAGCAGTGAAGACAGATCAGAGCCGAGAATGACCTCAGGATTGTGGTGGGAAGTGAGGCTGGGGATGGAAGAGAGAGGCAGATGACCCCGTATGGAGAATGCTGTCACTGGATTTGTGGTTTTGAAAAATAAATCTTGCTGTAGCGTACAGACACATTTGAGGAGGTGAGTCTCGAAAGAGCAAGACTAGCTCTAAAGCTGTTGATGAGTCAAGGCGAGAAATAAGGTTCAAACTCAGGCAGAGGCAGCATCTGAAAAAGGAAGGGACTGACTTGAGGGACATCTGGAGCGAGAAGAGATTGAACTGATGGAATATAGAGATGAGGGAGGGAGAGAAGTATAGCATGTGTCCAGGGTTCCTGGTTTGGTGGGCCAGTACTTCTAGCTGTAACAGGAGTCATGTGAAGTGAACAATAGTTAGAAGAAAGATAAGAAATTCACTCTTTGACAGGTAGTTTGCAATTTCTGCTAGAAACACAAATAGGTATATTATGTAACTGGAACTATGGCCCTGTTTGGCAGGAGAGCATCTGGGCTAGAAATCGAGATTTGGAAGACAGCCAAGTGGCTTAGTTGTGAGAGGAGCTGAGAGCTTGTGTGGAGGGCGAGCGGAGCAGAGGCCCACAGTGAAGTGGACTACGTGGATGTGCAAGGCTTGGGCAGAGCCGCGTGTCCCTGAGAAAGCTGCGAAGGAGTGGGCAGAGAGCTGAGCGCCTAGGAGCAGTGTAACAACAGAAGGAGCAGCCTGGGGAAGCAGGAGGGGCTCAGGGGAGACCTGCTGGGCAGGGAGAGGAGGCCTGGAGGGGTGGAAGCAGAGGGGGTGTGTAGGCAATAGAAGGGGTGGGGGCCGCCAGGGCTCCAGAACATACTATTCAGTGAACAGAACTGAGAGCATCAAGGAAATAAGAGCATTGAGATGACCAAGGAAGCCACATTGGGCTGGTGGCACAGGATCACAGGGTCAATGCCATGGTGGCATTATTGGAACCCAACATTTTAAAGGAAACCTTGCAGTTAAGCATGTTTTAGTGCAAACAGGGAGTGAGGCCACAGATGGAGGCCTAATGAGAAGCACAGAAGACTTGCTGGACTTGTGGCCTGCTCATGTGCTACGTGAGAGCAACCTGGCCTTGGCCAGCTGCCCGGCCCCTGCTCTCAGTCTGGCTGGCTGCCCTCTGCTTGTCTCTGGCCTGGAGGCACTAAAGATGCTCTTTCCAAGCGTGAGTTACTTTGCTGCAGTGAGGAAGGAAACTGGTTATTCGGGGATATTGCAGGCAGTAGCAGAGTTCTCTGGATGGATCCTTCTGAAAGTTCAAAGGCCTGAAAGTCCTGCCTCGGAGGTGCTAGCTAACCACTGTCTCTCTGAAGGAAAGGATGTGAGGACTTCCATCTGAGGACATTCCTACTCTTCTTGAGGATATTTACTGTTTAGCCTGGAACAAAATTGTGGTAGCTTTCTGAGCAGCTAGCAGTCTGCGCAGAGCTCACGCGGATGAGTTCGCTGTAGTGCAGCACGTGGCATGGCAAAGTGTTCTAAAGTGAGTAGTGACCTCTCCTCCGATGGGAGGCTGAAGCTCTGAACCTCCAGTCCCTTGAGCCCTGGGCTGGTGGAGACCAGGGATGCAGAACCAGCCCAGGCATCAGATCCTACGGCAAAACTCAAGTGGAGTCAGACTCCTCTCATCAGTGCTTTGGGGGTCCTGGGAGCAGGAAGCAGGCTTCCTTTGGGCAGTCACGGCCGTGGCTGAGCAAACCTGAGGCCCTGGGGCGCAGCTTACTTTAGCTTTGAGCAGGAAGCCCTACTGGGCAGTGGGCGTCCCAGCCAGATGGTGACTCTGCAGCTCTCCCTTTGGTGTATTTTCCTATAAGCCATCCTTGTGTCTTGTAGCAAATGGTTTTACAGAAACAACTGAGCACCCTCACGGGCTTGGTCAGCTCTTTGGCAGGACTTGTCACCGAGGGGCGCCAGGAGGGCTCACGCCTTGACATCACTTTAGACCTTGTGCACTGTGTGGGCAGCAAGTGAGTGTTGAGGCCTCTGCCCGAGGCTTTGTCACTGTAAGGCTTGCAGCCAGGAGGCTGACACTGAGGAAACCTGAACCCTGAGTTCTCAAATCTGATGGCCCAGTCAGGTGCCACTCCCCCACCCTGGGCAGGGCTGCGGCTGATCTTAGACCTAGGTGCAAGGCTTTCCTTCCCTCCTCGGTCCCCAGGACACTTTATCTCACCATCCACACGCACTGTCAGGAAGATCATTCTTGACCGATACATCACACCTAAGAAAACAGGCCATAAAGATTAGGGGACCCATCATGGTCATAGCCTTGACTTCGTAAAGCTGGAAATCGTCCCTGATGCAGAACAGGCCTGGGCAGGGTTCTGCCTGGAAAGAGGAGTAACTCCCACCCCCGGCCCTCCTTTTCATTCTATACACCAGAAATGAACAGGGAGAAAATGAGTCAGCTTTGCAGGATTCAAACGTCACCCAGGATTGAAATGTTGCTCAGGTGTGGCTGCAGGAGGCATCCTCGCACTGGTCATTTTTTTGCTCATTTGTTATTCTAGTCTTTACCTTTCACTGGCCTTCTTCTGCGTCCCATACTCTGTTTTATGTGATCTCCCCACTAGCAGGTAAACTGCATAGGAGCAAAGACATATCCATCTTATTTTATTCTAGCACACACCTGTTATTTTGAACGCCATGTCTTTGAAGACTGGCTGCATAGATGAGTATTTGTTCCACAAGCCGCACCAAACACTTGTACCAGGGCCATTAAAATAGAGGGTTCATACCTTCCATGTGCAATTAATTGCTCAAAAGTCACAGATTTTTTAAAAAAAATCATCTGTGGCTTTAAAGCTCTTATGGTGTCAGCAGTAAACACACGTGTCCCCTGGGAACTTTGCACTCTGCTTGGTGCCTAAACTCTGCCTGTTACTGACAGAAAGCCTCCACCTCTTCTCACACTGCTCGGGGCGTCTCCATCAGCCACTTCCAGGCCAGGCACTACCCAAAGAGGTGGGCAGAGGGACCTTCCCTGCAAACTCCCATCTGACTGCAGCCACTTGAAATTCCCTGGCTCCTGTTGGCTATGTGTGGGCTTCACATACACTGGAAAACAGCCAGTGAAATCAGAAGCCTGTACAGAGGGGTGTATGGATTCCACCTACTTCCCTTTGTTTCTAGTCAAGTGTCGAGAGATCCCAATATGAATAAATATAGTGAGGGATCTATAGATACACATTAGTAAACTGAAAAAAAATCCAATTTTTGTGTCATAGCCTGAAAAGGATGTCTTATAATTGCTCTTTCTTGATTTATTTGTACCACTGACTTTCTAAGCTGATAAGGACCCTGTCAGTCAGCAGTGATAACACTCATGACAAGAGAGAGGAGATGGAGTCAAAGCCTCATTGGTCCTCCCACAGGACCTGTGGCCACAAATGACATGAGTCAGGCAGAGATTGGCTGGGAAAGAGCATGTCGACACTTTCTTCCACCCTCCAGTCCCATCAGCCAAACCAACCATAAACCAGAAGGCAATGGATCTCCAGATTTTGTAGCCCATAGCAACCCATCCCAAGGGCAACATGCAAGGCAAAGAATGGTGGAAAACCCATGAAGGTGGAAGACAGGGATTAAAAATAACAGAAGTGCTTCTACAACTCAGGGCTTTCAATCTATCTGCTAGAAATATTCCCATTTGCTAACCTGTATATGTCTATTGTGTATATCTTTGACTACAAAAATCTCAAAGTAATAACTCCAAATTTCATATCTTCCTCCTTTGATCATGAGTATTCCACTTGCATAGTAATAAGGTGTTCATATGTTCATCTTTTTATTCTTTTCACCTCTATTGTATGCTGATTTTACATCCCTGGAGATACAGAAGTTAATATAAAACTAAATAATAAAGTTTCCATTGAAAGCTTACTAACCATGCCAGGCAATGTTCTAGACACTTTTGTATAACAATATTATTACCCAGATACTGAGTATCCTGATTTTACAGATGAAGAAAATAAGGTACAAACGTAACTAAAGTCACAGAGATAGTCACCATCCAAGTTGGGATTAGAACCCAGGCAACCTGGCTCCAGCATCAGGCTCTAGACCCCATGCCAAGGCAAAGGCAGATATTTAATAGGGCAAATTACAATACAACATGATAATTGCTATATATACCTTATTGCGCATGTATCACATTATGTGGTAGTTAGTATTAGGTGTATGGAGCTTTAAGAATGAGTGGGAATAAGGGACTTCCAGGTAGATGTCCCAACATTCACAAGTGGGGTGGAGGGGTGAACAGACACATGTCAGTTTGGTATGGCTGCAGACTAAAGAGACAAAAATAGGATATAAAGGCACCCTCATGTCAGGTAGGGAAGGGCATCTGATGGTATTCCAGGGAGTTTGGATTTTATCATGAAGATGGCAATGTAATATTTTTAGAAGAATGTCTTGATCAGATCTATTTTAGAGTCAACTCTGGTTACAAGTAGTTGAATTGGAGTAGGCGATGGGGTGTCATTTAAGAGGTTGTTGAAATAGTTCCTTCAAAAGAAAATAAACTGGGGCAGAAGCAATGGGAATGGAAAGTTATTTCGGAAGGAGAGTGAACAAATGAGCAACACTTGGTAATGGATTATAGATGATGGGGGTTTAAGTATATGACGTTTCCCACTTGCTATAAAATGATGTATAAGAAAATATCAAGTAAAAAATTCTCATATATTTTTGAATAGAGGCAACAAAACTATAAATTTGCAAAGCTCCAATCTTATTTTTATATCTAACATAAAGTATGAGTGGTGAAAAATGCATACATTTTCAGATTATTGTGCTTGAATCGGAAAGGTTCACATTCAGCTTAAACATCTCCTCTGAGGGCCTGATCACTCAATTTAAAATATCCCATCCATTTATAACTCTCCAGCTTAACAGCTTTTTATAGTGACAGAATTTATTGCCACATGAAATAAAGTATATTTATATATATATATCACTTATATATGTATAACTCATTATTTTTTTGTCTCTCCCCCTAGAGTATAAGCCCTGTAAAAACCAGGGTCTGTTTTCCTAATTACAATCTGGCACTCAATAAATATGTGTGGAAGGAAGCAAAGAAAAAAGGATGGAAGGGAGGCAAGATGGATGGATGGATGGATGGGTGGGTGGGTGGGTGGGTGGATGGATGGATGGATGGAGTAATCCTCAGTTAAAAATCCTTGATTATAAGTTTCAATCTCATTTCAATTTTTAGTTCAGAATATTTGGGATTCAGAACAAGTGCTCATGTTTGAATGTCATTAAAGATTCTACCAGTTGCCCTCTCTGAAATCATCACTGGAAATTCTTTTTCTGTCTCAATGATTCTAAATATCACTTTTCCCAGAACAAATCTAAGATGCGCTGATGTCTAAACAATTGAAATAGGTGAAAAACTCCTCTATTTTGAGGCCACATGCTGGAGTGTCAGACACACTCTGGTTTAAGTATTATCATGCATCATTTAAGTTACTGTGATGTGAGTCACTCTTTACATAACTGTCAGCACAAGAAGAATTTTCAGAAGCCAGGTTTCAAATCTGATGTTGTTTAATCAGTTTTCATGCAACAGCTAGTGTCCATATGGTCATTTCATGTCAGTGATGGTGACAAATCTAACCTTATCAGTGTCACAACCAGAAATTTTAGGACCTTTCAAGCCAAAATCTCCTAAAGCCTTTGCCTCTGCCCTAACCTCTCTCCCTTTCCAAGCAGACACTACTTGGGTGGTAAAAATCTTCTGCTTTAGGTCTTTAGCAAGGGGGGGGCGGGGCGCGGGGGGAGGAAGGCTCCTTTGAACATGTTTAGAGGTTGGCCAAGTGGGTATTAAGTGTAATTGTAGAGTTTTATGGAACTTAAGAAGTCCTGGATAACACACTTTAAATATCCCTTGCTACATGTTTAGAGTCTTGAATTAGTAATTAGAAACCACAGTGTCACAAGATTCCGCTGGATGTCCTGCCCCCTCCCAGGGCCCCTCCTTACAGTAGAGCTCAGTGTATAGTTTCCATTTGAGTCAAGGGTCAGATGAACTCTGTTCCCCCCAGTCATCCAACAGCAGTCCCTAGGGTCCTTCCCACACCAAGAGCTTCATGGCGCCCCTCTCTGACTGCATCTGAGTAGCCCTCCCAGCAATGCCCTAGAGAAGCTGTGAGGCAGAAATCAATTTACAAGTCACCAATCAGATGTGCATGACCTCTTGTGACTATGTCCGTTCAGCTCATCTCTTAACACAGCTTTCTTCAGAACTTGTGAGAAATTTCAGGAAAAGTTTCAAAACCATTAGAACGAATGCTTCCTTCGAACACGTGTATTATCCAAAATAGACCTGAGGATTTGATGTATGTACTTCAGTTCATTTGGAACAGAATGGACTCATTAGTTAATGATGCCAATACAACTAGCTATGCAACAACAAAAATAGATTCAGTTTCTAATTTGAAAGCATATGTAGAAAAATGTAACAAAACTTCAAATCTCAGTAACTTGTAGATACTCTAGAACATAAACATGAAAAACATAAAAGATACTCAGAAACCTTGAGTGGTAGAAACTTTTAAAATCATGATTGGGGGTGCCTGGGTGGCTTAGTCGGTTGAGCGTCCGACTTTCGCTTAGGTCATGATCTCGCGGTTCGTGGGTTCGAGCCCCGCGTCGGGCTCTGTGCTGACTGCCAGCTCAGAGCCTGGAGCCTGTTTCAGTCTGTGACTCCCTCTCTCTCTGACCCTCCCCTGCTCACGCTGTCTCTCTCTCTCTCTCTCTCCTAGAAATAAATAAAACATTTAAAAAAAATTTAAAAAAAAAATAAATAAAATAAAATCATGATTGGAATCCTATTATCTATAATAGAAAAGATATATTTGAATATTTAAAATTAAAATACTTTTTTATGACAGAAATACCATAAAGTCAAAAGGCAACCTTTAGATTTTGATTTTGAGGTTGCAAATCTATGGTACGGATTTCAAAGAGCTCTTACAACTTGAAAAGAAGAAGGAAGACAATTCTACAAAAATCAGCAGAGACCATGAAAAAGCTGTTCAGAGAAGAGAAAATTCTAAATAATCAAAAAGCCATGCAAAGAATTTCAATTTTACTGTCAATTTTATGGTCAGGGGAATACACAATAAAGTAATAATGATTTATCACTTCATAACTATCAAATTGGCAAAAATTAAGAAGTTATATTATCTCTTTTGGAAGGGGATAGGGTAAAAGGGTACTCTCACGTATTACCAGTAGAAACATGAATTGGTACAGCATTTTAAAAAATGCAACTAATGATATATACTAAAAATATAAAATCTCATATACTCTTTGGCCCATTAATCTATCTCACAGAGACAAAATTACTACTATGAGATGACGACTCCTATAATAATAGCTAATATTGAGACACCTGAGTGGCTCAGTAGATCAAGCATCCAACTCTGAGTTCAAGTCCTGCATCAGACTCCGCGTTGCAAGCTGCTTGGGATCCTCTCTCCCCTTCTCTCTCTGGCCCCCCACCTCGATGGGTCTCTCTCTCAAAATAAATAAGTAAACTTTAAGAAATATTTATAATAACTAGTATTTATTGAGTGCTTATTATGGGCCGGGTATCTTTTAAAGACTACATGAGTTACACATTTTTTTTAATGTTTATTTTTGAGAGAGAGAGACAGAGAGCTAGAAGGGGAGGGGCAGAGAGAGAGGGAGACACAGAATCTGAAGCAGCTCCAGGCTCCGAGCTGTCAGCACAGAGCCTGACGCGGGGCTCAGACTCACAAACCGTGAGATTATGACCTGAGTCGAAGTTGGAACACCCAACCGACTGAGCCACCCGGGCGCCCCGAGTTACACATCTTATTATGATCTTCTGTTTTACAAATGAGGGAACTGATACTCAGATTTAATACTTTTTTCTAAAGTAACACAGCTAGTGTCAGAGCCAGGAATCAAACTCAGTCCAGCTCTAGAATGTAGACTTTTAAGATCTGTCCTGTGCTGCCTAACGAAACCAACAAGGGTGTTTATTTCAGCATCCTCTGCGAAGACACAGATGTAGAAGCAACCCAAATGTCCATGCTCAGGGGGCTGGTTAACTTCATTCCAGAAGATGCACACTGCACAGTGACATGAGGCAGCAAAGCACTGACATAGAACTTTGCCAGATGATGGAGGGGGATTTCTTCAAGATATGTAGAGAGAAGAAAGAAGTAGAAAAGTATGAATGATAGGATCCAAAATTTGACAAACAATGATGCAAAACCTATATGTGCATAGACACAGAAACATAAATATAAATAAATTAGTATGTGATTATAGGGTTTAGATGAAAAATTCAGGAGGATATGTCTTAGTGTGGGCCACAGGAGATGAGGTGAGGAGAGAGGAGCCAATCAAGCCAGGAGAAGACAAAAACAACAAGAATAAAAAGGGACCTGTGTGGGGCGCCTGGGTGGCTTAGTCGGTTAAGCGTCCGACTTTCGCTTAGGTGATGATCTCGCGGTTCGTGGGTTCGAGCCCCGCGTCGGGCTCTGTGCTGACTGCCAGCTCGGAGCCTGGAGCCTATTTCAGAGTCTGTGTCTCCCTCTCTCTCTGACCCTCCCCTGCTCACGCTGTCTCTCTCTCTCTCTCTCTCTGTCTCCTAGAAATAAATAAAACATTTAAAAAGAAAGGGGGACCTGTGATCATATTAGTGAATTTTTCTAAAAATTACATGTGTGTAATTTTTTAAAAGTAAATTCCTAATAGCTAAAATGCTAAAAAGCCCTTTGGTACAAAGGGCTTAGCTGATTATTGGAGGGAAGCACATCTCAGGCAGGAATTCCTCTGCGCACCCCTGTTCCCTGCCCAGCAGGGAGCCTCCCGTGGCGTGTTCTAAGTGCCACGTGTACACGTGCCACCTTTCTCTCTCAGGTCTCCTTTCTCCACCCCATTCTGCCACCCCGCCCCGTCACTCAGCACAAAAATCTTTACTAATTCCCACTCCCTACAGAATGAAGTCCAGCTTCCTCAGATCCCCAGGACAGCCCGAGGTCTGAGACCCCTCAGCCTTAAGGCATCATCCACCTCCCCTGGCCAGCTCCTGCTTTGTCTCCCCCTCTCCCCTCCCCCCCCCCAGTCTTCCCAGGATCTGCCCTCCACTCCCCTCCCCTCCCTAATGGTCCTCTGTCCCTCATCTCTCAGTCACATGGGTCCACATTTCACTCGCCCTTAAAGCCCAAGTAAAATATTCTGTGGTTCCTTCCTGATTGCTTTCCTGAACTTTCTCCTGAAAAACAACTTCATCTCTCTTGAGTTCTTTTAGAAACAAGGGGTTCAGATACTTTTAGCTGAACCTTTGCTTGCCAGTGGAATTCGTGCTCAATCCTAGTATCCAGAACAATGAAAGAGCTAGTCTTCACCGGAGCTGGGTGGCTGCTTTCCTGCACATTCAGATTCTTCTCCTTCCCTGTCTCTATGCATCTGTGCAAAGCAATTTGAATTCACTGCTCTGCTCTGCGTGCCTCCTGCCTGCACTTCTCATCCCATCTCTCCCCAGCTCCTTGCATTGTGAAGATATGTGATCGTTTTGAAACTGGATCAGGCAAACCCCTGTGGTCTTTGTTTACCCTTTGCACCCAGCATGGTTCCCGGCATGGTGGCAGCTCTCCAATCCCTGAGGCAGGGTGCCATCCATCTAGGGTGATGTCATCAGAGTCAGGCAGACGCGGGTGTGAATTCCTAGTTCAGCTCTTCATTGCTGTGTGACCCTGGGCAGGTTTCTTACCTTATCTGAATCTCAGCATCCTTGAGATAACAATGCCTATTCTGCACGGTGGTTGTAAAGGTGCTGAACAAGTGACGGGCACCCCATACGCATTTAAATGTAGATGCTATCATTCTTTCCTTCACATTTTACAGGGATATCAGAAGGTGCTAGAGAGAGCTAGAGTGCTTCCTTTGATCCTCAGTTTCTCAGCCTCAGCACTGTTGACATTTGGGCCAGACAATTCTTTATTGTAGGGACTCTCCCGTGTGTTAGAGACTGTTTAATAGTATCCCTCGCCTCTGCTCACTAGGTACCGTTGCACCCCACCCCCGGTTGTGACAACCAGAAATGTCTTCAGATGTCACCAAATGTCTCCTGGGAGGCAGATGTCTCCCTGTTGAGAACCACTGTTTTAATGTTCCCATATGGAAAGGGGTTGGGAAAAGAGAAGTGTCTTGTGGCTGAACCAGAGCAGCAACATTTTTGCAGGATAAAGAGTATTTCTGCAGGCCTATTTTCGTATCATAGAAACAAATTCAACATTGGAACAAGTCACGTGTTAGGCATCTCTGGCTACCTGAGCGGCAGAACGCAGCCTCTGAGCAGGAAACAGGCAAGAGGCTCAGTGCAGCCAGGACCCTGACTCCATGCTCTGCTTGCTTCTGTCTGTCCAGAAGGAAGCCTCTCACTTACTGTACTCATTTGCTTCCACAGCCATGCCAACTGGAGCCAGGGGCAAAGCTTAGACAGAGGCCATGCCTCTCAGGGATCAGGATCCTGGGGGAGTCCCTTGGGAGGGCTGGTTCTCTCAGGCTGAGTGCTGTCACCTACCCTGGGGGGTCACCCTCTCCCTTCTGGCAGGCCTGCAGCTGCACAGGAGGGCCGGATGCCGTGCCTCAGTCTTCCTCTAGACCAGGAGGGGACAATTACAGACAAAACCACTGGTGGAGATGCCAGAGCCAAGTGCAACCCACTAATAGCTGTGTAGATGGGAAACTAGCTTGGGGCCAAACCCATCACTCAGCGGGCAGGAATGTGCATCAGACAGAGGGAATGAAACAATGGTGGGCATGGCCCGGAGCAAGGAGCAAGGAATCGTCGACTGGGAGCTGTAGAGGATCCAAACGTCACTTTCCTGACACTATTCCAGAACAGCTCCGTAGCAGGGATGCTACTGTTGTTGGCACTGGCTTCTGCCGTTTGCACTGTGTGTCCACTTTCCAAAGGGGGTTCTGCTTCCATAAGTTACGGGGATGGAATGTACAGCATAGAGAAGAGTCAGTGACACTGTCATAACTTGGTTTGGTGGACAGATGATAACGAGACTTCCGTGGTGGGCGTTTTGTAGTGTATACACTTGTGATGGCATACCCCTGAAACTAGTAGGATATTGTATGTCAATTATACTTGAATAAAAAAATGTATATTAGCAATCAGTGGCCCTTAAAGTGGCTCTTTCTGGGAGCCTCGCTGTGTGCAGCAGCTAGAAGCTTGTAAGGAGATGTAAGAAAAGATTGAAAGATTTGACTTCGAAGAGAGAGCAGAAGGTCGATGGGAGAAGAGCCCTGAAGGGGCAGGAGGAAAGACGACCTGTCACACGAGTGAAGAGAGAAACTTTGAACCCGGGGGCAGCTCCCACTTCCTGGACAGAGGGAAAGAACTGACTAGTGCAGGCTGCGCATGCGCATGTGAGGCTGGTGGCTTGCAAAGGGGATTAACTTTGGCAAAAAGACCCTCCCCTATTTATTGGGGTGGAAGACGGCACAGACAGACGTGTGTGGCTGCAGGTAAGTGAGCAGAGGGAGGCCAGCCAGGCCACTTTGTACCCTCTGCTTTGAGAAGAGTCAGGGCTTTGTGCCCCATCCCTTCTCTGCCGTTGGTGCAGAAAGCGCAATGGCTGATGCCTAAGGCAAAACTTCACTTCTGACTTTCAGACCTTTTTTTCCCATTTAAAAAAAAAAAAAGGATGAAGGATTTGGAGACCATGGTTCTCTTTAGTTGGCAAGGGCAGAACTTGTTTTAAATGCAGATTTGCAGAACCCATCCACTGAGTCTCATCTCCAGGCACCCGTATTTTAACAAGCACCCCAGGGGATCTGATGGTCACCTCCCTTGAAGAAACGCTGCTATAGATGCCGGCAGCTTCAAGAGCCCTGGGAAGAAGAAAGCTAGAATTTCATGCAGTTTTCACACAAAGAAATGAAATCACCGCAGGCAGAAACATCAGCTTTTCACTCAATTTACCCACATGTGAGAAGTTAGAAAACGTAAAAATGCAAAAATGAAGGCAATAATATTTGGAAAAGCAGAGAAATATACATTGCGTGGGAACATCATAAATATTGGATGCATTTAAATAATGAGGTTGAGAAAGGGTAATTATTTTTAATTAATAATTGTTCTGAGCATCAGGAAAGAGGAGTATCTTTGAGATAGGTTTATAAAGTAGAATATATCTTAGCAATTACAAAGGGCTTTTCATCTTCAAAGAACCTATTAACATTAAATTACTCTCGTTTCTGATTCTCCTGTGTGGTAAGTAAGCAAATGTTAACGTTATTATCCCTGATTTGTAGAGGGGAAGCGAGGAGTGCAAAAGTTGTGACATGCTCATTGTAGACCTAAAATTGAAAAGACTTAAAAGAAAAAAAAAGGTTCCCACCGTAGAGAAGATCTGGGTTTTCAGGCTGTTATTTTGCCCCAGCTCTCGTGTATGCTTACATTATTGGAAAAGAAGTTATAGCAGATTTTGTATGATCAATCGTTGGTGGAAGGGTGGAAGAAGCTCCCTGATGCCCAGGGATGGGAGATAACATTTACTGTTCTCTTGATTTCCCTGGTGTATTGAGATTTAAACTGAGGAATGCTTTGGGAAGAATCAGAGTTAATTAATTTGACCAGACTCTTTACATTGCCTTACTGCAGCATATATAGAAAGTGGGGATTAAAAATTATGTTTTGATTACATGACTCAAACTTTTTTATGAATACATTGGATATGGCTTGATTAAATAAATGGGAATTGACGCTGCCCACCTTAAATATTTGCTTTGAGCACAAAGAAAAAGGAGAGCACGCTAGTAACAATGTCAAGCCCATGGATAAATTAGAATCTGTGGCCAGCATCGTGGCTGAGAATTCATAGGGTTAACTCTAAGTATAAAAATTAACAAAGTTGGAGCTATTGTTTAAGTCACTGAAAGATGCACTTTCCATGAAATTTGTTCATTTTCTGATTTAAATGCTGAATGGAATTAATACAGTCAATAGTACCTTGTCTGCTGAAAGACATAAATTATGCAAAAATAGACCCATCTTCTGTTTAGCCTCAATCTCAGGAGATGAGATGTACATTCATGGCAGTGGGAAGGGTGGAGTTTCACAGCAACAGAAACGAGTGAACAGAGGGTCAGGGTCAATGTGAATCACCTAAAATGGGTTTCCTAAATTGAAAATAGTAAAGCTGTTTGAGAAAAAGTGTTGAAAAGGGCATTTGCTGAGGTGACCCAGGGACAGATGTGTAACCTTAATCAAGTTGAGAATAGGATCAAGGGATCCAAGTGATCTGAGGAGGAAGATCATTTGTGCAGACGTACAAATCTAATGGTCGGGAATATCACTGTGAAAGGTGCATGGGAATCACTCTAGGCGTCTATAGAAAGTATCTGATACGATCCAGGAGACAGATGCCCAGACATAGGCTGAGCACAGATGCCTTGGGACCTTGGGATCTTGAAGGGCAAGAAGGGCAAGAAGGGCTTCCAGTTTTCGGATGATGAATAACAAGTGTAGACTCCAAGATTGGCTTTCCCTACTATCCAGGCTTCTAGGGACTTTGTCTTTATATTATAATCTCAAAGAATATCAGTTCATTCTATTATCGAAAGAAAAGTTCAGTCAGTAGATAAATCTCCAAAACAATGAAGCCAAATAAAACATAGTTGCAAACCTCAATATCATATCTATTTGTTATTTTGTTTGGCTTATGTTTCCCATACTCTCCCTCTATCAATAGTTAATTCAGAACCAATTACTTAAATAGCTACAAGTGGTCCTTCTATCCTGGTTATGTCAGTACATGTGTAGAACTTGATGTTATCAGAGCCACAGTTATTTTGCCAGTCACGTGAAAATTAAAGAACACCATTGTAGTTGAGGCTTCCATTAATTCTAATAACTTCCTGAACCCTAATGTCACTAGATGGTATGCTCCGTGGGTGCTTGGGAGCCTTGTCTGTTGTACTTGTTAAGTAGACTAACAACCAGCCAGTGCCCAAAAATGGTAGGTACTTCCTTATGATTTGTCAGAAAGAAAGCACGCTGTCTAAAAGTTGTTTAGGTGATATCAAATTGATTATTTTTTAACCTGAGGTTTAGTGAAATATTGTGCATTGCTTAATGAGTCATAGGCAAGAGAGAGACCCAACATTTAAAGGGTCAGTGAGGCATTGTGGATTCTGCTTAGAGCACAGTGACATTGCTATTCCTATGTTCTCTGCTCTGTGTAGCTCAGATAATTAAGACCTTTGAAACCTTCACTTTCCTAGGTCACTCAGTTAGATGAAGATATAGCAGATTTGAGAGCATTTTAGTGATCCAGGCAAGCAGCCTTTTTTGGTCAACTTTCTGCATAATTCTGGGCATGGGACCAGACTCTGTGTCTCATTCAAAATTAGATAAATTTTTTCTTCCATGAAATTAAATATATGACTTTAGTGGATCAACTCCCAAACTACGTAACAATATGCTTATTGAGAATATGCAATATGCATTCCAGAGAACTGAAGAAAAGGATTTTGGGATTCTGTATTTGTGTCCAATATTACTTTCCTAGGGTTGCCATACCAAATTACCACACACTGGACATTCTCAGTCCGGAGGCCAGAATCCCCGAGGTGTTGGTAAAGATATACTCCCTCTGTAGGCTCTCAGAGGAGAATCCTTTCTAACTCATTCCGCTTCTGGTGGCTCTAAGCACTTCTTGGCTTGTGACTGTCACTTAAATCTCTGTTTCTGTCTTTTTGTGGCCTTTCCCCTGTTTCTATGTCTTGTCTTCTGTCTCTAATAACGAAATTTGTCAGTGAATTTAGGGCCCATGTAATATCCCACATGATCTCATCTTGAGATCCTTAATTGTATCGGCCAAGACCCTTTTTCCAAGTAAGTTCACATTCCCAGATTCCAAGGTTTAGAAAAGGACATATCTTTTTGGGGGCCAACATTCAACCCACTGCAGACATGGATAATTTGCATTATATACTTCTAGAAGAGCTTTCTCTGAAAAAAAGCTCATTTGGTCGCCATGTTGAGGAACAAGCAGCCCTTTCTTACTCGTTTGCCCCCTGCAAGGCTGATATTAATAGCAGGCACTTGGCAGGCATCAGGGCTAGACATTCATTTTGGTTGCTAATTAGCAATCAGAAGATAATATCCTGTCATTATCTTGTGTTGGCAGAGTCTCTTTTGTGGCAGATAAAGAAAATTTCAAGTTTTCTCAGATAATTGCAACACTGTCTCCTCACACGTGGAGCTATGAAAACCAAATAAAAATGCCTCGCATTTGCAATGCTTAAACAACTTAGGGATATGAAGGAGGGGATTCTTTACACATTCCTTGAAACATTATCTGAATAAAGGTGGATGTAGAGAATAGACCTAACCTACCTAACCCCAGAGGCCTTGACCTATATTCCACTTCAGCCACCTGCTCCCACAATGGCCCTCCCAGCCTCATTATCACCCAGAACTGTGCCATATTTGAAATTGAAAACTCTAAAATCCCACCATCAATCATTCCACAGCCAGTGTTCCCACCTCCTCCCCCTACCACAGCTGCTCACCAAGTTCATTTGCACCTCAGACTCACCATCTCCTTCCCATCTGGCATGGCTTCCTTCACCCCAGGCCTCCATGCTTACACTCCATCTGATGGGCAGAATGCCACCTTGGATCAATGTCATAACACACGCTCCCACATTCAGTGCCAGAGCTGTCTCCTGTGCCTCTAGCACCAAAGAAAATGAAATAATCCTGAGAGACAATACAGTCCTAAATCACACTCTCTGACCTCAGCAGGTTCTACAGCAAAGCTCACCAGTCCCTGGACTGAGGAGTCTTGCATTCCACTGTCCTGAAAGCCCTTACCAACCAGACTCTTTCACTTTGAGGAGATGACTTCAGACCCTACTAAAGTAGAAACACTGAGGTGACCACCTCAGTTTCCCACCCCAGCTACAAATGCCCAGTGCTGGAAGCTTCTCGGCATTGCCTGCTTCCTGTTCAAGACATACCCTTCCACGTAGGATCTGGATCCGCTTAGGATCTGCTCCCATCTCCTCTGTACTCTTGCTCCAGCCATTTTCTCTTTCTCATCCGTCCTTATACTTTACCTTCTCCCCCTGGTTATTACTCCTTTCCCTCATTCACATCTCCTGCTGAATCTGATGTCAGTATTCATCACCAAAACAGCCCTTTCCGTGAGCAGCAGAGACCACCTAATCAACAGACCCAGCAAACTATTATCACTCTTTTCCTTAACGGAAACTTTAACTTACATATTTTATATGCAAATAAGCATATATAATTTTATAATATCAGTAATGTGCATTCATTGTAAGAAATTTAATTCACATAAGGAAATATCTCCACACAGAAGTAAATACTATTAATATTTTGTCTCCAGTCCTTGCATGATATTTTATGGGTGGTTGGATAGATAGATGGAGAGATAGATATAATTCTATAAAAATATAACCACAGAATCAAAGTTTACTGTTTTATAATGTTTTCTCCATGTTACAATATGAATTCTAGAGCTATTTTTAGCCTGACCTCTCTGTTGAGCTGCAAACTCTTTTACCCACATGCCTACTAGACATCTTTATCTGGATTCTCCTCCCAAGTTCACGTCTAATCTCTCATGGGCCACCTCCTGCCATCCTTCACTTCTCCTACTCACATAAAGGTCCATGACCTGACATTTTTACCTCCAAAAGTTTTCTCCCAATGACCTGAACATACTTAATACACCCTCCTATCTTCCCTCCTCAGATCTACCCTACACATGACTGCAGACTGATTTCTTTTCTTTTTAATTAATTAATTTATTTTTTTTTTACGAATAGTTTATTGTCAAGTTGGTTTCCATATAACACCCAGTGCTCATCCCCACAAGTGCCCTCCTCCATGCCCATCTCCCCCCTCCCCACCACGTCCATCAGTCCTCAGTTTGTTTCTCAGCATTCAAGAGTCTCTCATGGTTTGCCTCTCTCCCTTTCCCCCACCATTTCCCCCCTTCTTCTCCCCCATGGTCCTCCGTTAAGTTCCTCCTAATCCTCCTTCTCTGCCTGACTTATTTCGCTCAGCATAACACCCTCAAGGTCCATCCATGTTGCTACACGTGGCCGGATTTCATTCTTTCTCATTGCCTTGTAGTATTCCATGGTATAGATAAACCATAGATAAACTTCTTGATCCATTCTGCAGACTGATTTCTTAAATCCCAAACCAAGTATATCACTCCCTTGCTTAAACCCTTCAGTGGGTCCCCATTCTCTGGGATTTAAAGGCTAAGCTTACTGGCTTGGAAGATAAGACCTTGCAGGACCTCCTACTTCCTCTTTCTTCAGCCTCATCTTGCCCCTCCTCACTCTTTATCCTCCAGGCATCATGAATTGCATGCTGTTCCAAACACATTCCATTCTATTTCCTGCCTCTTTCTTCATGTGACTTTATTTTCTTGGAAAGCTCTTCCCTGCCTTAAGCGATCTAATTTCTACTCACCCTTCAAAGCTTACCTCAGTCATCACTTCCTCCAGGAACCCTGCCTAGATTTAATCCCTCCCAGATCAGCAAGTGCCCCTCCTCTGTGTTTTCACACACCTGTGTACTTTTCTACAGCACATCTCATACGGCGATGAAACGCTGCATTGTTACGTCTTCTCCTACTGGTCTGTAAGCTCTTCAGAATGAACATTTACCTTTGCCATCGTTGTACACACTTCACACATAGAAGGCGCTCTGAATTTGTTGAAACTGAAAATTCATGAACACACCGTGGTTTCTCTCATATGTGAAAAACAAACCCAAGCCTTCTTTCGTGTCACACCCTCCTCCACCTACCACTCTGATTTACTGCTCCCCTTTAGGGACACATTCATACAGAGTATCTGTGCTCACTTTGTCCACTTCCTCTTCACCCATTCTCTCTAGCTAGCCTTTCCTCCCCCTTTACCCCCACAGAAACAGCTCTCATCAAGGTTGCCAAATCCACTGGGCAACTCCCAGGCTTCCTGTTGATCTCAGAGGCACTTGACACAGTTGGTCTCTGCCTCCATCCCAAAACATGCTCTCTTTGTTCCTCTCCAACCTCATTGCCATTTCTTCCCAGTATATTTTATTGTCCCTCCTCATCTTCCAGATTCATGAATGCTCAACCCTTCGCCCACCTCTCTGTCTGCATACACTTCTTTGGAGAAGTCTTATCCAGCTGCGTAACTGCAAATGCAGTCTACATCCTGCCAGCCCTTACATTAATATCTGCAACCAGACCCTGTTTCCAGAAGCACTGACTCATTGGTACAGCTGCCTACTCAACAGCTCTACCCAGATATTTAATGGGCCTGACAAACTTAATATGTCTGAAAGCGAACTCTCAAGTTTTTCCTGCAACTTCCTCTTCTGGTGTTTCCCATCTTGGTAAATGGCACCACAATCTACACAATGGCTCTGGTCCAAGATAATGGACTGTCTTTGATGCCTCTCTTTGTCTCACATCTCCCATCCAATCCATCAACAAGTCCTCTCGGCTCTAGCATGAAAATACATCCTGAAACTGACTTTATCGCCTCCACTGTCAATGATGGGACATAGTGTAAGCTACCCATCATCACTCATCTGGATTACTGCAGGAACCTCTAAACTGGTCTCTCTGCTTCCACTCTTGCCAGACTCACCTCTCTCCATGCAACATCCAAAGTGATCATTTCAGCACATCAGTCAGTTCATTCATAGGCCCTACACGAAATCTCCAGTGGATTCCTGTCACACTTTGGATAAAATCCAAAGTCCTTACCATGGACTGCCAAGCCCTGATGATCTGTCCCCTGGGTATCTCTCCAAACTCATGTTCTACCATTCCCCCATTCTCTCTCTGCAGTCCAGTCACACTACTCTCTTCTCTGTTATTCAAACAAACTGTATGTGTTCCCCCTTCAGACAGTGCTGTTCCCCTAGCTTATAATGCTTATTCTCCTGGAGGCTTGATTCATATCAGGCATCATCGGCTCAGAAAGGATGACACAGTCTGGTGCATTTGGGAGGAATCGTTCTTGCCTCCCATCCATTCCCCAGGAGAAATCGAGAGGCCAAGTTCCTGGTGGGAGTCTAAAATAACATCCGGTGGAGTAGGAGGTTCTAGGTGTGCTGAACAACTTGCCTATGTATTGCCGAGTAGAGGTTGGTGAGCCTCATTGCCTCAGAAGGTTCAGGAGAGGCAAGTGGTCCCTGCGTGTCAGTTAGAAAGGAGACTGATCACCTACTTGGGTATTCTTCCCCTGATAGGGTGGCTTTACTGCCACCTCCACCAGGGGACATTGAACAATGTCTGGGGACAATATGGGTTATCACAACCAGCACTGGCATCTAGTGGCTAGAGGCCACAGGTAATGTCAGACTTCTTAGAGTGTATAGGACAGCAATAGTCCATAGTGCTGCAGTTGAGGAACCAGTTCTATTCTTTTAAGAGTCACAAATGACCTCTTAAAAGACCTTAACCCCATAAGTCCTGTCGATTACCAGGGATACAGTGACCTAGAACAATAGAGAAAGTAGCAGGAATGGAAAACATGGCTTCTGCAGAGAGCCTTCTAGAATTCAGCTGATACAAACCACCTGCTATCAGTCTGCAAGTGTTAGGCAGTGCACAGGTGGGTGCAGTCACTGAGTCACAGCTTGGGAAGCAGGCCATTGTGATGGCATTCTGAGAGCATTCTGGCACGGGTGCAGTTTTAGCAGTCCTCCGGCCTCATTCGTGGACTCAACAAAATGACTTTGAGCCCCTGGGATTTGCCAGTACATTGTCGGTTCTGACAAGTGTTTGTGCTCCAGGAGATGCTGTGGCATTTAGAAGAGGCCTCCAAAGTCTGCAGACTGTGTACTGGATTTGGGGAACAACCTCTGTTTCCTGCCAGATGTTTCTACATCTGCCCCAGCCGCTATCCCCTCACCAAAGGCAGCAAGAGCCAAGCATGTTATGACCAGTATCCAGCCTCTTTACTGCTCTCAGAATACTATCTGATCACCTTTCCAGGCAGGAAGGCCAGGAGATGGGGTCGGCTTCGGGTCTTTCAAGGCTGAAGCTGATGCAAGGAGCCTCTGTGATGCTGAGTGGTGTTGCATCAAAAGATCCAGAAGGGCACCTGGGTGGCTCAATCAGTTAAGTATCTGGCTTCGGCTCAGGTCATGATCTCACTGTTTGTGAACTCAAGCCCTGTGTCAGGCTTTGTGCTCACAGCCCAGAGCCTGGAGACTACTTTGGATTCTGTGTCTCCCTCTCTCTCTGCCCTCCCCCGCTCATGCTCTCTCGCTCTTTCACTCTCTCTCTCACTCTCTCTCTGTCTCTCACACTCTCTCTCTCAAGAATAAATACACGTTAAAAAAAAAAAAAAGATCCAGAAACCAGAGTCACACAGAGGGAGACTGAAGGCTTACTTACAGGTCAAGAAGAAAATGAGGAGATCACCAAACTCAGAGATACCTTGAGACAATTACTAGGGGGCCAAGTGTAATGCCAGATATACACAGCAGAACCTTTTAGACTTGGCATGTTGCATGGGTACTGCACTGAGGGTCTTATTCCATTTTTATATCGTTTTCATATAAAGGGATTGATTAGAAGCCTTTTAAGGGTGTTTTGTTTCACTATCCGAATTTTCCTTCGGGTGTCATTAGGTCTTTTAGTTTCTTCGCTTGGCAAGCCATCTGCTTCCCCTTCCCTAAATTCAGCCTGTGAACAAGAAATTCCTCTCCCAAACTTCCTGACTGAATTTTTTGCCATTGCGCAAACTGTTTTCGTTTAAAGAATCAGTTGAAAAATACACTGTGAAATCATTACATAATACCTCCTGCTAAAACATGCTCCCATGAAAAGTTCCTTCGGAGGGACTGAAGAGAGAGGGGGAAGGGAGGAAGAAGTCTGCTATGTCAGCTTCTTGGTATAAAACATTCACCATGTCTTCCCATACGTTGACTCAGTTGCCTAGTCTCCTCTGCGGTTCAGTCTTCCTGTCTTTCTTCCT
Organism: Hyaena hyaena; assembly: GCF_003009895.1. Taxonomy (NCBI): domain Eukaryota; kingdom Metazoa; phylum Chordata; class Mammalia; order Carnivora; family Hyaenidae; genus Hyaena; species Hyaena hyaena. The sequence goes on along the minus strand of NW_024080733.1, from coordinate 3,652,342 downwards.
GAGTGAAGACCTCCTGGAAATGTGAGCAATTAACCCAATCAAACAGGCATCAAATGATCTATGATGTTTCAGAAATTTCCAGTAGGCTTGCTTAGTTATGCTCCACTGGGATAAAATCAGCTGATAATTTTTAATTCAATTAAACAAACCATGCATTGTGACGCATGAATGCTATGTGTAAACTGCGCAAAAGCTTGCAGTTCAGCAGCAGCAAACAGCAGGCTAGTCCACTGGCTCAGTCCAATCCTCATCCTTCCGTCCAGCATGGGTGTATGGCCCTGGGGCTCTGGGTGTATTAAACACCCAGGTAGACTGACCTCCACTAGTCCCTGGACAGAGTCTTTTAGTGTTTTAGCAGTTGCTCTGTACAAGAGGTACCATCATGACCCCCATTTTGCAGATGAGTAAACTGAGCCTCATGGATGTTTAGCAGCTTGCCCAAAGTCACACAGGTCAGAAGAGTTAAACTGAGGCAGCCTGACACCAGAACTGACAGTTTTTTTCTTTCCCACGAAATTGCCTGCTTTGAACTATTGGCAAACAGCCCAAAGAGTCAACAAACAGTAATACACTCAAGGGGAGAGTGAAGTCTTTGTTGGGCCTTGAAGCCATGTGGGAAGATGTGCTAGAAATGTGTGAAACTCCATTACCTTTTGAACTCATGAAAATGTGCAAAACGCAGATGGAACTGAGATAAATCCTTGCCAGTAACATTGGGTCCTTTCAGATCTCCTGCCATAATCTCCCTCCGTGTCTTTATGAGAGCAGAGGCAGCTGTGCTCATCCTCCAGACATCTGCTGAGGTGTTGAGGAGGCTGCTGGGAGACTGACATCTGCCCATTTCAGAAGTCCCCTGATGGTCCCACAGTTAACTGGCTGCATGCTGCCTCCCCCAATACCTGCGAGCAGATGGATAAAGATGAAAAACACTCAGGTTTCCATCAGAGTAGGAAGGGCCAAACCAAGTGACGAACACTTATGAAATGAAATACTTTGCAAGTTTATTTAAATCTCCCGACGAAAATCTATACTTGCAGATATGTGAGGGCTTCTGAGCTGTCCTGTGGTGTGAAAACAGGAAGCTGCAGAGGAGCAGGGGCGGCAAGGCAACCCCATAAACACCAGTGTGGCTGTGCTTACCCAGTGATGCGCAGGGGAAAGACCCATCAGGGTCAAAGACATCCCCCCATGCGATGGAGTTGATGTACTTTTATTTGGTATTTTCTATGTCATTCATATTTTTCTTTACACTAAAAAAATACCCAATTCTGTTTGGTTTGGTTTGGTTTGGTTTGGTTTGGTTTGGTTTGGTTTGGTTTGGCAGGAGGGTAAGTGCTGATGAGACCAAAAACAAACTCTTGCAATGCATGGAACATCAATGCATAGAAAAGAACTTAGAGTCCAAGCGCTGTTTCTACAAATCACAGGGTTGGTGGAGTCATGTCGATAAGTCTGCTTATAAGCTGTTCATATTCTTCTCCTGAAGGAAAACATGCCTTCCTACCAGTGAAACTCGTTGACTCTCAGTAGAAGTGATTTTTTTCTGTTTGTATTTACTACATTGATCAGATTTTTGTGGTGTCTTATAAGTGTCTTATAAGTCTGCTTATAAGCTGTTCATGTTCTTCTCCTGAAGGAAAACATGCCTTCCTACCAGTGAAACCCATTGTTGACTCTCAGTAGAAGTGATTTTTTTTCTATTAAATATAGAGTGATATTTTGCTACATTGATCAGATTTTTGTGGTGTCTTATAAGTGTCTCATAAGTCTGCTTATAAGCTGTTCATATTCTTCTCCTGAAGGAAAACATGCCTTCCTACTAGTGAAACCCATTGTTGACTCTCAGTAGAAGTGATTTTTTTCTATTAAATATAGAGTTCGTGGTATTTTGCTACATCGATCAGATTTTTGTGGTGTCTTGGGTCCAAATGGGTTTCTGTGGATTCATCTCTGACCAGTACGGAAATAAGAAAAATAAATGGCTATATGTTTTTAAAAAGGCAGGAATACATCTTAAGATGATGGCATATCTGAATATCCTGGGGAGTTTTCATATTACATGCAAGGTGGTGTAGAAGGAAACTCTCTTCCCCCAGCTTGAGGATTACTGATGGAGGGAGGCCCCACTCCTGACTCATCAGAGTGCTGTATCCTTCAAGTGGCTGGAATGGAGGAAAGGTTGAGACCCACCATCTAGTACAAGGGGAAGGGTCCCAGTGGGACCTGCCATGGTGTAGCTGGTATGTGGATTTAGACATGTCTGGTACATGCAGTTGAGGGACATGCCTTGTCTCCTCATGTCCCCGAGACATCTCCACACTGTCCACACTTGGCATCCACTGATTTACCTGGGGCCTGAAGGCCCTCCTGTGAAGAGAAGTTGAATGGTGCCCTTCAACGGAATTGAACACATGTGGGCAGGTCTGATAAGCTCGCAAAGGGAAGCCAACAGGAAGCAAGTGTGAGCAGGGAATCTGGGGTCCTCAGAAATAATACAGCCCAAGAATGGCACAGCAAGCTGGAGTGGCCAGCAAGCCTAGGCGGAGATGTGAATGAGTGGTGGTAGCTACTCCCTGGGCCACCATGACTTTGCCAGCCTAGGGATTCAAGGACAATGAGTGAACTTCAAAAGGAATCTCAGTAAACTCTCAGGTCCCCAGCAACGCTGCTGTGAAGTCCCTCTAACCGAGCAGATCAGTACCAAGGAGCTGTTTCCCTACCAGCAAAATAAACATGAGCACAAGCCACTCCAAAGAGTAGATCTTGGGCAGCAGCCTGGGGGTCAGTGGCAGTGGCATGAGAACATGCAGCACGTTAACTATCTCTGGGATGTGCTGAGATCAGTACCTTTCAAGAACGGCGGCCCAGTAACGAAGGAGCAGCCCACACCCCATGAGCCACCCTAGTCTGCAGTATCAGATGGGACTCCTTACGGGGTCCCTGCGGAGGAAGGAAAGATGGAGGCCCTGTGAGTCCACTCGTGGGGTCTCTGCAACTGGGGCTCTGGGCCGTGGATATTAAAGTGACACACGCTTACTCACGTGCAGGGAAGGCATAATCTCATACTTCTATAGCAACGTTTTTTTTTTTAATTTTTCTTTTTTTTTTTAATGTTTTATTTATTTCTAGGAGAGAGAGAGAGAGAGAGAGCGTGAGCAGGGGAGGGTCAGAGAGAGAGGGAGTCACAGACTGAAACAGGCTCCAGGCTCCGAGCTGGCAGTCAGCACAGAGCCCGACGCGGGGCTTGAACCCACGAACCGCGAGATCATGACCTGAGCGAAAGTCGGACACTTAACCGACTAAGCCACCCAGGCGCCCCTTTAATTTTTCTTTTTAATGTTTATCTTTGAGTAAGACATTGCGAGAGGAGGAAGGGCAGAGAGAGAGTGAGACACGGCCTCTGAAGCAGGCTCCAGGCTCTGTGCCGTCAGCACAGAGCTCAATGCAGGGCTCAAACTACAAACTGCAGGATCATGACTGAGCCGAAGTCAGATGCTTAACCAACTGAGCCACCCAGGTGCCCCCTGTAGTGACTTACTTTTGTCTAGCCTTAAAACGATTTGTGCCAGGGCGCCTGGGTGGCTTAGTCTGTTAAGCGTCTGACTGCAGCTCAGGTCATAATCTTGGGGTCTGTGAGTTCGAGCCCCAAGTCGGGCTCTGGGCTGTCTGCTTCAGATTCTAGGTCTCCTCTTTCTCTATTCCTGCCCCACTTGTGATCTGTCTCTCTCTCTCAAAAATAAACATTAAAAAACTATTCATGCCAAGTAACTTAGATCAAAACATAAACTGTTTTTTTGGCTTAAATTATGCATAGAGGGGCACCTGGGTGGCTTAGTCAGTTAAGCGTCTGACTTCAGCTCAGGTCATGATCTCACAGCTCGTGAGTTTGAGCCCCGCATCAGGCTCTGTTACTGACAGCTCAGAGCCTGGAGCCTGCTTCAGATCCTGTGTCTTCCTCCTTCTGCCTCACCCTGACTCACTTTTTGTCTCTCTTTCTCTAAATAAATTAAGTAATTAAATTATTAAATAAATAAATAAGAACACTTTAAAGTAAAAAAATAAATTATGTGCATAATTATTATCTTCAATTACTAATATAGAAGTAAAGAGACATAATTTCTTTCCATCTCGTAATTCCTACACATTTGTAACAACACATACAATCATTTCCCAACAAATACTTGTTCGAGCTGAGTGAGATAAATAAAGGAAGTGCACGATCACTAGAAGATGTTTCCTTGTAAATGAAATTATGTACCATGGCAATTCATCAACTGGCAAAGGCAGCTTTCCATTCCAATCTCTGATTTTTTTTAAATTTTTTTAAAAAATGTTTTATTTATTTCTAGGAGAGATAGAGAGAGACAGCATGAGCAGGGGAGGGTCAGAGAGAGAGGGAGTCACAGACTGAAACAGGCTCCAGGCTCTGAGCTGGCAGTCAGCACAGAGCCTGATGCGGGGCTCGAACCCACGAACCGCGAGATCATGACCTAAGCGAAAGCCGGACGCTTAACCGACTAAGCCACTCAGGCGCCCCTCCAATCTCTGCTTTTTAAGCCATTGTTTTGAATTTGAACTGTACAGCTGTACTGTGCTTTACACAAACACATCCCAGATCATAGCTCATCACTCTGGAATATATTTTACGATATGTATTTTGGCGTGTCTATGAGCCATCCTGTCCGTGTTTATGTAAAGCCAAACCACATTATCATAGATTGCTTGCACCAGAAAAATATCTAGTGGTCTAGTGGCTTACTAGTGGTCCACATCAGTCTATACTGTGAAACCAGTATAATTTGGTCTTTAGAAATTCCATCTTACAGTCTACTCCTTTCAGAGCAAATAAACAACTGTCTATTGGTGGTCTGCATTGCAAGTCCCCTGTACTAGAAACCATGCCATCTGCCGCACTCCATCTGGTCACAGCCCCTTGTTGAGAGGTGGGCAGTGGTGGTCTTTGCTGCACAGTGCTGGGCAAGACACCAAACCCTGAGATATCTGCCCCAGACCTTGCTTTCCTAATCACTTACAACTGATCCAGAGTGAGTGTCCGACCTGAGTTTCAAGAAGCAAGAAATCATGCTGGGAATTTGGACCTAGGTCAAAGAGAATCAAGTTGGTCTTGAACTCCAGGATGAAAACCATGGAAAATGATGACGGCAAGAGAGAAGAAGGGAGCAGATGTACACAAGAAAGGAGACAGGTGGATGCAGAAGGGAGAAATCCCTTGAGTCCCTCATCTTCCTGATACCCGCTACATTCCTGAGCCTAGATTCTGTGAGACACCACCAGGGACTTATAAAGCCAAAGTCCCCCTTTGGCTTAAGCTAGTTGAAATTTACTTAAACTGAAATATTTCTAACTAGCACAAATTGGTGTTGGAAGCCAACATAAAATAAGACGATGATACCATTTAAAGAGTGCAGTTTTCCAGAAAAGGAAATGGAGATCACATAGTTAAGTCCTTGTACGAGGTCACACACCAGGCAGCCCAGCCCCTAGATCAGAGAATTAACTTCTCTACTGTTCAGCTTCTCCAAATGGACACAAAGGAAAAGACCTGATCTGGTATCTGGTGTCAGGCATCGGTGTCCTCACCGTACCACTTGTTCAGGGCTAATTATTGACCTTCAATTTCTTAACTTGTGAAATGAAGATAGCTAGAATTGTGAAAATGTGGTTGTTGCAAGGGTCAGTGAGATAACACAAATGATACGTGTTGGCCCAATAGTCATTCAATAAAAGTAATTTCCACTCTCTTTCCAGGTTTTCACTCATGAGTACTTGGAGTGGCTGAAACTGATGGTATATTGTAAAGGGTGGTGGTAACCAGCATCCATCTGTGTTTCTACCATTAAATAGGGTGCTGAGATAGATGTTTCTCATTATGGTAGGGAAGGATTCTTCTAATCCACGTTACTACATAGATTTTTTTTTTCCTCAGAAATTGATGGCAGATACTATCAAGTAACTTTTCAGCTTCTAACAATAACAAAAATTCCATATGTCTTCTGTCTTTTGACATCGTAATTCATTCTGATAATAGGATACCTAATATTAAACTGTCCTCGGTTTCCTAAAATCAAATATCTTTAATCACTTTGCATTATTCTGGGAATGGATTGGTAGGTTCCGGTGTTTTATTTATCAGTGTTTAACATATGAGTGAGATGTCTTTAGTTTTCTTTCTTTTCATCTTTTCCAGATTCCATTTTATGGTGATGGTAGCTCATAATGATGAATTGAGAAGTTTTCTATCCTTTTCTGATTTCTGGAACTATTTATACAGCAAGGGGGTTTTCTATTCATGGAGGAGTTGAAAGAATATGTCTTTAAATACATATGCATATATATCCAGTCCCAGCATCAGTTTTATATATAGTCCTTTTTCTTTATAACTTTCTATTTCACACTGTAGTTATTGGCCTATTTGAATTTTCTACTTCTTCTTGAATAGATTTGAATAATTTATATTTTGTTAGAAAATTTACAATTCGTTGAAATATTCCGTTTTTTCAACATCAAGCTGAACATGGGATTTTTGTGTAATATTTTTATCTACTCCATATTCATGGATACTTATTGCCTGCTGAGATTACAATTTTTCTTTACTAGGCCCTTTGGGGCCACATCCAAGTGAGGAGGGTACTTAGCCAGGCACTGTGTTGACCTTTGGTCTCTTTCTGCTTTGAGTGGCCTTGGGTCATCCCCATCTGGATGGTCACCAACCCCACCATCAGGCTAGAATTATCAGCTGTAATGCTTAGAGTGCAGTTAGAATGGGTAAGCCTGTATTGGGGTAGAAGTAAACTGTGCTTTGTATATACAGAATTGTGGTAACCATGTTTGGGACTGATCGGTTATTGGGCAGGTCAGGAGACAGCACTGAGGGACGAAGCACTGGTCACCTTGGGCACCCTGGCCTCAAGGAGTCTAACACATCTAGTTATCCTATGAACATCCCCATCCATGCTGCACCCCATAACACCTTCACTGAGATTCCCTTTGCCTCTAGTCTCTTCAGAGTCAATAATATTTCTATGTTAGTATTTATATGATATTTCCTGCAAATACAATTGACTGCTTGAAATATGCCAATTTGAAGTGTTATTTATAATTATGTTTATTCTATGGGATCAGATGATATGTTCATTTAAACAATTTTTATGGTAGGAAATAGAGTAGGATTTATATCTTTTATAAATTTATATCTTATATAAATTTATATAAAATTTATAGTAGGAAATTTTAAGAGTAGGAAATCTTCTGAGTCTGAAAAGAGCCTCATGAAAGGTAGTGGAGATGGGTTCATTGGAAATTCCAATTAGGAGGGTCTGAAAAGTCACAATTAAGTCCACACTTAGGTGAAAATCTACTTAGCTGGAGAGAGACCAGGGAGACCCCTGTTATATGGACATAGGAGCCAGGGATGGGCAAGGCCCACACGGTGAGGAAACCAGCGTGCTGGACCAAGCAGACAAGAATCTGGTTGAGGAGCAGGGTAACAATGAGGCCAAGTTCCAAGGAGCCTCAGCCAAGCAAGTTATTAGCAAAAATTCCAGGGTAGTAGAAAAAATCTCAAGATCTGCCCCAACAAGGATTTAAATCGTTAAAGGCCTTTACATCTGGAGGTAGCCAGATCTACAGGACCAGTTCTTCCAGCAGAGACCTGTTCTCTGTATGTGGCTGGCAGTGCTCAGTAGCAATGTCGGTTCAGCTTATTGCTTATCACAATGGGATCCCATGTAACTCTTCCTACTGAGTCTGAGCACAACTGCCATATGTGGCTCATACGCAAATCCTCCACCTCCTGGCAGGTATCAGGCGCACATTTGACCTGCATGTGGTATCTCTGGAATGTTTGAACAGATAAGGATGGACTGTCCAAAATATGTTCTATGTCCTTGGGTCCAGTTCTGAGAGAATTCCAGAATAATGACTCTATTCTGATACTTGAGGAAAGAAGGGTTCTTTTAGCACACACCAAGCACATAGGCATTGTTTACAAGTAAAGAGTAAGAAGGAGAAGGAGAATGGGTACCCCCCGGTGTCATCAATTGACAAATTCCTTAAACAGCTTACAAGGAGTCAAGAAATACATCAAACACAAATACAAATTGGCATTTTTAATAGTGTAAATTTCCACCTGGCCTTAAATTGCTCTCCCTTGTCTGTGTTCCAGGTTCAGGTTTAGTGGTCGGATCCTAGGCCTGGCTTTGATCCATCAGTACCTTCTTGATGCCTTCTTCACAAGGCCCTTCTATAAGGCACTCCTGAGACTGTAAGTGTTTTGCAGGCCATGGTCCACAGTCTTCCCTGTGGGACAACTGTCGCTGGCCTCCCTGGCACCTCTGACCCTTTGTCCCTGTTTTGCCCTAACCATTCTTTCTTGTTTCCTTTTCTGAGTGCTTAGATATCACATAAACCTTTTCGTATAATAAAAAGGCATTTGGAGTAAGCATAGGAGTAGACAATTATAACATCATATAAAGGATCTGAATCAGTTTATATAAATAATTACAGTAAATTACAAACTTTGCATTACACTACTAAGTAGAATTGATCTATCTAAAACTTAGTTGTGTTTAAATGTTTTAAGAAAATTTTTTTCTCCAATTGCTGTCAAGAGTTTATGAGTCAATAACCATCCCATGTTTATTACTGTCATTTCCAAAAAAGCACTGAATGAAAAGAAAGATTCATCAATATATTCAAAAGTATCAAATTGTTAGACTCAGTCTATATTGTTTTAGCCAAGTCTGGGCAGCCATTTGTTTAACAATCTGTTTACCTTTCACCCTTGGGATGCATCCAGGCCCTGCGATTTGAGTGATCTGGAATATTTGGATGAGGAATTCCACCAGAGTTTGCAATGGATGAAGGACAACAACATCACAGATATCCTAGACCTCACTTTCACTGTTAATGAAGAAGTTTTTGGACAGGTTTGTGTGATGTGGGGCTTGGAAAAGACCATTTGTTTTTTATTGTGAAAGATTCACATAACACAAAATTAACCACCTTAACCATTTTTATGTCTATAGCTCAGTATTGTGAAGTAGATTCACACTGTTGTATAATCGCTAGAATTTGTTCATTTGGCAAAACTAAAGCTATAGCCGTTAAACAATAATTCCTTATTTTTCCTTCTCCCCAGTCCCTTGCAACCACCATTCTAGTTTCTCTTACTGTGGATTTGGCTGCTCTAGACACCTCACATAAATGGCATCATAGAGAATATGTCTTCTCGTGACTGGCTTATTTCACTTAACACCATGTCCACCAGGTGTATCCACATTACAGCATGTGACAGGGTTCCCTTACTTTTTAGGGTCAAATGATATTCTGCTATATGTATATGCCATATTTTATTTTTCCATTCATCTGTTGATGGACCCTTGGGTTGCTTCCACATTTTGGCCATTGTAAATAATGCTGCTATGAACATGGGTGTACATTTACCTGTTCAAGTTCTTGCTTTCAGTTCTTTTGGATTTATACTGACAAGTGGATTGCTGGATCATAAAGTAATGAGATTTTTTTTTAATCTAACAAAGAATCTCATCCATTTAAAATATAATTCTTTGAGGACTACTTCCTTTAATAAGCCTGTCCGTATCTTCTTCCTTCTTTCTTTGTTGTGACATGGATCTGCTTTAGAGAGTTTTTTGAAAAGCAGATGTGATAATGGATCAGAAAACATTTTTGTGAAGTATGAAATACATCTGTAAAGTATTTCTGTTATCTGTACAATTAGAAAAGTACTTTTTTATTATTTCTAGCTTCTAGATGTTCACTCCTCCAAAACGCACGTATCTCAATGCTATTTAATAAGATAAAGCTTCCCATTTTTATTCCCACCAGTATTTATATACCTTTGAATCCTCCGAGTTACAGTTTTATCAGGTTAACCATAGCCTGGGTCACCTACAGGAGATTTCAAAAGCCTCTGACACATGATTTGAAATGGGTTGTTGTGAGAATTGAGTCGGTAGACTTTATAAGTATCTTGACGAATGTGAACGGTGTGCTGAGCTGTGTGTGAGAGGTACCCACTGAACTCTGCAGCTCCCATACCATGATCATAAATTTTGGACAGGTCCTGGAAAATGTCAGCATTCTGTTGAATTTCCTTTGAAATTCGGGTATTTTGAGGAATTCCTTGTGTAAAGGACACTCAGGTATCCTGAAGAATACTCTCTTCCATATTCGAGAAAAAACTTTTTTCTCCTTGTAACTATAGAGAGTACATTTAAATATGTTCAAGAATATATGATTCATTGGGTTCAGTCAGTGGAGTGTGCAACTTGTGATATCAGGGTTGTAAACCCAAGTGTCACTTTGGGTGTAGAGATTACTTAAAAAATAAAATCTTAAAAAAAATGTATGGTTCACATGACTGTCCTACCTTGTACTAGTTGAAAGTATGAAGTATACTGTTCCCTATGTGTGGCTTCTTTTAACTCATTCTTTACATTTGCCCTGTAGTAGAGGGCAAATTTGTAAAATAAACGTAATCATTTAGAAAGTTTTATTAAGACAAGTGGGTAGACACCTTAAATTTTAAGTTCAGACTCCTAACCTAACTCATTACACCACAGTAAATTCCACCTGGATCAGAAAGCTCTGTTAAAATTTTTAAAAATCTGAAAATGCTACAATTTTTATTTTTAATCTTCCAATAAGGAATGCTACGGTAGATGTGGCCCAACTTTCAACGTCATAAAAGCCGAGATTGACATAGCAAACTAAAATTATTGTTTTAATTCTGTGCGGCAACAACACAACATAAGCAAAGTAAACGTGGAATAATATCGAATATGCTGTAATGTTTTACACAGACAAAAGGCTATTCTTTCAACGTTGGAAGAGATCCCACAGATCAGTAAGAAATGACCAATAACACAATAGAAATTTAGCAAAATATAAATGGTTCCCAGAAACAGAAAGATGAGGAAATACTCCATCTTCATTCACAAGTTGCAAAAATGTAAATTAAAGCCTAGTGAAACGCTATTTTCCCTCCGAAGATTATCTTGAGTCAGAAAGTTTAACTGTATTCTGTTTTGGAGCTGGTGTAGATAACAAGCACACTGTACAGGAGTGTAGGTGGAAGTTTGGTTCACTCTCTGTGAAGGGTACCTTTGTGATAGCTACCCTCATTCTAAATGTACCTGTCGCCCCACCAGCTGTTGTATGTAAGTGTTGAATCACTAAATTCTACACTTGAAATGAATATTACACTGTGTGTTAACTAACTGGAATTTAAATAAAACCTAGAAAAAGAATGAAACTACGAAAAATAAAAAACAAATGCACCTTCCCTTGACTCAGCACCCATGTCTAGGGATTTGTCCTGCTAATATATTTATTCACACCTAATTCAAGTGAGTAATATATCAAGATCTTCACTGAAGCATTGTTGATACTTGCAAAAGATCTGAAACAATCTAAATGCCCAGCAATAGAGCATTGGTTAAATAAATTATGATACATTCACACAGCAGAATAGTGAGTTAGTGGGATATGTGGCTAAAAAGTGCAAGACATTCCAGCCCATCAACTTACATGTAAATCATAAACAATAAATAGGATATTATGACCAAAGCAGAATAAGTCAATTCTAAATTGGTATAAAACGATTGTTATATTTTTAAGTGAAAAAAGTATGGTGATGAACAGTGTATATAATATGCTGCTGTTTATGGGCACAAAGAGATGATATATACATATTCTCCAGTAAATACATAGAATCTTCCTGGAAAAGAAGTAAGGGCAATTTTCTCCAGGTTGGGAGATTGTACGGCTGGGCGATGAGATGGAACAGAACCTTGCTTTTCACTTATGGCCTTTAATGTTATTCCCTGGACACATAATTCCTACTCAAAAAAAAAAAAAAAAAAAAAGAGGCAAACTACAATAACTGAATATATATAATTAGAGGGAAAAAATAATATCGAAAAACCAAAGGAGCCATCCTTCATGGGTATGTGGCATAGGAACCACTCAGAGAAAAGCTTAAAATGTCCCCAGTGATAAAAACAAGGATGTGTTGTAGACCTAGAATAACGCATTATCTCTGTAATTGCATATCTCATTCCTCTTCAAATGAGGTCACTGAGAACAATGACTTGGGGTTTAGGAAACCGAGTTATAGTCCTTCTTTTGACAAGTGATGAGACACTGCAGAGCAGACAGATAGATGCAGGTGAAAGACACGATGGGCATTTCCTGGGTGAACTCGTTAGGATTAGGGTCAGCTGCCCGAGAAGAAACCCAAAATGACCCAGCTGAAACTAACAGTTTATTCTTCTCTCACATATAAAGGTAGAGGCAGGCAGGCTTAGTCAGTTAGGCGTCCGACTTTCGCTTAGGTCATGATCTTGCGGTTCGTGGGTTCAAGCCCCGCGTCGGGCTCTGTGCTGACTGCCAGCTCAGAGCCTGGAGCCTATCCCGGAGTCTGTGTCTCCCTCTCTCTCTGACCTTCCCCTGCTCACGCTGTCTCTCTCTCTCCTAGAAATAAATAAAAACACTAAAAAAAAAAAAAAAGAAAGGTAGAGGCAGGCAACCCAAGGCTGCAGTGAAAGTACCATACAACACTCCTGCTTGCACGGTATTGGCCAGAATTTAGTTATAGGGCACACCCAGCTGCAAGTGAGGTTAGGAAATAAAGTCTTTTACTGGGCAGCTGAAAATCAGGGGTTCCAAGGAATGTGGATAATTAGTGGCAACTAGGATGTCATAATTAGCCAATATTTTATAATTAGCACTAGTCACCTAAGTGATAGAAGAAAAAAATAACCATCAGACTTTTGTGAACTATTTGTTCAGGTACCATGTCAATGAGTGCCAAATTTACATACTTCTATTTATTAAGCCAATGACTAAGTAGAGTTATGCCTTATGTGTCTTACAGCTTTGAGAGGTGAGGTGAGCCCCTTAAGTGAATTTAAGATCACTGACGCTGACCCCCTCCAAACACCAAAGCTTTCTGATAAAAAATGTCTAATATGTTACCCACGCTCTTGCCTTTCAAAAGATGGAGCATAGAGGGGCGTCTGGGTGGCTCAGTCGGCTAAGCGTCCAGCTTTGGCTCAGGTCATGATCTCACGGTTCGTGGGTTCGAGCCCCATGTCGGGCTCTGTGCTGACAGCTCAGATCAGAGCCTGGAGCCTGTTTCAGTTCTGTGTCTCCCTCTTTCTCTGACCCTCCCCTGCTCAGGCTGTCTCTCTCTCTCTCTCTCAAAAACAAATAAAAAATACAAAAACAAAACAAAAACAAAACAGGAGTCATAAAAAAAAAAAAAAAAAGATGGAGCATAGATCATAACTTTTGTTCAGGGACTCAAGTTTGTCCTAACAAACAAGTGTCACCATGCTAAGTGACAATGTCATTCTGTTTCCTTTCTCAGTCTGTCATTCTTCAGCCACTATTACACAGGGATGTAAAAACCATCTTCTCATCCTCTGCTATTTTCCTGCCAATGATCTGCCTCAGGTGGGGATGCTGGTGGCTGTTGAGAATTTGATCTCATTGGGATTTGGGGGGATTGAGCGTGTGATTATGGTATAAGGACATTCTGGTCCATCGGTTCCCTGGGACAACCAGGAGCATCTTTCTTTTACTTCCATTATGCCCTCTTGAGTTAAAGAAGCATGTTTCCTCTTTATAAAACAAAAAATGCAGCTTTTCTAAGGTGCATCAGTATCATCTTAGAACAACCAGTGCTTTTTTTTAGTAGCTTCCTGGAAAGGAACAAGAACTCAGGAGGCAATGATGCTGAGCCCACGTGAAGAAGACTTTTTTTTTTAATGTTTTATTTATTTCTAGGAGAGAGAGAGAGACAGTGTGAGCAGGGGAGGGTCAGAGAGAGAGGGAGTCACAGACTGAAACAGGCTCCAGGCTCCGAGCTGGCAGTCAGCACAGAGCCCGACGCGGGGCTCGAACCCACGAACCGCGAGATCATGACCTAAGCGAAAAGTTGGACGCTTAACCAACTGAGCCACCCAGGCGTCCCGAGGAAGACTTTTTGTACATAGTTCCTCCTTCTAGAGTTGCTGTGAGTCACTGCACGATCCACTGAGTTGACAAGCATCACAGTCTCTGTGTTTCCCCAAAAGGTAACAGAAAGGGAGTTGAAATCTGGAGGAGCCAACACGCAGGTGACCGAGAAGAACAAGAAGGAGTACATCGAGAGAATGGTGAAGTGGCGGGTGGAGCGCGGTGTGGTGCAGCAGACTGAGGCCCTGGTGCGGGGCTTCTATGAGGTGAGGAGGGGGGCTTGTGGGGAAAAGGGAGAAGAAGAGCCAAGGCGGGCAAAGGGCAATGCTCTGGTCCCCAGAGTGCAGAGAGGACACCCTTGGGGTAGATGCAGGAGGCGTCAGAGTTCTCTGGGAAACCAAACTCTTGCGGTAGGTGAAAAATGCTCTCACAAAGATGTTCTTGTGGCCTCAGGGTGCCAGATACGGAAACGTATATTGTCTCTTGTCCAGCCCTGTGCATGTGTGTTTCATTCAGCGAAATAAAAATGAGTGAAGCAAAGGCGTTCGAGGGTCTTGTCCACTCTTGGTAGATTTCTCTTTTGTTGTACTGTCACTGTGTGCCACATAATCCATACTGAGGTAGTAAATCAAGAGGTGAGGGACAGCTTCCAGCTTCCTGTGCACCACACATTGACATCCTTAAACTTTTGCAATTAAGAAACAAAACACTGTAAGTGTTTTCTCAAGGGCTTGAGTCTTGGAAAGTTTGCTTTACCTGCAGTAATGGAGAACAACATGGCTCACTAGTTTGATTCGAGAGGGTATTAACCAACCTCAGGTGTTCAGTTGTGACTGATACCTTTGGCAATAAGGTATAAAGTCAGCTCAGAGCCCTCAGAAAGGAGGTCTTCCCAGATCTTTGAAAGAGGGAGGAAGGAAGTGAGGGGAGAAAGGAAGGAAAATACAGTCGTTTTAATATAGAATGCCTATTCCTAGGAGATGAGTCATAGTTTTATGTGGAAGAGAGGATACCTTTTTTTTTTTTTAATATTTTTATTTATTTCTAGGAGAGAGAGAGAAAAAGAGACAGCGTGAGCGGGGGAGGGTCAGAGAGAGAGGGAGATACAGACTCTGAAATAGGCTCCAGGGTCCGAGCTGGCAGTCAGCACAGAGCCTGACGTGGGGCTCGAACCCACGAACCGCAAGATCGTGACCTAAGCGAAAGTCGGACGCTTAACCAACTAAGCCACCCAGGTGCCCCGAGAGGATAGCTTTTAAGTGAAGTGATAATACTAACATCAAGTCACTTCACAGTGTTTGGACTTTTTGCCTTTAAAATGCAATGATACTTGGAAACTTAAATGTGAGTAGAGAAAGTCAAGTCAGGTTTGCTCATAACATCATTCTGAGAGGGAGTATCAGAGGCAGTGAAAAGCCTGGGACCTTTTTTGAGTTCACAGCTCCTGAATGGATTCTGTTTCAAAATGTTTAAGCCACGATTTTGAACTTAAACATGATAGCACTTTGAAAAAAATGTTGTAGGGGTGTCTGGGTGGCTCAGTCGGTTAAGTGGCCGACTTTGGCTCAGGTCATGATCTCAGTTCATGGGTTCGAGCCCCGCGTCGGACTCTGTGCCGACAGCTCAGAGCCTGGAGCCTGTTTCAGATCCTGTGTCTCCCTCTCTCTCTGCCCCTCCCCCACTTGCACTCTTTCTCTCTCTCAAAAATAAATAAATGCTAAAAACAATTTTTTAAAGAAAATAAAAGTTATAAATGATGATCAGTCTCCTAGCTTAACCCACAGAAGTAATAATAAATGAATAAAACCTTTCAGTGTGGTTGAACTTGAAGCCTAATCTGTATTTCAGGTGGTAGACTCGAGGCTTGTCTCCGTGTTCGATGCCAGGGAGCTGGAGCTGGTGATAGCGGGCACGGCGGAAATCGACCTGAACGACTGGCGGAATAATACAGAGTACCGGGGAGGTGAGCTAGCTAGCAGGGCCAGCGCAGACATAGTGTACCACTTTTTTAAAATTCTTTATACTGAAGCGAAATTGGCAGAGCATAACATTAACCATTTTAAAGTGAACAGTGCAGTGGCGTTTGGTACGTTCACAATGTTGTGTGACCATCGCCTTTTGCTGGTTCCAAAACGTTGCCCTCACCCCAAAAGGAAACCCCGGACTCATTAGGCAGTTGCTTCCCATATCTGAGAACCCTCAATCTGCATTCTGTGTCTGTAGATTTACCTATTCTGGATATTTCACGTAAAAGGAGTCATACAATATATGATCTTTGGGATCTGGTTTCTTTCATTGAGCATTCTCTTTCAAGGTGTGTTTCTCTGCTTCGTTCCTTTTTGTGGTTGAATAGTATTCCATTATATATATTCCATATATAGTTATAACATAAATATAAGATAATATGCCATTATATATGATATATATTTCAGTACTTTAAAAAATTTTTTTAATGTTTTATTTATTTTTGAGAGCAAGAAAGACAGAGCATGAGCAGCGGAGGGGCATAGAGAGAAGGGGAGACACAGAATCTGAAGCAGGCTTCAGGCTCTGAGCTGTCAGCACAGGGCCCGGCACGGGGCCCAGACTCACAGACCGGGAGATCATGACCTGAGCCGAAGTCAGACGCTTGACTGGCTGAGCCCCCCAGGCGCCCCTATTTCAGTACTTTTTATAAATTTTTTTTTTAATGTTTTATTTATTTCTAGGAGAGAGAGAGAGAGAGAGACAGCGTGAGCAGGGGAGGGTCAGAGAGAGAGGGAGTCACAGACTCTGAAACAGGCTCCAGGCTCTGAGCTGGCAGTCAGCACAGAGCCCGACGCGGGGCTCGAACCCACGCACCGCGAGATCATGACCCAAGCGAAAGTCGGACGCTTAACCGACTAAGCCACCCGGGCGCCCCCTATTTCAGTACTTTTTAAAGACTACATTAAATTTGGCCTTACTTAAACACCTGTGCACAGTAGGCTCTCCTAACACGCCTTCCAGTGACTTCCATCCTGAACGTTCCTTCAGGTGACCCCCATTGCTATAATCTCTGGCCTAACTGCATGTAGATGTATGACCGAGACCGCCACCCAGAGACCAGCTTCTGAGCTGGGTTACACGCTGGCTGGGAAGTGTGTCTGCTTCTGGCAGACCTGGAGTCCCCTTCTCTCCACCTCGGTTTGCCACAACATGGTCTGTTGACTCTCCAAACCCTGTTCCTAGACTCCCCCTAACTCTTGGCCTTCATGCTGCCAAACTAGTCTTCTTGAAACATTATTTTCACCAGGCCATTTCCTTATCCACAAAACAAACTCCTTATTACTTTTGAAAGTGTTTTTTCTAAGGCTCAAAACCATTCTTTGTGTAGAATATTACAGGGACACCCCCGTAGGAGCCATAGAGAGAGAACTGGGCCGACCGCCTCAGTCTCCCTCGTTTCCCCAGTGTACTCAGCCATGAGAAGCCTGTGTGGGACCGCTGGGCACTTCTTGGCATGGCAGGGGAAAACCGAGGTGTCAAGCCCCAGTGTCTCTGCCTGGCTGCTACAGCCCTGTAAAGCCCTCAGCAAATTTCCCTCAGTCCTCACCAGACCACCCCCCCCCCACCCCGTCCCCGTACCAGTCAGCTTGCCATTCCCTGCATATTTCTTCCTTACTCTTGGTGCTCTCCGTTTCTCCCGTCCTCCACTCCCACAAAGCCTTCCTGCGCTCAGCACACACCTCACCTCCCTCTTTCTACCCCAGCTGACACACGTTTCTCCCATCGTGGAGTGCCTCTTGCATCTGCAGGAGCAGTGAATCACTTACCTGAATCAGGAGACCCACGCTTGCTCTCACAACTGTACGGTGACAGTGGCCCAATACTTCTTCCACGGGCCCGACTGGCCTGAGAGCAGCTGTTCAGGGGGCACTGATGGCCACTGGGGAGTCCAGCATCTTCTGTTCTCTAAGCTTGCCATTCACCTCCAGCCCTTCTTGAGTCCTAGACTGTCCCACAGTATTCAGTTGCCAAGAGCTAAGACCTCACATAGAAAATGCGGTGAATGGGGTGCCTGGGTGGCTTAGTCGGTTAAGCGTCCGACTTTCACTTAGGTCATGATCTCGCGGTCCGTGGGCTCGAGCCCCGCGTTGGGCTCTGTGCTGACTGCCAGCTCAGAGCCTGGAGCCTGTTTCAGAGTCTGTGTCTCCCTCTCTCTCTGACCCTCCCCTGCTCACGCTGTCTCTCTCTCTCTCCTAGAAATAAATAAAAATATTTAAAAAAAAAAAAAAAGAAAATGCGGTGAAATATTATGTTCATAGAGGGTTTTGTCTCTTAGGGTCCCACGCATCTCTAGCCACTCCTTGTCTCATTTATATAAGGCAGGAAAATGACTGGTGGGGCCCCAGGTGTTTACATAGAAAGCAGACATCGCTGAGGACACCCCTCAGAGCATAAGATCTTCTTATAAAATGGCTACTTTCTAAATCTGCTTTTGTTGTAAAACTTGACCTAGGTATACAGATTGTCCTAGACCTGTGTGAAGGCTGTCATTAGAGAAATCGGCAGGCAAGCCGCGGCTAGTCTGTTTCCATCACACCTGTCTCGTATTTCGCCTCTCCCTTCCTCCTCCTCTCTGCACATCCTCCCTTCCTCCTTCTGCTCCATTCAGGTTATCATGACGGGCATCTTGTGATCCGCTGGTTCTGGGCCGCCGTGGAGCGCTTCAATAATGAGCAGAGACTGCGATTACTTCAGTTCGTCACGGGAACATCAAGCGTGCCCTACGAAGGCTTCGCAGCCCTTCGAGGAAGCAACGGGCTTCGGCGTTTCTGCATAGAGAAGTGGGGGAAGATTACGTCTCTCCCCAGGTACAGGCTCCTGCCAGCCTTCAGGAAACCCACCAAGTATACTTTGTTATTGGGTTTGGGCGATGATCCTATAGGATAGAATTCTTCCCTGCCACCCACAGTTTGTTATATGAATTATTGATGAAAGGTGCCAGTGAAGAGCCTCTGGGATGTGAATTTAGACCATATTCTTAGTGACTTTTTGACTCTTGATGGCATTTGGGCAATAATGTCATGGTCCATGTGTAAGTTATGGGAAGCTTTCCAATCTGTACGTAGCCCAATTTAATTTAAGGAGGAACGTCTCACCTGGTGAGGGTGGAAGGAGAGGCTGGAAGCCCAAAATAACCCTTCCAACACCATATCTGTACTTCTCCAGCATGTCACTTGATACTCTGTAGGATAGTTATGCATGTACATGTCACATTTTTCCTACTATGGTTTTTTTTTTAATGTTTATTCTTGAGAGAGACAGAGACAGAGAGGAAGTGGGGGAGGACAGAGAGAGACACACAGAATACGAAGCAGGCTCCAGGCTCCAAGTTGTCAGCACAGAGCTCAACATGGGGCTTGAACCCACGAACCGCAAGATCATGACCTGAGCCAAAGTGAGATGCTTAACCAACTGAGCCACCCAGGCGCCCCTATCCTACTGTGTTTTAAAACATGTGAGGACAAGACTATATGATATTTATCTCAGGCCTCTACAGGGACTTCTCCATAGTAAGCTGTCAAGGAGATAATTGTGGGATAAAATGCAGAAAAGGAGACCCAGGAGAGATCCAGGCAGTTTAACAGATGAATTTCCTACACTGTGAGCTTTAATCCCTACACTTCCGGGGCCCTTTGTAAGCCACTTTGGGCAGCCTTTTCCTGCCCTGAAATGAAGAGCGCTACAGAGATACTTCTGTATAGGTACCACAGTAAGAGACCCTGCTCAACAACAGAAGAAAAGATTGATCCATATTATTTTCTTCTATGATATTTTCTAATTATAAAAGGAGATTCACATTTGACTCAGCTTTCTTTCCACATGGCTTCCCAGATACTATTGCTAAGTCCCAATGGAAGGATTTACTGAACTATGATTTGCATCCAGATCTTCTAATGTCCTGAAGACAAGTCACCTGATGTCAGTGAGCATCAGGAGGCCCAGGAAACAGAGTGCAGGCCCAGCTGGTTAATAACAGCCTAAAGCCTTGGCACAATTTTCAGTCCTGGCTTCACCCACTCGCGCAGCAGACCCCTGGTGCTCATTCGCATAGTTCTGCGGATGGCTGAAACTACTGAATTATATCTGGCAAGGAAATCATGCTAAAAAGGCAAGACTCCCATTTGTCTAGTTTAATGATAGATTTGGAAGACAAGGTTATTTGGAAACATTCTGTTCTTATTTTTGGAGAATGAGTTTGAGTCATCTTTGATGACCGCCTCCCCCCTGAGGAGGGCCTAAAATACAACCACCTGCCTTCCCAGAGGAGCTTCTAGTCTAGGGAAGAACACAGCCCAGGAGTAATAAATTACAACACAAGGTGGAATCCAAGGAGCACTGAGAAGGGAAGGTAAAAACAAGGTGCTGTGAGGATGTAAAACACACACCTAATCGCAGCTGAGCTGGTAGGAGGAGATGCCACAAAGAAGCTGGTATGGAGGTGAGCATTGAGCGCCGGGGAATGGGCCGAGGGGAATTTCAGGCTGAAGCAGCAGCATAGCAAGGCCTGGGGGTGGGAGGTGGCCAGCATGTGTTCAAGGAGTGCTGAGCCAGCAAGGGGGACAGAATGTCCTAAGTGATACTCACAAGGGATAAGGTTGAGAAAGATAGTTTGGTGAATCACAGAGAGAAGACCCTGCTGAGGAGTCTCAGCTTTGTTCTTTAGGAAATGGAAATAGGAATTGCTTTTGTCATTTGGGGATCACAGATTGAGTCTAACTATGTCTTTGCTTTGAGCAGCTTTGAATATTCTATTCACCTACACAAAGAGCTTATAAGGTAGATGTTGGGCTTATGATAAGGCTCTTCACATCTGGGCCAAGGCATCCCTAAAAAGTCTACTGTTACACAAACCCCAGAGAGGATTCTTTGGGGAAGCAGGGGCTTTACCCTGGGCCAGGAGGACCCCAAGAAGCAAAGGCTGAGATGCTTCTGGAAGAACAGTGAAAATGACCCCCTGGATAGTAACCCCTAACTAGTCTTCCTTGTACATTTTCTGAAGATCCAAGAACCTAGAAAGTGTCACCAATGTGCAAAGAGAAAGAAGTAACTACTGACTTCTAAGAAATGTAGTTTGGGAAGACCTGGCCAGGTGACATAGCAGGTGGTAGGAAGCCGCGAGGGGAGCGGAGCAGCATCTGAGATGAGTTGGGGCAGGGAGGGGCCCAGAGGCAGGAGAGCCAAGCAGACACGGATGACCCAGGACCTCCCAGGGAATGTGAGCCCCATGCCCCCTTCCCACCCCAGGAGGAGACGTGTTCTGGAGCTGCTGTGTCCTCAGATCTTCCCTCTACAGACAACTGGATTCCCAGATGAAAGTGCCAAGTAGTGTCACAACCAAACCTGAACCATAGCCCAGGCTAAATAAAACCTTTATATCAATCCAAGCCCTTGCCTCCCAAAAACTGTAGGAAGGTTAGGAAAGAAGACTTTCAGAGTAATGGCTTCTAGGATGTAACTTTACAATACCTGATAAATTTCAGTATAAGACGGGTGGGACAGTCCCTGAGGTTGAGGTCAAGGAGCTAGCATGTTAGGGCATTGAAAGGTCATCCATGCGGACTCAGAAGCTACACAGTCTGGTGGGAACACCTGGAATGGGAAGGATTTAAACAAAGTAATAGAGATTTTAATAAATGTAATTAGCTGGAAGGTCTAGAGCACTAATTTTCAAACGTTTTAATCATAGGCCACAGAAAGAAATACCTTTTACATAAATAACATCACAACCCAGTACATGCGTATCTATGTGTGTGTCTATGTCTGTCTGTCTGTCTGTCTGTCTGAAACACAAGTTCCTCAGAACAAACTCTTTACTCTTATTACCTGCAGGTAATACACTCTGTCTTCTAATCTATCCTATTTGATTGAAAAAAAAAAAAAGCCAAATAAAACCTGTAATTATAGAAAAAAATCTAAGTGGCACAAAATTTAGAGAAATCTAATTTTTTAAACATTTACTTCCCTTTTATTTTGATTTATTCATTTTAATGGAAGTATCGTTGCTCCAAGATGTTACATTAGTTCTAACATAGTGATTGGACAAGTCTATTGGATATGCTGTGCTCACCATGAGTGTCATTACCATCTGTCACTACACAAGGCTATCACAGTGCCGTTGACTATATTCCTTGGGCTGTGCCTTTTATTCTTGTGACCTATCCATTCTGTAACTGGAAGTCTGTACCTCCCACTCTCCTTCACCCATTTTGCCCAACCCCCCACCCCACCCCACCCCACAACCGGCAACCATCAACTTGTTCTCTGTATTTATGAGTCTGCTTCTGCTTTTTGTTTGTTTGCTTTGTTTTGTTTTTTAGATTACACACATAAGTGAAGTCATTGGTATCTCTCTTCCTCCGTCTGATTTGTCTTACTTAGCATAATACCTTCAAGTTCCATCCACGTTGTCACAAATGGCAAGATCTCATCCTTTGTCATAGCTGAGTAAAAGGAACAGAAATTTTTGATCAAAGACTCAAAAGTAGTGATCTAGAATTGGTAGTGGAGAGTGAGCAAAGTGCTCATTCACATCACAGAATGTGGCAGGGTGACCACTGGCCATCTCCACTCATGGGGACTAAGAAGGGATGCTGGACTTGTAGGCCATGTCCAGAAAGGGAGAGTGGGAGAGTTTCCTTACTGTACAGCGAGGACTGAGGAGGGAACAGAGGAGAGGCTCCAAAGGAAAGAAAAGTATGGAAGCCAGTCCTAATAGACACAGCACAAGGCAGCATGGAGATGGAATACAGGAGAGGAGAGGAACTTACGGGTTTACATTTGGAGTGGGGACCAGGAATTCCAGAACTATGAGTCATGGGAAGATTGGCCTAAAAGTTCCAAACAGAATTCTACCAACAGGCTCCACTGCAGATGTAAACTGAGCCCAAGCCCAGGTGGAGGGGAAGACCTGATTGATGTAGATATTGGCTTACTCTATAGGGATGGCTCTCACGGGGGATGGGAGAGGTGTTCCCCCCCCGCCCCCCCGCCCCAGGGGACAGCTGACAATATCTGTAGACATTTTTGGTTGTGACGGAGGGGTTAGTGACATCTAGTGGGTAGAAGCTAAGGATGCTAAACACCTGAGATGTATAAGACAGCTCCTCATCATGGAGAATTTTCAAGTTTATAATGTCAGTAGTGCCAAGGTGAAAAACCCTGTTCTGTAGGCTATACGCCTACAAAGGAGGTGTGAGGGAGCCATTGGGAGTTTGGAAGAGAAACTGACAGCCACTGAGAAGCCATAGAGAAGCCAAGGGGAGAGAGAGATTCAAGAAGAAAAGATATCAAAGGCTTTTAAAGAGTTTGAGGAGGTGTAGGCAGAGAATGGGCCTCTGGATTTGGGGATCACAAGGTTCAAATTGAAAAAGAGTAAGTTTAGTACTGATGAGAGTGAGAACCATCTGTTTTTCTCTCGTTTTAGTTTTTAAGATCATAAGTGAGGGAGAGGAAGTGAGAAGGGGACAGAGGATCCGAAGTTGGCTCTGCACTGAAAGGCTGCCCGGCTGCCAGCAGTGAGCCTGATGTAGGGCTTGAACTCATAAACCATGAGATCATGACCTGAGCTGAAGTTGGACGCTCAACCAACTGAGTCACCAGGCACCCCTGAGAGTGAGAACCATCTGTACAGGGAGGCTGTGGTTGGACTGGAAGAAAGTGACATAAAGGGGTGACAGGACTTTTAAAATTGGCCTCACAACTAGCTGAACAACCAGCAGCAGAGAGCAGTGATTTGTTTGCTTTTAGTAGTGTTGTTGGCTTTTGGCCAGCCTTAAAGCAGTCTCTTCTGGGAAGAAGCATGCTATCTTTGGCATTGGTTACCATTTTAATCAACACTTGGAAAAAATCAAGGAGACACTGTAGATGTTACAAAGTAGAAGGGCAAGTAATGCAGTGGTTGGCACAATCTAGATCCTGAATTAGCTCAAAATGCTGGAACCCTAGATTAACACCAACAGAGTGAAAATTGACCTGGCATGATTGAAAAGGTCCATGTGGAGTTCCAAAATCTCACTGCACAAATGGGAGATCAGGGCGATTCATTTGCCAGCGGTTCATATGAAAAAGGCTGAGGGTTTTGAGTCCCCACAGATGTGACACAGTTCTTGACATTATAACTGCAATTGTGGTTGCATTATTAAGAGGATCTTAGGCTTAAATGATGATTCACAGATTATAAAAGGCATTTATGTGCTTTCTAACATCGGTCCTCACAACAACCCCCTGAGGCACACAGAGCATATATTATTACCCCCATTTTACAAGTGAGAAAACTGAGGCTCAGAAAGATTAGCTGACTTTCCCAAGGTGATAAAGCTAGCAAGTGGCTAGACTGTAATCAGAATAGAGGTCTTCCAACGCCTGGTTTCACGCTTTCTCTACAACCTACTACACACAGGAGCCAGGGCCCAGGGAGGGAATGAGCAGATGCTCTGTGTTCTCAGAACTATGCCTGGAGGACTGCAAGCATTTAAGAATGCTGAATTGAGGGCACCTGGGGGGCTCAGTCAGTTAAGCATCTGACTTCAGCTCAGGTCATGATCTCATGGTTCATGGGTTCAAGCCCCACATTGGGCTCTGCACTGAATGGGTCAGAGGCTGGGGCCTGCTTTGGATTCTGTCTCACCCTCTCTCTCTGCCCCTCCCCTGCTCGTGCTCTGTCTCTCTCTCTCTCTTTCTCAAAAATAAATAAACATTAAAAAAAAGAATGCTGAATCAAACCATGATTTGATTGTGTTCATTCATTCTCGATTACAAACTACCATCTATTTAAGAGAATTAACTAAGGCTGGTGATAAATGCAGTAAAAGTGACTCAAAGAAACTCTGGGAATCCACGCTAGGTTTTGAAGGGTGCCATTTGCTAATGCTTTCAGATTATTCCCAGAAATTATCTTCTACAGAATTAATTTTGTTCCAGCTATTTGCAAATACGGGATTTTTGGTGTAACATTTCCACTCATGAGTGCTAGTTAAAATGGTCAGAGGGAGAAAAACAAGACAATGATGTCTGCTCATATCTTGCTCCTAACTAGTTCAGCTCGTTTCAGAAGTGTACTTGGGATTTTCCTGACCCACCTAACTTGGTTAGCCAGAACCCAGAGCATGTCTTTGTTTTAATCTTTTTAAACCTAGAGGAGGGCTGCTGTAATTGTCATCCTACTCAATTTACTGAGTGCTCTTCCACTTTTACTCAAATGAGTTCAGGTAAGATATTTTAATTATTCTCTTGGGATGCCAACCGAGGCCTTTTTGAGTCTTCGATCATACTCTGAGACTTCTGATAATCTTGGTCTATTTTTATGCTTCTTCCCAGTTAAGTCCTTGAGACCTAAGGCCAGATACACCGCTATCCTGTGCCCACCGTTGGAGCTAGTTGGGGCACAAGGAGTCTGGGGGAGTAGTTTCCCAAGGACAGTGAGGGAGGTATGGCCAGGAGAAGGAGGAATGGATGCTGAGAGACAAAAACATCAGCATCCTCCCCTGTTCTTCCTGTGCAGGAGAACTCACCTCCCCATCACCCAAATAATCTCCCTCATACCCTGAGCACTGCATCAGCCTGATCAGCAACTCTGAAAACAAAGGTATGAATAATGCACAACTTCCCTAGGGATCTTGTAATTAAAAGAAGAATTCAATATCCCACTTGAAATTCAGGTGAAGGGAGAATGGTATCTTTGGTTAGAGTTTTGTTGTCTTGTTGTTTATATGTTTGTTTTGTGATATTTTCTCTTCTATTTTATTGTTATTCTATTTGATTTCATTTCATTTTAATGTGCATTGTTTTGTGCTGGTTGGCTTCTCAAAACACCATTGCAACACACCTTTTAGGAAGCAAAAGGCATTAGGTTAACCTTGAACTGCACCACCCACCTTTCTCCCTGCTTTGGTATAGACCTTGGCCTCAACCAACGATTCCATAAAAACAAAGAACATCTGAAAGGGAAGAATGAGTCAGGTGATTTGAAGTTCCACATAGGGAAACTGTGCCCAGGCATCTTGGGCTCACCACTGAGCCCTGTACAGGCCATACGGGGTCTGGTCCTGCTCTGTACATTAGTGCAAAGCAAGGAAAGCCATTCCTTATCTAGACCAGATACTGACGTGCGTGGGCCCACAGGATGGATGAAGGATATGACAAATATGGCAGAACTCAGGGCACAGGGATGCTCCAGGCAATCAGGGAAGACTATTCCATAAGCTCAGCTGTCCTTGGAAATACAACTCTCCAGTGTCAGGTTAGCTGTGTCCCACGGAAACAGAAGAGTCACACCCTCTCCAGGGCACACCTGACTTGATAGATCATTGGCTCTCAGAATTCCAGGGCATCCGGTGGCACCTCTACATCAATGCACGTGGTTTACTGTGGCCCAGAAATCAGAGCTAGGTAAGAATCTAGCTTCCTTCACTGATCACATCCAATTCCTATTTCAACTACAGAATAAAGCCGATACTGTCAAGTTTATGAGTGTGGTTTGCTTAAAAATGTTTCTAATGATTCTACTCCTTCAACTGGTTTGTCCGTGCCTAGAAGGCCACTGTTCTCAGTTGCAATCTTTTGTGATGGTCCAAAATCATGGTTGTCTCATTTTCTATTCCCTTTTGCTTCATAGCTTCAGATTGATCACTGATACATACAAACCAGTTGTACCTTGAAACAAACACCTTCACCAATCTTTTTTCCCTATTCAGGGCACACACATGCTTCAACCGCCTGGATCTTCCACCTTATCCCTCATACTCCATGTTGTATGAAAAGCTGCTAACAGCAGTAGAAGAAACCAGCACCTTTGGACTTGAATGAGGAAACGGAAACTCAGCTGACATTTTCCCGGCAGTCACATCACCCTTTCTGGGATCATCCCCTTGCCCTTCCCCTGAATCAACTCTCCTTTGATTTTGGTATTCCATGATTTTTATTTTCAAACCAAATCAGGATTGACAAAAGCTGTGCATGAAGAACTGCCTTCTTCTGAGATCCAACCTTCAGGCTTATCTCCTCTACTCTCGATGAACTGCTAGCCTGTATGCAATATTAAACAACAGCTGTCTCAAGGTCTGTGTGTATCTCCACATACCTCCATTACTAACAATGAAATATGAATGCAAGTTATGCTACACTTGACCAAATGGTAATAAAAGTTTACTTCCATTTATATAATTTTAGGGAAATTTGAGCATTAAGCATTCTGAGCTTTTATATGCCCATGTCTTCTGAGCAGAGCCACCATTTTTTATAATTTCTAACAAGCAACTCCGGGTCTAGGAGTCAATCAACAAGTTCTTTTCCTCCCACTCTACTTTTCCCCGTGCACACTCTCCATCCAGAAACAGCAGTGGCAAAGCTGCAGTTTTTATACATTCAACTCATGATCCACATGTGGCATCAGTCCCATCAGCTGGAACTAGCCTAGGCATATGGTGCAAATATTACACTTTCCAACAAATAACAACAGCAAGAAAAATGCCTCCTGCTGATGCAGTGCGGAGCATCTCAATGGCTGGGGGGGATTGTGGCTCAGCCTGAGGTTAGAGAAGTCTAGGAGGGGTGTGCCTCTCACGAACACTTACCACACGAGAAGCAGAAACTTGTGCACACAAAGGAGATCTCATTACGTAGCTTAAAGGACAAGACTTCTCCCCCCCCACCCCCCCCGCCCCATCGTGTTGTGTGGAATGTGATGGCGCAAACAGGAGAGAGGGAAGAAGGCCATGTTAGGTTGGTTTGAATACCTGAGTTCTGTACTGTTTTGTTCTGTTTTGCTTTGTTCAGTCTAGCTACAGTTGTCCCTCACAAAGGAAAAAAATGTATAGATAAACTCATGACTCGCGTTAAAGCCAGGTAATTCTTGCTTGGCAAGCAAACTTTCATTTTAACTTTGATTCTGGTTTTTTTCTCATGCTCTTTTCTTTTTTTTTTTTTTCTTTTCTTTATGATGGTGTTCGAACTCCTTCCCATCTGATTGTCCCACAGGGACCATAGTAAACAAGAAGCTGCAGAGAGTGATGGTGCTTGTTCGGGGTCAAGGGCAATATAATACTCCTTTTTCATCCACAGCAATCCTCGTGGAGCAGACACCTAACACCCCCAGAGGCACATTGATTTGTCAAAATAGAGATCCAGTTTCTTTTAGCATTCGGTAAAGAGGTATCTCAGAAAACGTAGTGTTTTCAGGAAAACAGTTGCAGGCTCCGAAGACAGCCTAACCTCTTGATTACGTTTGGAGTAAGTGCAAACATAATGGTCATCTCTATTTTTCTAACCTTGTTATCTATGTTGTCTGAAATGTGTCGTAAGTGAAAGTGTTTTTCTTCACTGGGAAAAGAAGAGCTAAAGGCGCCCCACTGTTGAAAAGTCACGTTGTTTCCAATATATTAAACAAAGGGGAAATGTGAGAAATTTAAGACAAAGTCAATTTCACAGGAAGCCATGCCTCGTACTCCTTGTATGGGTTTGTGTACAGGTAGCGCATTGCATTTCCTCCACTCCAAAATGAAACTTCTTTCAGTAGTAACTATTTATAATGTCCAGCACACCTTGCTGCTGTGTGTCTGCTGTCAATTGGGAAGTAATATATTCAGAAATTTAGCTTCTATTATTGTCTAAAAAGAGTATTTGCCAAGGAAAATGGGATGTGTAAGTTACATAATATAAATTTGAGGGATCTGTAAAATTCAGTACATATTTCAGTACCTGAACAATTACAAATTCCGTTGGAGCTGTTATTTATAAAATCGGAGCATAAGAATTATACAAATCATTTCACCATTTTGACTCTTTGAACATCATCTCTAGTATAGGGAGCATCTTTCATTTTTAGAACTTGGTGTTATACATGTGTAAATACTCATTAATTCAAGCACTCCTTTTTTTAGTACTTAACTTTCTTTGTTAGGCATTGGCAAGGGAGGAAGATGTTCAAAAGATAGAACCTGCTCCTGAGGAGCTTTATAATTTATGCAAATATATAGTGATTACTTGATGTCTATTCCACCAACACACAGAAGAAACAAGGTATCCTAGAAAATATATAAAGATAGATATCTTGGGCATAAATGGATTTTCAACTAACTTTTCCTTCTTCCTGTCCTCCCTCCCTATGCCCCGATGGCATGGCTCTAAATGTGTCCCATGAAGCATTACATGATGAGTATTTCATAAAAGTATAAAATTCCGAAAAGAAATACTGATGTCAAAGTCAGCTGAAAGGAGGCAAATCTTGCTTCACAGGGTCCCAGATTCTATTACAGCCTCGCACGGAACCCTAAACAATAGTAAACAAAGGGGAGAGGATAACAGACAGTTGTGATGGAATGATTTTATGATTTCCGGATGTCCCAAGTCATGTTTCTTCAGTTATTATTCCCTAATATATGAGGCTGGAATATACGAAAATTGCGTATCATTTGTCATCATGTATATAATTGTGTTATTAATTCCATCAGCTGGAGGTGTAAACCTCCCCTGATCATGTGACTCAATGGACAAGGCAGATCTGTTTGTTACCACTTCTGATTTCTTTTTAATTAAAAGTATGAATTTTCTTCACGGAAGCATTTTATTTTAATCACTTATAAACCACAATTCCCCTAAAACAAAACCTTTTAGAGCTAGGTTTGGTAAGAGTATATTACCCTTAATTAGAGGACAAACAAGAACAATAAATAAGAGAAAACTTATCTTTCAAGTAGAAGAGTGCTTTTAAAATGCTATGAAGTGTCATAATAATTTTATGGATATGACATTTTATTCTATCACGTAAAGATGATGCTCCTAAAATTGGAAATTGCCTCTGCAGGGCAGGAGTTCTCTGTAACTTCCTATGTGTAGAAGTCAGCAGTGGTTGTGAGAACTTTCTCCTCCTGTCACTGCTGTAGCACAGTTTCTTGAGGGCCATGAGAAAATTAAGAAAAAGAGATCTGGGTTTCTTTGGCAGCCTTCCGAATCTTTTTCTCTTTTAATCCATGACCGCGTGTGCATTAACGGTAAGTATATTTGTGTGGCGAGTCGATAAGCCAGACTTTCCAGAACAGTCCTATTGTTAAATTTATGGCATTGTCAATCCACGTGTCAAACTGTGTGTCCAAAATTTGGGGTCAAAAAATTTCTCAATTGCCACAAATGATTTCCCAGTCAAGATGAAACACTTTCAAATGAAAGTAGTTAGAACTTTACACAACAAATGTGGTGCTTTATTATTATTATTAATTATTATTATTATGTACTTCAGTGTTCATTATTAAAACTACTGCAATACTATATCATAAAAATCTGGGATGGATGTTCTAGCCCATCATGAGGTCCAAAAGAGAAAGTGTTATTTTCCTGTTAGTGACATGTAGTCCCTTTGTTCTAGTAGAAAAAAAAAAAAAAAGGTGCCTAGAGGTAGTATATAGAGTAAATATTGTTCCATTAGCCTACTTCCTGCAGCTTCCAATTTATCTAAGGAAATGTCTATAACAATTTTGTTAAAAGTCTTTGTTCTAGTCAATAGCAGGAGAAGTCCACATTACTGGGCTGATTTTGCTTACATCAGCAAGAGAAATGTCACGTGATACTCAGGCCGAGCTTTCTCTTCCATCATACCACCTTCAAGGAATGTCAATAAACTCACTTTGGTATGGCATTGTGTGTGTCCCTTTTTGCAAACAGAAGTCTAGGGTAATGCATAACAATTTGTATCATGCCTGTGCTCTCACTGGATGTAAGCAATAAAACAACACGGAAGGCTACCAGCGCTATGAAAAACAATCCCTGGAAAAATTATTTATCAAAAATAATGGTCTGTGTTCACAAACCCTCGAATAAAGGAACGGCTTTTGTAACAAGTTCCTTGTGTAAGCCTATTAGAACTGCACACAAGCCCCGGGGGCTTCCTTTGTGAGTGTCCTTTATGTTGAACCAGGCATACACTGGCTTATTGAATTCCTACATGTTGAGATGCTTCTCAAAGACTTCAGGGCACAGCCTAACACCAAGTGTGAACCTAGGAAAAGGGTTAGCACCAGGCAAAAATGTTGTGTCCAATGGCAAATATCATTACTCCCAATATTGCAAGTGGTATCGCTTCCTTCCAAACCTCTAGAAGACAAGCCATGTGGCTATTACTGGGCAGTCAGAAGCTGATTTATTCTTTGAGGGGAAAAAAAAAGCATTATTAGAAAGTGCAAGTAGGAATGAAGGAAGGAAAAACCTGAAAAGTCTCAATATTTCATTTTCCTACACATGCTTGGTGTACTTTCACTCATTCTAACTGAAAATGATTCTTCTCTAAGGCCTAAGAAGAAAAATTAGCCTAAACCATAATTTACAGACAGTA
This sequence comes from Hyaena hyaena, assembly GCF_003009895.1. Taxonomy (NCBI): domain Eukaryota; kingdom Metazoa; phylum Chordata; class Mammalia; order Carnivora; family Hyaenidae; genus Hyaena; species Hyaena hyaena. The sequence goes on along the minus strand of NW_024080733.1, from coordinate 3,620,991 downwards.
GATGACATTATTTTATATTTTAATCTGATCATTATTCTGAGATCAAGATTAGATTTCGAATCTGATTTCTATGGCCATGTTTTTCCACTAAAATAAAATCACCAGGAAGGGGCACCTTGGTGGCTTAGTCGGTTGAGCACCTGACTCTTGAATTCAGCTCAGATCACGATCCCAAGTTCGTGGGATCAAGCCCCTCATTGGGCTGGGTGTGGAGCCTGCTTAAGGTTCTCTCTCTCTCTCTCTCTCTCTCTCTCTGTCTACCCTCTCCCTCTTCCCTCTTCCCTGCTTCCACTCCCTTTCTAGGTTTATAATCTTCTGTTTCTGATTTATGTATTCTATTACATAAAGGCAGACAGGAATGAAATAGTAGGAATGAAATAGTAAACAGAGAAGGGATTAGAAGTGACTGAATTAGCCTAAGCACCTTCATATCTTGAACAGCTGGGAGATCACAGCTACAAAGAGATTTATTTTAATGTCTGGAACCTCTGAGTGAGCTAGTGTCAAAACTTGTTGAGATTAATCATCTAATATGTGCCCAAGAATTTGTATTTCTTTCCATTTTATTCCAAAAAGTACATCACATAGTTTTCTTTCTTCCTCTATAATTATGTAATCCTTGTGATTTTTTAAATGTAATAAAAATTGAGTCATGACTTTTATCATATCCAGACTTTTATATTTGTCCTTTATAAAAAGAGCTACTCTTCTTTTAAGCTTATTATTTTAATAGGAAAAATTAAATGACAATAAGAGTGTTTCTTTTCTAAGATTGTGATCTCATAAAATGGCCTCAATTCTCCATCCCTCCCAATAGCTACACCCTTTACCTGAAACTGTGCAGTCACCTCTTCCTGGGAGCCAAGCACAGAGGCATGTAAATGACTTGCGCGATTGAGCTTGACCTCCCTCTTGATGCTCTACTGTCATGGGAAACACACAGGGAGCAGCGCTGAGGCCAGGCTAAATCAACCAACAGCCAGTTGACCCCCAGGTATTTGAGTAAATGCAGCCAAGGTTATGAAAGCCACCTAAGCCGAATTGCAGCTAACCCCAGAGACATGAAATAAAAGTTTATGGTTATATGCCAGTGATGTTTTGTAATTGTTACACAGCATCGTTGTGGAAGTAGATAATGGATTCAAAGACCGTGAGGCATCTTTTCCTTTCTTGGGTAACTTTTGAAACTAAGCATTGAAAGTTGAGTTTAATGTTATGAATGCTTCCACACTATGGATCCACACGACGGCTCTGCCCCTGCCCATCCCACCCCATCTTGCCCTCCCATCCTCTCAGATGGAGATGGAAGATCTTTTATTTTCTATTATTTATAACCTCAGACTTGAGCCTTCCTGTTTCTTTCTTCCCCGTTAACTTGAGTGACTGGCGTGAGAGACAGACAGATGCCCTACATGGATGGTTGGACAAGGACTTTTACTTTTTTTTTTTTAATGTTTTATTTATTTCTAGGAGAGAGAGAGAGACAGCGTGAGCAGGGGAGGGTCAGAGAGAGAGGGAGTCACAGACTGAAACAGGCTCCAGGCTCTGAGCCGGCAGTCAGCACAGAGCCCAACGTGGGGCTCGAACCCACGAACCGCGAGATCATGACCTAAGCGAAAGTCGGACGCTTAACCGACTAAGCCACCCAGGCGCCCCGGACTTTTACTTTTTATTACATAAAAATATTTAAAACTTTAAAAAAAAATAGTAGCCACTATTTAATTTAAATTAATAATGATACTGAAGAGAGAAGACAATTGGCATATTTATATGAACTCATCAATAAAAAAATTAGAAAATACATGAGGAACTCCACTGCCCAGAAAGAGAATCCATAGATAGAAGGTACAGGAAGAACTTGAAATTTACTGCAATCTAAAAGAGGGATAAAATAAGTGCTTTGAAATGTTGAAACCGACAAGGAAGTAATAGAATACATAAATCAGAAACAGAAGATCATAAAGCTAGAAAGGCAGGCTTGAAAAGGAAAACACTGTGCTTTTTTCCTTTTTTTTTTTTTTTTTTTGTTGTTGCTGGAACAAACCATTAGAATTCTTTCAGTATTTAACTTGTATGAAAATGTATAGCAGCTCGCAGCACGTGACAGATGTAGCTTCTAAAATAAGTGAATCTGTATTTTCATATACAAGTGTTTATAAAATGTACTTTTATCAGAATTGCCTGGTAAAAACAAATATTCCTTGGTTGGTTTTTATTTTATAAATTCAACTATCAGGTTGAGGTAAGAACATGCAAATGCTGAACCTCTACCCTTAGAATGCTGACCTTCACCTTTCGAAAAGTGGATGTGTAGCTTAATAAATGTTAGTTAAATTTGGTTTTGCTATAGGAAATATAATTTGCTTCATTGGCATAACAACACACACATACACACAAATATGACTTGGTTTGTTAATTATTGTTCTTAATTTGTTTAATTTGTGTAACTTGTAAATCAACATTCCTTGAATTTGTAGTTCAGTGAGCTTCATATATTTTGAGATATTTTGAGAAAGAGATAGAGCATGTCGGGGCAAGGGGCACAGAGAAAGGGAGACACAGAATCCGATGCAGGCTCTACGCTCTGAGCTGTCAACACAGAGCCCAACGTGGGGCTCAAACTCACAAAGATCATGACCTGGGGCAAAGTCGGACCCTTAGCTGACTGAGCCATCCAGGCGCCCCTGAACAGCCTTATCTTGCATAGGAGACAGAATTTAGGAATTAAAACATTCCTAAACAGTCCTGCATCCAGCTAGTAAAGCCCAGTACAAAACAATTACATCATGTCTGCAGTCTTCATAGAACATAAAAAGGCTGACCTTTACTCTCCTCTCATTTCCTGGGAGGTATTATCAGAAATGCTTTTGTAAGTAAACGTATTAATCTTCTTTCTTAATGTTGTGCCTTCAGATATCATATCTGTAAATAGTAGAAACTAATGGTGGAGTCCTGGTAATGCTTTTTTTAAAGTTTTTATTTTAATTCCAGTTAGTTAACATACAGTGTTACATTAGTTTCAGGAATACAGGATAGTGATTCAACACTTCCATACGATACTCACCATGACATGTGCGCTCCTCATCATCTGTTTAACCCGCCCCCCATCTCGCTTCCCCTCTGGTAACCAGCAGTTTGTTCTCTATAGGTAAGAGTCTGTTTCTTGATTTGTCTCTCTTGTAGAGTCATTTTTATGGTTGATTTTTTTCTCTTTTATTTTTCAGAACTCATGTGGGTATTTCCTCCTCATCCTCTTCATTAGTATTTAAATAGGATTTAGGAGAGGGATTCTAGGCACCTAAGCTGCTGCTCTTTAGGCAGTCTTGATGATGCCCTCTGCCTCTTGGCAAAGATTTCCGTAAATCTGTTATGTATTTTATGTAATAATAACCCCCAAACTCCAAACATTATAGGCAATAAGATGCCAGTTATATTACGTTCTCCACCATTCTGAAGTGGATCCACATTTTCTCTCTTGAGCTGACATGGTCTTGTGTTAGTACTTGCATTGTAAAACATTGAGCTGCAAGAGTTTCATTCAATTTATGAAAATACTTAGTCTTTTCATTATCTCTTCTCCATGTATTAAGATATTTAATTTTCTTAGCCAATAAACACTTCAGAAGTTACATAGAAAGTTGTAATCTGGGAATTGAGTTGCACATTTATCAATATACCAAAGTGATCAAGCTGATCATTTTGTTGAATTCCACAGCATTCACCAGTTATTGTATTACATGGTATAGCGGCTTCATTTACATTCTCTCACATGCTTATGCTTTCAAACCCAAATCCTCAATATTTGTGAATTTTTATTAATTTCACAACAAATCTTCTCACAGGAGTTATATACAACTCTGATAGAATAATTGTCATTCTCTCAAATGCCATCATGGCTTAGAAATGCTAAATGGCAAAGGAAATGAGAAAAGGGAGGATCATCATGAGCTGCTCCTTTCTAAGCAAAATTCTGAGAAACAGTCACTGACAGATTAGAGTCCAGCCTTACATTTGACATAAATGCTAATTTTGGCACCCAAATGAGAAGTGCAAATCAATCTTTTTTCTTTGACAGCAGATGTCAAAGGAAATTATGTTGTTCAGTTGAACTGCTGATCTCACAGGCATACTTATCGTCGAAGAGCTTAGATCTGTAACTTGCACATAATTTCCCAGAACAGTGCTCTGATATTTTTTAAATGACAGATGTTTGCACATATGGCAAGCTTCCACTTGAATTGAAGTGGGAGAAAGAGGCTGTAACTTAAGCCCCCATCAATAAATGGAGAGATAGGGAGCATCTGAGTAGAAGTGAGTGGTGTGTAAAATAACCGTTGTCCGTGCATGGATGGCTGGACTATGGACTATTTATTTTAAAACCAAAGCTTTAAATTTAGTTCAATCATAAAAGTAACCTATAATAGTTGAAAGACATTTAGGAAGTACAAAACAAAAGAAAATGACTCAACAATAGTCACCTCACTCAAAGAGAATCACAGAGTGGTAATTCTGTGTCTTCTTTTTTCAGTACACTTTAAAAATATAATATATAATAGAAACAATATTGAACCATTTTTTGGCTATAATTGCAAGACAAGTATAGTGCAATATTATTAAATCTTCGAACAGTGTTGCATATTAGCCTATCAGTTAATATATCATAATTCATTTAATTTTTCCCTTACTGAAGGACAATTGGAGTGTTTCAAATTCAGTTCTACCACATTTATTGATTGATATTTATGGAGTGTCACTTATACACTGACAATACAGAAATAAATGGTCTCCATCCTATCTAACTAGGAAGGGAGTAAACTATGCACTTATAATGCAATTTGATACAGATAAGCTCAGCTCATGATGATATGGAAGAAGATAGGCCAGATTCTATCTCAATCTGATAGAATCAGGTAAGGCACCCTATGGAAGGTGATAATCAGAGTTGTTGGAAACATGCAGAAAAATACACATAGAACCAAACAAGGAAATGAAAAGCACCTGTGGTTTTTACCCTTCTGGTCTTTTCCTCCATTACCACTGATGATGGGAATTGAATTGCACTAAAAATCTTTGCTAATTTTACTGGCAAAAGTGGAACCTCATTGGTTAATTTATATTTCTTTGATTCCTGGTAAATTTGACCACTGCTGTGGATTTATTATATTTGTCCTTTTAAAAATATCTTTTTTTTATGGGTGCCTAGGTGGCTCATTGCATGGATCAGCGTCTGATGTCAGTTCAAGTCATGATCTCACGGCTTGTGAATTCGAGCCCCGCGTCTGGCTCTGTGCTGACAGCTCAGAGCCTGGAGCCTGTTTCAGATTCTGTGTCTGCCTCTCTCTCTCTGCTCCTCCCCCACTCATGCTCAGTCTTTCTCTGTGTCTCTCTCAAAAATAAACAAACATTAAAAAAATGTTAATGTCTTTTTTTGGACCTCTTTCTAATATAGTTTTAGCATACCTCTTAATGATTTATATGTTCTTTACATATTTAGGGTCTGATTTTTGTGTATAATGCTTTTTACAAATGTTTCTCTACTTGGTCTTCCTTTTAATTTTGTATATAACATTTTTTGACATACAAGACTTTTGAATTTTTTGGTAGTCAATGTTTTCCTGTTTTTTCCCCACTATTTTACTGTTTATAAATTATTTTTCCTTTGGAAATCAGCTAATTGTTATATACTATTTCTAGACTTTATAGTCTTGTTCTTTTTACCTTTAATGATCTAGAAGATTGGGACTTGTTTAAGTTTTTTTTTAAGTTTTAATTTAAATTCCAGTTAATTAACATACAGTGTGATATTTGTTTCAGGTGTGTAATATAATGAGTCAACCCTTCCATACATCACCTGGTGCTCATCACAAGTACCCTCCTTAATCTCCATCACCTATTTCACCCAACCCCCTAACCACCTCCCCTCTGGTAGCCATCATTCGTTTCCTGCAGCTAAGAGTTTCTATCTCAAAACTGTGTACCGTATTGTATTTTGTTGAGCTGTCTTATTTCACGCTACATTTTAGTATCTGTTAAAATAATTCTCTCCTTACAAACTCTCTTTTCCAAAATTTTCCTTGCTGTTCTTATTTGAACGTTCTTTATCATAACTTTGGGATAGGTTTCATAAATTCCAAAAGGAATCTTGTTGGGTTATATTAGAATTTGTTAAATGCATTGATTGATTTACAAAGAATTACAAGATCTAATCTCTTTACTAATAAGATATTATGTACTTCTATTTGTCCTTTTTTATGTCTTCTAGAATAATTATATTCTAGAATTCTATAATTTATATTATAGAATAAAATGCTTTAAGCTTTGTGCATTTTATATTATATGCTTTTTAATTCCTATTGCAAATGGGATAATTTCCTCACTATCCTGCATGCCTCATATTGTTTTGAGGTAAGAAAGCTATTGATTTATTTTTATTTTATTATATCTAATCACCTTTCTTTAATTTATTAATTTTAATATTTTCAGTCAGTTCTTTTGGATATTTGAGAAGTGTAATTGAATTGTCCACATTTAAGGACTTTGTCTTTTCCTTCCTGACCTTTTTAACTCTTCCTTTCTACTATTAGCACTGTTTTAGACTCATGACGCCGCTTGCCTTCTCTACTGCAATGCTGAATAGGAGTGACTAGAAGTGAATGGGAGTGCCAAGTATCATGGTTACCCACCTGTCTTCAATAACAATGTTTCTGTACAGTTCTGAGAGATATATCTTATTAAGAGATTCCTTTTAGAGGCACCTGCGGGGCTCAGTCAGTTAAGCATCTGACTTCGGCTCAGGTCATGATCTCACGGTGTGTGGGTTCAAACCCCGCGTTGGGCTCTCTCTCTGCTGACAGCTCAGAGCCTGGAGCCTGCTTCAGATTCTGGTCTCCCTCTCTGTCTGCCCCTCCCCTGCTCATGCTCTGTCTCTCTCTCTCTCTCTCTCTCTCAAGAATAAATAAACATTAAAAAAAAAAGATTCAATATCTGGATCTCCTGCTTATTTATTTCCTTTTTCTTTTCTCTTAGCTTTTAAGATAATCATTTCTGTGCACCCCTTTTTAAATTAAGTGCCAGATATTGTGTATGAAATATGATACAAATAATGTGTGATTCTGAATGATGTTTTCTGCCAGAGGGGATTTACTATTGCATTTTGAAACAATGTGAATTCTTGAGAGGGCCCATCTATTTTTCTTTTACCAGTGCTCCCAGGATGTAGCCCTTTAGGGTCCCAACTGCAAGTCTCGAGGATTTATCAACTCCTCCTCCTTAATAAGTCCTAAACTCCAGGTATTTTTTGTCCTCTCCCCACCACACCCCCACCGCGGCCCCCACCGCGACCCCCACCGCCACGAAATGGCTGAAGCTCTGCTTACTTTTGTACCCTGCAGTCATTGCTTTTTTTTTTTTAATTTTTAGTTATTTATTTATTTTTCAGTCATTGCTTTAGAATCATCAAATGCCTTGTGGGAAGAGTGGCACCATGCTGGGCTGCCCTTCTTTCCAGGATCTTAGTCATCTTGCTGCTTTTGAAGCTCTCTGATATTTTGAATAAATTTTTGTTTGTTTTTAAATTTTTGACAATCTTTCCCAGTGAGAGTATTGATTACAAATAAACTATTCCATCATTTTTAAAAGCAAAACTCTACTAGAACATTTTGAGCACAGCAGTGACATGATCTAATTTCGGTTTTTAAAAAATGACTCCGATTGCCTTGAAAATAAACTATGTAGATTTGGGGCAGAAGAAGAATGGAAACAGGTAGTCAAATTAGTAAACTGGTACAATAATCCAGATAAGAGATAATGGTGACTTAATCCATTGTGGTAATATGGAAGTAAAGAAACGTGATTCATTCAGGATATATTTTGAAGGTAAAACCAAGTGGATTTACTTTCAAATTGGATAAGGGACATTAGAGAAAGAGAGGAGTGAATTCTGATCCTATTTTCTGGCCTGAACAGCTAACTGAAAGAATGGAGCTGCCATTTACTGAAATGGGGGAACATGGATAGGAGTGCATTTTGTGACAGGGGATCAGGAACTCACTTTTGTGTGTGTTCAGTTTGAGATGCAAATTTGACATCTAACTGAAGATGCCAAGTATAATCGAATATGTGGATCTGAAGTTCAGAGAATGGTTGGAAACAGGGAGATATAAATTTTGTAGTCATGAACTTTTGGATATAATTAAAACCATAAAACTTTTATGAGAGAAGAGGGCTCAAGATGACAGCTTAGGAAAATCCTAAATTTACCTCCTTACACAGACAAGACAAATTTACAGCTGCATACGGAATAATTTTCCTTTGAAAATGATATGAGAACTACATGAGCAGCACCTATACGACAAAAGATATTCATTGAGAAGAGTAAGAGAAACAGAGACACAGCCTGGGACCTCGCCCCAGACAGATGTGGCTAAACCACAAGCAGGAAGGACACTTCCTCAAGGAGTGAGAGGATTAAACTTCACGTGAGGACCCTCACCCAAGGGGCTGACACCAGAAAGGCCATCTCCAAAAACATCTATGTTTGAAAATCAGTGGGATTTGAGACCAGGAAAACCATAGAATTATAGGGGACAGAGATTCCACTCTTAAAGGGCTTCCATGCAAACCATTCGCCATGAGATCCAGAGAAAAAGCAACAGATTGAGAAGCAAATAGGCCATTAGCAAGGGAGAGCCATTTACTAATATTAAAGCAGCTGCTGGAGAGGCAGGAACCTATAGGGACTTTATATGGAGACTGAAGTGCTGACTTTTATCATTTGTACAAACTGATCATAACTCGCTGGTGACCGAGCTAACAGGTGTCATTTTTGGTGCCCTCCCTCTAGCCTGCTAGCAGGGGAGAGTATGCTTCACCCCACCCCACCCCCACCTTGGCTAGGCTGGGAAAACACCCTGCACACCACCAATCCCCCAGTATTAGTAAATGTATTAGTAAACTATTACAATAATCCAGATAAGAGATTCCAGAATAAGATTCCAGATAAGATTCATTTCCAGAATGAGTGGAAAGTAGGAAATGCAAGTGTCTCAAACTCTGCTCTCTCCGTGCAGTGGCTGAGCCGCAACGGGGCCCGGTGACTACCACGAGCCCTGCCCTCCCTGTGCAGCACTCATGGCCCTGTAACAGCCAGTGGGCACACACAGCCCACAAAAGAGACATCCATAGAGCGCCTGGTGCTGGTGGCCAGGAGCGATTCCACTGGTGGGCCACACAAAACATCTCCTACATAAGACCACTCCCTCAAGACTGAAGGAGGTAGCCTTTTTGCCTAATACATACAGACAAACACAGAGAGACAGACAAAATGAGGAGATACGAAAATATATTCCAAGCCAAAGAACAAGGCAAATTCCCAGAAAAAAGACCTTAATGCAAGAGAGATAAGCAACCTTACCTGATAGAGGGTTGAAGGCAATGGCCAGAAAGGTGTTCAATGGTCTTCAGAGAAGAATGGATGAACATAGCAAGAACTTGAACAAAGTGATAAAACATATAAGAAAGTACCAAATGGAAATTATAAACGAACTGGAAAATACACGAGACAAATTCAACAGCAGAATGGACAAAATGGAAGCATGTATCAGTGAACTGGAAGATAAAGCGATGGGGCAACACCTAGACAGAGCAACAATATGAAAAAAAGAACTAAAAGAAGTAGCAATACATTAAGGAATCTCTGGAGCAATATCACGTGTAAAAATATTTGCACTGTTAGGGGCCCAGGAGGAGGAGGGAGAGAAAGCACCAGAAAAATTATTTGAAGAAATAATGGCTGAAAACCTCCTTAACCTGGGGAAGGAAACAGACATCCCACTCCAGGAAGCCCAGAGAGTTGCAAATAAGAGGAACAGAGAGAGAAACACATTAAGATACATTGTAATTAAAATGGTAAAAGTTAAAGACAGAATTTTAAAAGCAGGAAGAGAAAGGCAACATATTACGAACGTAGTAAGGAAATCCCATAAAGCTATCAGCAGATTTCTAGCAGAAACTTTACAGGCTGGAAGGGAGTGGCATGACATATTCAAAGTGTTGAAAGGAAAAAGTGCCCCAAAAATACTCTCAACCCAGCAACATTATCATTCAGAATTGAAGGAGGTATTAAGAGTTTTCTGGATAAGTAAAAGTTCATCATGATTAAAGTGGCTTTACAAGAAATGTTAAAGGGACTTCTTTAAGCTAAAAAGAAAAGATACTAAATAATAATAAGATACGAATATAAAAATCTGATTGGAAAAGGTAATAAAGAATAAAGGTAGTTTATCAATCACTAATAAAGCAGGGACGAAGGGTAAAAGACAAAAGTAGCAAAATCAGTTACATTAGTTGAAGGATACATAAAATAAAAAGATGTAAAATGTGTCATCAAAAATAAAAAACACTGATTCAGGAGATTTTATCTGTATTTATATCTATAACTATCGATCGATAGATAAATAGATAGATAGATAGATGGATAGATAGATAGATAGATGTAACATTACTCATCCCTAAGAATGAAATCTTGCCCTTTCAGTAACATGGATAGATTTAGAGGGTATTATGTTAAGTGAAATAGACCAAGTAAAGACAAATACCACATAATTTCACTTATATATAGAATCTGAAAAAAAATAACAACAAAGCAAAACAGAAATAGAAGTAGAGGTACAGGGGCGCCTGGGTGGCTTAGTCGGTTAAGCGTCCGACTTTCGCTTAGGTCATGATCTCGCGGTTCGTGGGTTCGAGCCCCGCGTCGGGCTCTGTGCTGACTGCCAGCTCGGAGCCTGGAGCCTGTTTCAGAGTCTGTGACTCCCTCTCTGTCTGACCCTCCCCTGTTCACGTTGTCTCCCTCTCTCCTAGAAATAAATAAAACATTAAAAAAAAAAAAAAGAAGTAGAGATACAGAGAACAAACTCCCCAGGTGGTTGCCAGAGGGGAGGCAGGTGGGGGATGGGAAAAGTAAGTGTAGGGGATTAAGGGGTACTAATTTCTGGTTACAGAATAAATTAGTCATGAGGATGTAATGTACAACATAGGGAATATAGTGAATAGTATTGTAATAACTTTGTATAGCGGTGGACGACAACTAGACCTATGGTGGTGATCATTTCATAACGTGTAAAAATATAGTTACTATCTTGTACACCTGAAACTAATACAATATTGCATGTCAATTATAATTCAATTTTTAAAAAGACCAGATGAAGGGGTGGGGGGAGATGATATGTGAGATATCTCTGTACCTTTCACTTAGTTTTGCTGTGAAACTAAAACTTCTCTAAAAAATAAAGTTTATTTTAAAAAAGGTTAAACTTCCTACTTAGGCTCAGGTGATGACCTCATATTTCCTGAGTTTGAGCCCCGCGTCGGGCTCTGTGCTGACAGCTCAGAGCCTGGAGCTGCTTCAGATTCTGTGACTCCCTCTCTCTCTGACCCTCCCCTGCTCACGCTGTCTCTCTCTCTCTCTCTCTCAAAAATAAATAAATATTTAAAAAATTTAAAAACAACAAAAACGACCTAATATATATGTTTTAAAGACCAGATGAGAGCACCACGTTAAAAACCAAGTAACTACAGACAGTTTAACGGTGTCCACTGCACAGCGCTAGTGTGAGGGCTTAATAATATTTATCCCAACTCGTGTTTCCAGATTTCCTCCTAGGGTACGAAGGAACCAGGTGCCCGGGCAACTCCCACGTGTGGCACAGCTGCTGAGATCAGAGGCTCATCACCGTTCCTCACTTGCCCAAAGGAAAGCTCCAGCGGGCAACCCGACTGCCTTCCACGGAGGAGGGACCGGGTCTCGAACACTCAGGTTCTCAACAGGTGTGTAAGTGACCGAGGCAGCGGGCCCTCCGGGCCGGAAGGGTGGTGCTGTTTCCTCCCCGAGGCCAGGGCGGGCCCCAGGCTGCGCCTTCTCTGTCTGGGCTGCAGAGGGCGCGCGTGAGGTGCCCGGCGCTCCGGAAGACCGGCGAGCTCCGCGAGGGGGCGGGGCGGGGTAGGGCCAGGGGGCGGGGCGGGGCGTGGGGCGGGGCGCCGGGAGTCGGCCGGCCGTAGTTGAAGCGCGCCGAGGGGGGAGAGCGGGTTCCGGGAGGGTTTGCGGGCGGGCGCGAGGCAGCTGCAGGTGGGACCGTTACCCGCGCGGCGCCTGCGAGCGAGCGGGGCGGCCGGAAAGGACGCGCGCGGACGCACCATGATCCCCCTGGAGAAGCCGGGCGGCCGCGGCTCCCCCTCGGCGGCCGCCTCAGGGGCGGGCCGGGCGGGCCGGAGTCTGGGCGCGCCGCGCCGGCAGCCTCCCCCACCCGAAGCCCGCGGGCTGCTGACGGAGATCCGAAGCGCCGTGCGCACCGAGCCCTTCCAGGACGGCTACAGCCTGAGCCCCGGCCGGGAGCTGGGCAGGTGAGGGCGGCGGGGGCCGGGCGGGCCGAGGAACGCCGGCGGGCGCGGTGGGGGCGGCGGCGCCGGGACTTGGCCCGGACTCGGGTGCGGGCGGCGGTACCGGGGCGGCCGGGTGGCACCAGCCAGCCCTCGGCTGGTCCCCGACGCCCGCGTGGCGCCCCGCGACCGTGCGGCGTCCGCTTGGGAGCGGGGGTGAGGCGGGGTCCCGCGGCGGGGCCGCCGCGACGGTCGCCCCGCCTGCCCGCGGGCCCTCTCGGCGTCTGGGGCGTGGGGGCGCGGGGGGCGCCGCCGGCCTCTCCCGGACCCCGCGAGTCTGAGGGGAATTCGCCGTCGGACTCGCGCGTGTCGTCCGTGCCCTCGCGCGGCTGTGAGAACCGGTCGCCTCGGACGGGGCCGCCGCCTCGGAGTCGGGGCTGTGGGAGCTTCGCCGCCGCGGGCGGGCTTCAGTGTCGGGGCCGTGGTTTCGTGCTGCGTTCCTTCTAGAATCTTGGGGCCCCTGTGGCTTTAAGTCCCCTTGCGTCGCGTTTTCTCCTCCGCGGTGAGCCGGCCCCTGCCTTCTCCCCCCTCCCCCCCACCCGCCACCCTTGATTTCGGCCCTTTCGACGTTGTAAAAGGCGAAGCCAGTTTGGAACCGTTTTTGTGTGTGTTGATGAGGGATGGCCTAGTGGCCGGGGCCTGAGGACTGGCTTCGGACACTTTGGAGAAGTTGTCCAAAGCGTCGGTTTGGAGTCAGACCCGAGCTGGGGTCCCGGCCTGCTAGGTACGTGTGCCCTGAGGGGGTGACTTAGACCCCCCCCCCCCCCCGCCTCCTGTGTCTCACCCATGAAGCCCCGTAACGACAGCACCTAACTCCTGGGGGTCGTGCAGATGCCTGTAAAGCGCGCGCTGCAGGTTCTGGCGCGGAGCATCCAGCAAACAGTATTAGTAACGTTGCAAAACGGCACCAAGTTGTGATGCGGAAAGGGCCCGACACTCGTAACAGCCTTCATCTGGGGTCTTGGAAAAGGAGAGGCTTGTAACGTTGGTTACAAACAATATTGAAAATGGGCTCCTTGAGGAATGTTAAGTAAGGTAGCTTTTAGAAATAGGTTGGTTGGTTGCGTTTTTGGGTTTTGTTTGTTGGGAGGGGATCCTGCCTTAAAAATGCCATACTTCCTCCAAATGTTAACAAAAGGAAAAACAACTTTCAGCGCAAGGTATGATGCTTGACGACGGCAGGCACTAATTAACTGGAGGTGTGCACCCTTCAGATGTGACCAGGAAGACCTGGAGAGCTACTCGGCTCGGTATTCTAATTCATCAAAATTCCAGACATTCTGAAGTAGCCCTGATGTCTTGAAAAAGGCAAACTGCGACTTTCCATTATTTGCTTGCCTGGCTTCATTCCACAAAAGGAAAACTGGTATTACAAAACCGAAGGATCTTCAGGCGGCAAGCACTGTCTTGTAGAGTTTATAATAAATGATTTAAGCTCAAAACAAAATTGGTTTGCACCCTCCCAGGTGTTGATACTGATTCCTCCAGGAATGTTCCTCTCAACTCTTGTTTTTATCTGTATCGCAGAATTCACTTCTCTGTAGGTGTTTATCTTCTATATGTATTTGCTTATGTCAATTTCTTTACAAAAGTAATAACTTTCGAAGCAGCAGAACAATGCAGTTAGATAGGTACTTGATATAAAAGCCTAAAATTGAAAAAAAAAATTTGGTCCCCCCCTTCTTTTTCTTTTTTTTTGGGGGGGGGAGGTCACAGGGAGGTTTAAGGCAGTGGTGAAGAACATGGGCTTTGCAGGCTGACAGTCTGTGGTTGGATCTTAGCCTTTTACTTACCAGTTGTGTATACTGGGGCAAGTTACCTAACCGTTTATTGACTGAGAGTTATGGAGAGAATGAAATAGAACAGAGGTTTATAGCACTAAGGCTGTGCCTGCCTTAGGGGAAGGACTCAATAAATGTACTTCATTGTGTAACAATAAATGTTATTTTACATGTAACCAGAAAGCAAAAATAAGAAAACCTGCACAACTTCATGCTTCTCTCTGTGGCAAAAGTGATGAAATCTCATTGCAAAAGATACAGGAACTGTTTAGAACAAAAGTTCTGTTTTGTGTTAATAAGCACTCTTTCTTCAAAGTTTGTAAATTTGGCCTGTATATTATGGTTCTGCCATAATTGAGTGTTTATTCAAAATCCTTTCTGTAGTAATAAAGTTGTCTCTTTTTACAATTATAAACTGTGGTTGCATTTCTTTATAACTGATCTCCTTTTGATAGAGAACTTATAAAATAATACCTATGTTACATTTTAATGATGAATAGGTCTTTAAGGTTTTCCTGGCACATTATATTCTGTGGCCTTTCATTTAGTAAAAAATGTTGGAACGTGAAGAGCTAACTGTTCAAACAAAGAAATTGAGTTCTTTCAGGAGTTACCATTATCTTCCAGAAAATTAAAGCTTTCAGTGAAATGGTTGAAGAGGATTTTTGAAATGGTCCATATTCGTTCTATAATAATGACAGGATGTGATGTTGATTATTTTCAGAAATGTCATGTCACATTCCTTCATGTCTCCAACAGAGCCCATAGCAACCGAAATGTGGGTAAATATATAGTGTAAAATTTCCTTTTGTTCCTTGAAGCTAAGCTTGTTCATAAGCTTGTTTGCCTTTCTTTGAGGCAGGATATGTGCAGGGTAAACCACATAAATGATCACAGGTGCAGGAGACATGACCTTGGGTTCTGATCATTTTTTCATAATGTTGATTTCCCTTGAGTTTGAGAGTACAGAAACAAAAAGATGTTTCTAGAAATTTAAAATTATAGTAATTTCATATTGAGTGATTTGCTTTACATGTAATCTCACCTAGTCCTCAACTTTAACATTTTTTGATGTATTTACAAATTTTATCTTTAAAAAAGGTTTTAAAGCCAAAAGCATATCTTTTCTCTCTTATTATATACTGCAGTTGAATTTTCTTATGGGACAGAAGATAAGAATTCTCTGCTGAATGAGTACGTCATACGTGTCCAGTTACACAAGTGCTTTCACATGCATTATTTAATTCTCATCACGTGCATGTTTGTAAGTCCCATTTTCTATGAGAAAACCAAGGCAGAGGTTGATTGAGTCTTAGGAGAGACCTCTTAGCTGGGACTCTGAAATCCCTGCCACTGTGGATGCCACACATGTTTCTCAAAGAACAGTCCGAGGTCTATCTTGTAGCTAAAGCAATTTCCTAGAGTTTTTTGAGTTCCATGTTGTGACAAAGCCCATGCAGCTTGCGTGTTGTAAGCTGCTCCTCATCTGGGCCTTATGGGATACGGGCATGTTGCATCTCTTTCTCTTCAAAGCAGTTGGGAGTAACGACCAAGGAAGGATTTTTATCAGAGAGTAAGAGAATGCTCAAGCTGAAGCAGATGCGGGGGCAGGTGTGTTTCAAGAACTGTGTGTCCTTTATGGGAATTCACGGCTGTGGGTGATGGCTTCAGGTTTTTGTACGTTACAACTACTTAAGGATGTGTCATAAATTTTAGGTCATAATTTCTTTAGAAATTAAGGCCCTTGTTAAGTAATATCCATGTAGAAATTGTCTTCTTTTAGGATGGATATTATTATTTAAGATTTCCTGGCCTCTAGGTATTAGTTTGAAGAATGTTTACCAATAGTTGTGTGTAATCTGCCATTTTTGGATGGATCTAAAAAATTGGCTCTATAGGTGGTTCAGCAACAGAGTTACTTAGGAAGTATGGCTTCTGTTCTAAGGCAGAAATACTTCTAAGTCAACTATTTTCATTTTAAAAAGCTGGGGCTTATAAAGTTATAATGAAAATTGTAATTTACAATACATAAACTTAACGATCTAATGAATTTCAGCCTCTTTACAAAGCCCTCAGTAACAAAATTTTATACAGTTTGGATTATCAAGCCAAGTGCTTTAGAAAACTAAGTAGCTATAGTCATTGATGCACCTATTCAGGTAAAGAAGGAACTAGATTTATTGAGGGAATTTTTGCATCCAGTAGAGAGTTCAAATAAGACCATTGTCAAACCCCTCTCTTCTAGGATTCTTTTTTTTTTTTTTTTTTACAAATACTATCATTATCATAGAGCTGAACTTAGTGCCCCAAACACTAAAAATAGCTACTGATTACTGATCATTTGCTGACTGCTGCACACTTCAGGGATGTAATTTTGTTTAGTCTTTACTGTCTTGCAAGGTAAGTGTCATCAACCTCATTTTACAGATGAGGTTAAATTAAGGCTCAGAAAGTTTGAGTAAATTGCCTCAGAGTACGCAGTTATTGGCCAGAATTTAAAACTCTGACTTTTAGAGCCCTGCCTGTTCTTGTTACTCATGGTGATATCTGGTCTGATAGACCCACTGATTTTTCCGCTTAAGAGTCAACAGATATTTTGGGTTTTGTTGCTTTCCTTTCAGAGGTAAGGAAAACAGGTAGAATATATTCTAGGTCTTTCTTGAGTAGAACTTCTTTACATTTAAGGTATTATTCCAGTGCTATTAAGTAAATGTTATATTTTAAGCGCATAAGGCACTTTGCTAGGCTCTGGAAATTATTCTCAAATGTAACAAATCAGTCACTACTCCCATGACATGCCACATGGGAAAATCTCATGCGGAAAATGACATTTGAGAGGAGCCTTAAAGAACGGATGGAATTTCAGTCATAGTGATGAAAGACACTCTTCACGCCTTTGGCAATAAAACAAATAAGCACAGTGGCAGCAAAAGTCGATGAAAGGGAATAGCAAGTAGTCCGATATGGTTAAGATACTAAACTTCGTGAGGTTAAGTTGCCCTAGAACTTTTAATAAAATAACAAGAACAGTTGTATATATTCAGCATGCTGTCTGATATCATGTTTGAGCACCTGCCATGTGCAGGGCACTAGGGAGATAAAAAGATGAATGATAAGCGAGGTCTTGCTAGGGAACTCAGTTTAGCTAGGGAGACAGGCCTAGTGAACAAACTGTACTATGTCAGGCCAACTTAAAGAATATACTACAGGTATAAACAAAGCACTTTATTGTAATCTAGAACCAAACTCAGAACCTCAGAGATCACTTTTACTTTGCTTCCTTTATTTACCACTCACATTAGCACCTCCAATTTTTAATCTTTGACTAAACCTTATATATTCTACTGTTTGTTCACCGTTGTCTACAACATAACACTGGAACTTAGATCTGGAATCCATCCAGTAAATAAAATTCTCTTTACAGAGAAGGGCACCCCAGACTTCTCCCATCCAAAACCTAACACATTATCCCCTATCCAAACCTGTTACCATACTTAAAATCAGCCTCAGTTGCCTGTACCACATCTATCCAGTACTCAGGTAAAAATCTTCAAGTTGTCCTCCACGGTCACTTTTCTCTTTACCCCTCGTCTCTGCCTGCGGTTCCACGGGCCAAGGAGTGCGAACGAGCCCTGACCCTTTGTGAAATGCGTGGTCTTTTCTAGCCTCTGCTGCTGCTGTTTTAGTTCAGACCCACTGCTTTGAATTATTTTACTGGTTTCCCTGGTTTCAAGTTAACATTTTGCAATATACTCTCCACAACACTATCAGAATTATCTTTTAAAAACAATTATTTTAAAAATTCTAACAAGTACTTATTTTTACCCTGAGAAAACGCAGACTCCTTAGCGTGTCCTGCATACTTAAAGACGCTCACCAGGCCTTCCTAAGCCTTTACCAGTTAGGCCCTGGCAATGCAAAGGTTACTAAAGCTTAATCCTTGTTCTTAGGAAGCTTAGACTGATGTCTAACTCGGATATCACTGTCTCTTGTTATAATTGTTGATGTATCTTCCCTTTACCACCACTCTCCAATATATTATCATTAAGTAGTTCTGAAATATATTGATTTCTTTTTTATATTCCCCCCAAAACTGTTTAATGAAAACCTGAGTTCTAAGTGTGTAATAGTGAACCATAGATGTTTATTAAATAGATGAAGAGCTCAGGAAATTGTAAAAACTATGTAGTCCAGGAAGAATTTTGGCTAGATAAAGTAGATGTGCAGCAAATGCCTTCTGCCCTTTGAACCTCATCTGCCTCGAGTCTGTATATAACTGTGGCTCCTAGTGTTAGAGAAACATTTATTTTATGTCTTTGTCTCAGTAACCTAAAATTAAAGGATTAAGTACAATCACAATTTTTACCGTGGAGCTGTGGTAAAACATACATCGTAGAATCCTTGTGGGGTGTGGAATTTAGAGATGCTGTGATAGTGTTACTTTAATGTGTTCACTACAACTCCTCACCTTGAATGCTGAAATCTTAACATTCCTGTGTGCTGTGTTGCTCTACAGAAAGAGTAGTTCCTGACATCTCTGCTTCTCTCCTTTGGACTCCCCTACCCGTTGTACCACTGGTCACTTAGAAGTGTAAGGCAAGACCAGTTTCATCAAAACCTTCATGGCCTGCTGTCCTGCTGTCAGTCTGAGCATCAGAATGATGGAAGACCTCCTTCAGTGTGGAATAGGCAGGGGGTTGGCAAACTACTGCTGGCCACCTGTGTTTGTAAGGCTCACAAGCTATATAGAATGATTTTTATATTTTTAAATGGTTCCAAATCAGAATAGTAATATTTAGTGACATGGAAACTATATGAAATTCACATTTCAGCATCCCTAAAGTGTTTTTTTTTTAAACTCAGATCCACCCATTCATTTACCTTCTGTCTACTTCTGCTTTCATTTTATAATAGCAGACTTGAACAGTGGCAACAGAAACCAGAAAAATCAACTTTTTTTTTTTAATTTGGCCCTTAATGGAAGTTTGCTGACTCCCACTTTTGTGCATGACACGGTGGAAAGAATAAAACTACAGCTGTGAGGAGTCTTCCACAGAAACAAAGGTGGTGTCCAGAGTAGTCACTGGTGTAGGAAGAGAGCTATGGGACCTGTGCTGGTGACTCTAAGAAATGGTTGTGTGGTCCCAGATGTTGAATAAGTATGGACGTCTTCCCTGTATTTGCCTCTGGTCCCTGAATTTAGCTCTTCTTCTACAGAAGGGCTTCCAGACTTTGTAGGTTAGCGTTGTGTGTGGATCCCTTTCTCTGTCAAGTCATTAGTCTTCCTGTCTATTTAAAAAATACACATTCAGGCCTGATATTAAGTAGTATTTTACTTACTGCAGAGTACTGTATTGCCTGGAATTTTAAGTGTAAACAGTACACATTTGTATGTTTGATGTGGGAATATTTTGAAGGCAGTTCAACTGAGTTATTTCTGAGACACAAGGCATATGCTTGCTATCGATTATATATGCTAGTCAGTTTTCTACAAAGGAACTTTCTTTTTTTTCCCTCTTCTTTTAAAACTTCTCAGAGACTTTAAAAGAAGAAGAAAAAAAAGAAGTCATATTATTAATGATTTTTTTCTCAAAAGAACCCAAAGGTCATTAGGAACTTAAAATTTGGTGGAGGGGTGCCCGGGTGGCTCAGTCGGTTAAGTGTACAACTTTTGATTTCAGCTTAGGTCATGATCTCCTCAGATGGGAGCCTTAGGTTGGGCTCTGCCTTGACAGCACTGAGTCAGCTTGGGATTCTCTCTCTCTCTGTCTCTTCCCCTCCCCTCTCTTGCATGCAAGTGCACACTCAAACACTTAAAATTTGATGGAAATGTTAGCCTAATGATTTTGTGGGGTAGAATAAAAGGCATTAGTCTGTGATGAATATGTTTATGATTTAATCCCTCCAAGCATCTGTAGAAGTCTTTCACATTTTGTGAATGAAAAGAACTTTGATCTGAACAAGGGTGCTGTTAGGTAGATCGGTAACTTATTTGAACAGCTAGAGAGGGCTGTGCCTAAGGTTGTATCATTTAACATTTTTATTTGTGGTGGTTACAAAAGTATAGAGGGCATGAAAAACATATTTGTGGTTAATACTGGCTAGGAAGGAAGGGTTAGTACTCAAAATTACATCAGCAGTGTAGAATGCTGGGGCTGAACCTAAAAATTAGAATTTAATAGAACAAATGAAAGCCTTGCCTTTAAGTTTTTTAAAGCCTGGTTTTAAAAAAAAGTGTGAGTACACTGTCTTGAAAATTTTCAAAAGGGAAAAGATCTAGGTGGTTTATTTACTAGCCCAGTATGAACTATGAAAAGCCTGTCAAATTTTTTTAAAGCAATATTGGGTTGTATTGTACTAAGATCAACAAAGTAATAATCATGTAATCCTTTGATTCGATTGTACTTGGAGTAGTTGCTTCAGATTTGGTTGGCACGTTTTATCAGCAGTTCTGTTGAGGCATAATAGTGAGAAAAATCTTAAAAATCTTTAAGGGGTTGACAGTGAAGAAATGGGCAGAAGACATGAACAGACACTTCTCCAAAGAGGACATCCAGATGGCCAACAGACACATGAAACGATGCTCAGCATCCCTCCTCATCAGG
>NW_024080733.1:3425081-3599882 GCF_003009895.1 Hyaena hyaena | reverse complement strand
ACGAATGGATCAGGAAGATGTGGTTTATCTATACCATGGAATACTACATGGCAATGAGAAACAGTGAAATCTGGCCACGTGTAGCAACATGGATGGACCTTGAGGGTGTTATGCTGAGCGAAATAAGTCAGGCAGAGAAGGACAAATACCATATGTTTGCACGTATAGGAGGATTAGGAGGAACTTGACGGAGGACCAAGGGGGAGAAGAAGGGCGGAAATGGTGGGGGAAAGGGAGAGAGGCAAACCATGAGAGACTCTTGAATGCTGACAAAAACTGAGGACTGATGGATGTGGGATGTGGGGGGGATGGGCATGAAGGAGGGCACTTTGGGGATGAGCACTGAGTGTTATGTAGAAACTAATTTGACAATAAACTATTTGTAAAAAAAAAAAAAAAAAAATAGTATATAGCAATGAGAATGAATCATCTACAATTACAAATAATAATGCGAATAAATCTCACAAACATAATGTTGAGCTAATAAAATATGACACATTGTAAAAAAAAAAAAATCTTTAAGGGGTTGAGGAATGATTGAAAATTGGAAAAGCAAGCAGCAGTTAAAAGATCATGTTAGCTGCAATCAATACCTGAGAAACTGGTATTTGGAAGAGAAAAAAGGTCTTTCTGTACTGCTCAGCAAAAGACCCAGACTTAACAGCCCTTCACTTGAGGCTTGTCATGAGAATCTTATTAATCAGGCTCCTGGGTGTCTCAGACACTTGGGCGACAGGCTCTTGATTTTAGCTCAGGTCTTGATGCTGTGCGTCAGACTCTACCCTGACAGTGTGGATTCTCTCTCTGCCCCTACCCCACTCATGCACTCTCTCTTATTTCTCAAAATAAATAAATAAACTTTAAAAGAAAAATGCACCCAGGAGTGGAAGAGACTGCTTCACAGTTTGAAAGAAGGCATTGGCATTTGGCATTAGGTTAAAAAATAAACAACCCTGTGATTTCTAAGTTGGCCTTCCAGTTGAGAGATTGGGTATTTATGGGTGATGACTATCACAAATTAATGATTTGTTTAATAATATTTTATTTAGCATGTGGCAAGTCCTATGTTAAGCAATTGATACGTATTGTGTACTTGAATTCTCACAGCAACCCTAGGAACCAGATTCCAGTATGTCCTCTCTTACAGATAAGGAAAACGAGATTTAGAAAGGTTAAATAAATTGCCCAAGGTTATGTGTCAGGTGAGCTGCAGAGCTGTTTGTGGGATTCAAGCTTATATCTGATTCCAGAGCTCATACCCTTAATTTGCTTAGCTTGACACCCCTGTGACTTGGTTATTAGTTTAATGACAAATGATAGTGTAAGGTATCAAATTAAACGTGTTCTGTCTTTATAGGAAAACTAGACCTTTCCAGGTATACTGTAGTTGAAATATATAAATGAGATCCCTAACTTTTATGGTTTTGGAAGGGTATAGTATCCGAGTCAACTCCATTCTCTTAGGAGTTCTGATAACTAGTTTCTCCTAACAAGTCAAATTGCTTTTTAAAAGATTTAAATCATTCTTATGTATAAATGTGTAAAAATATTAAATTATGTACAGCTGCAAAGAATACTGACTTTGATATTTGGTTATCCTCTGTTTAGAAGGAATTTTGCAGATTTGCAGTTACATTTTATTTGATTACAGATAGATGTATCCTATTAAATTCCTAAATGATAATGCTGTTTTTGTGATTGAATATAATCTAAATTTGAATATCCACTGATGAGTATTTTGAAATTTTACTAAAATTACCATTTCTAGAAAGTTGTCAAGTTTAACAGTAAATATTTTTGTTTAATTCTAGGGGGAAATTTGCAGTCGTGAGGAAATGTATAAAGAAAGATTCTGGAAAAGAATTTGCAGCAAAGTTCATGAGAAAAAGAAGAAAAGGCCAAGATTGTCGAATGGAAATAATTCATGAGATTGCTGTTCTTGAACTAGCACAGGATAATCCTTGGGTCATTAATTTACATGAAGTCTATGAAACTCCATCAGAAATGATCTTAGTTCTGGAATAGTAAGTATCATCTTCCTTAAAGGGAGTTTATTTGATAGTTCACGCTTCCTTTATAGGATGCTAGTCATCTGTGGTATGTGTTGGGGCCTGGCTCGGGAAATTTGAAGAATTTCCAGAACTTTGTCATGTATTTCTCATATTAACTTGACATTTTTCAAATTAACAAGAATGCATGTAGATTAGATTTTTCATCTTCATTCTTTAACAAAATTCTTCTGATAGTAGGGTGAAATTCTCTTATATTCTTATTAGAGGCATTCTTGAGAAAGTAAGTGATACCATCGTAATATTAAAAGACATTTTACAATCCCTTATATGTTCATATAGTCTGAGTTAATCTTATTTCGGAAACTATTGTTTTGATTCATACCGTGTTTTCATTTGAGTAAGGAGGATCGTATAGGAAACAGCTTTGGAAAATAAACAGCTTTTTCTTCTTAAAAATCCTGTTTTCCTCTCTACTTCTCCTACCAAAGGAAATGATTGATAGATTTGAATACATTAAAAGCCTTACTACATCAAGAAATACAAAGGAAAAGACAAGCTCAGGGAAAGTACTTCTCATGTATGTTCACCCAGAATGCTTAAAATTTCTTTACTGTGTAACTAGATCTCAGAAATTACCCAAAAACATGAACCTCCCAGTTTAAAAACAAAGGACAAAGGGTCTGTTAAATTTTTTTCAGCCAAATAAAACTGAAGATCTAATCAACTTTATTAAGTGACTCTAGCAAGTGGAGAGCAGCCCCAAGGCATTGTACAAAGTAGATAGGTTTTCTAGGAAGGAGGGCGTGGCAAGAAGTGTTTAGCAGAAGAAAAGAAAGGATTATTTCAGGCAAGATCACTTTCCCTTCTGGGAAGAGCAAGGGGTCTCATTAGGTGGATTATCTCATTTTCTTTTGGGGGATGGATAGGCCCCATGTGAGATTCCTGCTGATGCTGATCAGAAATTTTCTGACTGACTGGTTAAGACTTTCATTTCTGGGGAAGGTTGAAACTGTACTTGGAGTAGATACTAAGCCCCAGTTTTGTGACTTGGTATAAATGACACTATTGTGGGCCTGTGCTTTCCTTTTTAAGAGCTATGAAGACAATTCCACATAGACATACATATATAAATGGTCTATATGTACATGAAAGTATTGATTCTTACAATTTTTATAATGTAATTTAAAAGTAAGGTTTCAATTTCCCCTTGCATGAGTGGCAAAGATTATAAAGAAAAAGTGATATGGGTTATACCATCTGATTTATACACAGGTAGAAGTATTAATCGTACAACTTATCTGGAGGACAGGCTAGAGTTCTGTATCAAAAGCTTTAAGGAAAAAAAACGTTTCATCCAGCAATTTCACTTAAATATTTTTTCACAAGGAAATAATAAGCCAGTTGTGCAAAGATGTGTTAGAAAATGTTCAGTAAAGTTTTTTTTAACGTAACAAAAAATTATGTTTAATATAGAAGGGGGTTGGTTGGTTAAATAAGTGATAGTGTTACAAAATAAATTCCTGTGCAATGATTTAAAAAGATAAGGTAGATATAAACTGTATTGACATAGTTTTTAAATATTGTTAGAAAAGAAGAATGTTTATCTTGTTTTTAGAAACTTTAAAAGTTTGTAGAAAGCAAATTTTGGATGGCTAAAACAGTGTCTTCCTCTTGATAATATAATTCAGAGCATTGTGTTCATATATTTTAGTTTAGTAATTTCACTTCTAGGAATCCTTTCCAAAAACATTGTTAAATGTGAACAGTGAGAAACACGAAAGTGTTTCACACAAGGTATCTTTAATTATAATAGTAAAAATATTTAAAATGGTAGGATGGTTAACAAATGTAGTATATGTGAATTATATCTGAATAGAGCTCTTTTATGATTTTTTTTTAAAAGTTGGTATAGGAACCTCCTATATAAATCCCCTGCCTACCTAGGTTTTGGTTTCCAGTTTGCTTTGGAGAGGATCAAGGCAGGATTGGAAGTTGATCTAGAGACTTTGTGAAATACTGTTCTCTGACCGGATCTTGTTCTCTCCTGTTCTCACCAAACCTGCTCTTCAGCCTTCAACCCGGAACTCTTCTTAGGTCTTCCAGTCTTTCAGCCAGCCCCTGACTTTTTTCTTTCCTGTGATTCCCTTCAAACCTTATGTGGTTATTTTAACTAATCTCTCATCAGCACCTTATATTATTTCCTTCTTCCTCTTCCTCTGCAACTTATTTTGCCCATTTACCCTGGCCCATGCTGCATCCTGCACACTCTAGGGAGGATTTTGTGTAGTCTTTGACCTGCTTGTTACAAGTGTGAGAGTCCTCAGCTGGGCTCTTGCTGTCATTGGGTAATTCTTTACCTAATCTCTCATCCCCTTCTAGTAATGTACCCCCCAGGCCCCAGAAGGACCTAATCAGAATCCTTAATACCCTTGCTACATCATTCTCTTCCCATCCTCTGTGAGATACCTAGCCCTTTCTGCCCTCATGGAGAAAATAAAGGCGGCACACTCTCCCTCAGTGTCCCTCTGCTTTTAGTGCTCTCAGCCCACCCTTCTGTTTGAAGAAGTTTCCACTGCTTAACTCTGAGGCTTCAATCTTTACCTGTGCTAATTCTCTTCCTTCCTTTTCTAGGATCCTTGTTTTGTTTTTAAATCAGTTCACTGACCTTCCAGGCTTTCAAGGTGCTCTTGAAAGAGCACCTCTCCCAAGGTGGTTCTTTTCCCTCATCTTCCCATGTTTCTGTCTCTCCTGTCCTCAGGTTCCTTTTCCTCATCTCTGACTGTCTTTAAACCATCGTCCTGGCTCGCTCTTTCCTTTACTGCCGTCTCTCCTCCTTCAGGGAGCAGTCTGAATTTACAGCTTTCCTCACCTTGTGGCCTGTCTTGTTCTTCATCGATCCGTGCATCTGCCCGTGCCAGTGCTCCACGCCTCGTCTGCTGCACCTGCTCTGCCCAGATCGTCTGCCGCCGTCAGTCTCCTCATTTCAGTGTTCGTTCTACTTCTCACTCTCTGTAAATACTTCATTATACCTTCTCTCTTGAAATGACGTTCTTGGTTTTCATGGTCCTCTTTTAAAAAACAAAACAAAATACTTCTGTCAGCCTTTTACCCTTCTTCTTCTATATGAATACAAGTGCTTCCCAGAGTTCATTAGTGTTGTTCTTGTCATACTCTTATATTCTGTACATTTACTCTGAACAATAACAGTCTTAAGTTTGTGGCTTCAGCTATTCTTTACATGCAGTTATTTCCAAAGCTTTGTCTCCAGCCTTGGACCTTCTTAAGTTCCAACTGCCTACTGCATATCTCTGTATCCAACCACACATCATTACCAATTCAGGATCGATATGTGTGCACTCCTGCATTATCCTGATAATGCCTGTTTTTCTTTTCCCCATTTCCAGTGATAGCCCCATTTATTTCATAGCTCAGGCTAGAAACCTTAAATCTATCCTTGTTTTGTTTATCTCCTTTAAAAGCTCATGTATAATAAATTACCAAGTCTTACACTTAACCCTTTCCTTGCTGGGTCCCTTTATCTTGGTACTTGCTATTTCTCCTCTGTATCGGGTCCTCATTGTCTCTCCTGGGGACTCTCACAGTAGCTTCTTAGCTGATCACCCTGGCTTCAGTTCTAGGATGTTCCTCAGACTGCTGCTAGGTAATTAAGATATAAATGTTGTGATATTATTCCCTGGCTTAGAAACCTTTGGTGGCCTCTGTTGCTTCAGTGATCATGTTTTTAGAACCACAAATGAGTATGATTTGGCTAAAAATGTTTGTATTCCTTTTTTTGTATGAAGGGAAAGTCTTAGCAATATGTGTTTAGATATAGAGATATCAAAATTCATGGCCACATGAATAATATGTTGTTATGAAAACAGGTTTATGATCACTATGTCAGTAACGCATTTCAAATATACTTAAGTACGCACAATATGCACTAGTGCTAATAGGTGCTGGTGGTATAAAAGTGAAAACAGCATAGCACCTTCCCTCCAGGTGCTACAGGTTTAGTGAAAGAAATATAAATGATTGCAGCATTGTTGGCGTCTTACCCTAAATGCTTACTAGTTGCTGTGGGAACACAAACTGTAACAGTCATAATGTGATAAGAATTTACCCTGTGCCAGGCACTGTGCTAAATCAGTCAACTTTATATAAATCATAAACATGCTTTTTATGCATTATTTTAAAATTTTTTTCCAGCTTTATTGAGGTATAGTTGATACAGAACATTTTATAAGTTTGAGGTGTAGGATATGTTGATTTGATACACTTATGTATTGTGCAGTGATTACCACCATAGCATTAGCTAACACCTGCATCAAGTCACTTAATTACGTGTGTGTGTGTGTGTGTGTGTGGTAAGAACATTTAAGATTTACTCTCTTAGCAACCTTCAAGTATAAAACACAGTATTAACAACTATCATCACTATGCTATATGTTAAATTTCCAGAACTTATTAATCTTATAACTTGTAGTTTGTATTTGTACCCTTTGACCAAGATCTCTCTCCTTTTCTGCCACCTCCCTCCATTCACTGGTAACCACCATTCTAGTCTCTTTCTAGGAGTTTTACTTTTTTGGATTCTACGTATAAGTAGAATATATTTAATTGGCTGAATAACATTCCATTTTATATATAAATATATAAAACATATATCTTTAACAGGTGTGAGATGGTACCCAGTTGTGGTTTTGATTTGTGATTCCCTGATGACTAGTGATATTGAGCACCTTTTCATGTACCTGTTGCCTATTTGTATGTCCTGTGGAAAAATGTCTGTTTAGTGTCTCAGCCCTTTTATAGTCAGATTGGTTGTAGGAGTTCTTTATATATTTTGGATCTTAAACTATTATCAGTTAATATGTGCAAATATTTTCTCTCATTTCATAGGTTGCTTTTCATTTTGTTGATGGTTTCCTTTGCTGTGCTGAAGCCTTTTAATTTGATGTAGCCCCCACTTATTTTTGCTTTTGTTATCAAATTCAAAAATTTGCCAAGGCTGCTGTCAGGGAGCTTACTGCTTGTTTTCTCCAGAGTTTTATAGTTCAAGTTTTATATTCAAGTCTTTAATCCATTTTGATTTGATTTTTGTGTATGTGATAAGGGTTTTGTGTATCAGATAAGGGTTCAGTTTCATTCTTTTGCATGTAGCTACCCAGTTTTTTAAGAAACCATTTATGGAAGAAACTCTCCTTTCCCCATTGTACATTCTTGGCTCCCTTTTAGTAAATTAATTGACCATATATACATAATTTTATTTCTGGACTTTCTGTTCTGTTCCACTGATATATCTGTTTTTATGCCAATACCATACTGTTTTCATTATTATAGTTTTGATACGTACATATACATATGCACAGTTTTTTCCACAAGAAATTTTTTGTAAATGGGGTAAAATTGTTATAAAACATAAGTTTTAGGTATGCAACATAATTTGCTATCTGTATGCACCACAAAGTGATCACCACTAAAAGTCTAGTTACCATCTGTCACCATATAACTGACCCCCTTTTCCCATTTTGCCCACCCGTTGCCCCCTTCCCCTTTGGTTACTACCAATTTGTTCTCCGTACCTATGAATTTTGGTTCCTGTTTTGTTTGTTCATTTATTTTTTTAGATTCACATATGAGTGAAATTTTATGGTATTTGTCTTCTTCTGACGTATTTCACTTAGCACAATATCTTCACAGTATATCTGTATTGTTACAGGTAGCAGGATTTCATTTTTTTGCTGAGTAGTATTCTTTCTGATGTCATGGAAAATGGGATTGTTTTCTTAATTTCTCTTTCTGAAAATTCATTTTTAGTGTATAGAAAGACAGTGATTTTGGTATATTGATTTTGTATCCTGCAACTTTACTGAATTTGCTTATTTATAATTTTTTAAAAGATTTTTTTCTTTCAGTAACTTGAGCATAATACGCCTTGATTTGCCTTGTGTTTATCCTGCTTATGGTTTATTTTGAGCTACTTGGGCCTTTAGGGTTATAGTTTTTAACAAACTTGGGAACTTTTCAGGCATTATTTTTAAAAAATCGTCCTCTCCCACCTCTTCTCTTGTTCTTTCAATTACATTGTGCTCAACTGCTTGATATTGTCACTCAGCTTCCAGAGGTCCTATTGTCCTTTTCCCCCTCTCTGTACCTAAAATTGAATTGCAAGGTCATACAATTATATTGCTGTGTCTTAAAATTCACTGATTCTTCTGCAGTGTCTAATTTGCTATAAAGCCCATCCAGTGAAATTTTCATTTTAGATACTTTATTTTTTATCTCTAGAAGTTCCATTTGGTCGTTTTTCATACCCCTTGTTTCTCTTCTGTTATGTTCATATTTTACTTGAAATCCATCAGTATACTTATAATGCCTTATGTGCTAATTCTGTTATCTCTGTTATTTCTGGGTCTGTTTATTGTTTTTAAAACATTATTGTGGATTGTAATTTATGGCATTTTTAGTGTATAGTAATTTTTGGAAGGATGCAATACATTTAGATTGTCACAGTGTTGGGTGGATTTTATGATCTCCCATTAAAGAATGATGATGTTTGTTTTAGCAGGCAGTTAAATTACTTGTGAATCAGCTTTGTTGGGGCAGTTCAAAGGCTACTTAGTAAACTTACTACTTAAGGTATGGCCTGTATGGGGTGGGGGACCTGCTGACTGCCCAAGTGGTTGGCATGGTTTTTCTACTTCAACTGGACAAAATTCAAATATCTTACTTGGTTCTCTGTGAATGCTAGGAATTATTCAGCTTATTAATTTCCTAGCAGATCTTTGCCTGCACTCATAGAATTTTATCCTGTGCACCCCCATATTAGTATTTTGACTTCAGGATACGGCTAAGCAAATGTCTGAAAATCTTTCTCTGTGTAGCTCACTCCTCTCTGGTAGTGTAGCTCACTCCTCTCTGGTACTGTCCCTGTGAAATCCAACTTCATTAGCTTTGTCAAATTCCTATTCTGTTTCCTCAGTTTAGCAAAGCTGCCGTATTCTGCTTGGGTTGCTCTTTCACTCTATACCATAGTCCATAAATTGCTTCCAAGTAGGAAGACAGAAAAGGTAGGGCCCATCTTGTTTGTAACCTTCTTTTCAGGGATCATGGTCCTAACTTGTTCTCGTGTCTGAAAACAGTTGGCTTATACACTTTGCTAATTTTCTAGTTATTTATGGCTAGAGGGTAAGTTCCGTACCATTTGGCTGAAAGGGGAAGTAGCAGCTTAACCTTGCATGAATCGTGTCATTTACTTTTGACACCACCATGCCCTTTTATTTGTGTTCACTATTCTGGGGATGCACTCTTACCATTTCATCTAGTGGATTCCGATTCATTCTACAGGGCTCAAAATAAATGTTTTTCTAAGATTTTTTTTTCTCCTTTCCAGTTAATTGCTCAGTTGCTAAATTATCACATCACTGATGTATAATTTCACACCCATATATATTGTTGCATATGTATTCTTTAAAGTGTGTTTCATATTTTCTCTCTCCTACTGATACATGAAGTCATAAGCCATACTTATAATTAATTTATCTTTCTGTCCATAGCACATTGCATAAGACCTAACATATTTGATTGGTATTTGTTCATTTTTAAGAGTGAAGGAATAAAGATCTAAACTGACCCTTTAAGCAGGGTAGAAATGGAAATGCTAGTTTCTGTAGAAAAAATGAGTGTTTGGTGTTTGAGGTTGGGAGCCAAGATGTAGACAAGGTGCAGGCAGCCAGGGAGACACAGTGACTTTCAACCTGCAAGTATCATGTATATGGCTCTGCATAATGTTGACGGAAAAGATACTTATCCCCTAACTTTTTAAGGGCCACTAGAAAATTGAAATTAAAAGTTTTTAATATGTTTTATAAAAATAGGTTTTTGTAAAATTTTTTGTGAAAGTTCTTGAATTAATGTTTCCATAAAAAAAAAATTGGTAATCAATTGTATGTAATTCTTAATAAAGTTTTCTGGGAAGTTTTAAAGTAGTGGAAAACAACGCTACTAAAGTAAATATACCATAATATAACCATGAAAATCTTGCTGTAGTTAAAAGACAGGCAAAACAAAATGTAGTGTTTCTCTGGCTTTAGGTAAGGGAAGATACTTCCTGTGAAGTAGTTGATAACATTCTTAAATTTCCTGTAATCCTGCTTAACAGATGCTTTTAATGTTGCATTAAAAGCAACAATTAAAACAGATGCTTTTAATTGTTCGTTAGTATAATTTTGTTTAGTTCCACTAGTTAATAGGTTACTGCGTCAAACTTACATGTAAGCAGGTGAAAGAGAGGGTGATTACACATTGTATCAGAGGGTATATGCAAGTCTTGCTGGTCACTGAAGGCTAGTTTTTACAGCTTCTTTGATAGTCTGCCTTTGAAATATATCCTTGAAAATTTTCAGAAAATGGTAGTTTTGTGCTTCATATCTTGTGCTTATGTAAAGTACTTAAATTATATTACGACAAGAATGGGTAAACTTTATAGTGAAATGAACTAATAATAAATTGCTCTTAAATTTTAGGTAAAGAAATCTTTGTACTTATGTAAACTGACCTATAGTGAATTTTATTGTGGATGGTAGTAATGAGCTGAGAGACTCAGAGGACAATAAATTATTATTGGAAAACTTTTTGAACCAAAAATACAGTTCTTTGTTTTAGTTGAGGAACATGGGCAGTTCTGAGTGTCACAGGCAAATTGAGTGTGTGTGTGCGTGTGCAAGCGCGTGTGCGCAGAGGGCTCCATGGGCTGTGTGTTACATCATGGTGCATCGAGCCGCTTGGACTGAGTTGACAAAGTTCATACTGATTTTTGCTTTAGGTCATCAAATCCATATTAACAGTATGTGGTACTCCTAGGCTGTAATTAATTTACTCTGTAATTATGCTGTGAATGTTCACCATTTCCTTTCTTCTGACTTGCATATTACTTTAACTGTGCCTGAATACATGATGGCCATTACACTTAAATAACATAAAAATGGTTGTGATGCTTTCATATATGGTTTTTTTTCATACTACAACAAATTGTAATAAAAAGTCAGTTGTATAGGTTTAGTCAATATGAACACCTTATCAGCCAGTGAATTCTTTTACTTTCATCATCTGCAACTGCTCAGCTTACTTAAATATGTTCTTCTCTAATTTTGATGACAAATTGTGTCTCCTTATATGGGCAGAATTTGGAAATAGGGTTGCTTTAACAGGAAAGGAAGCAACTAAATTATCTTATGAAAAGGAATTCAATAGGTAGCTCTTTTTCTGATAGCAGCAACATGGCTGTTTGTAGTTAGATATTTCATGTCAATTTTATAGCAACTTTATGAAAGCAATCTAGCCTCTTTTTTAACACCTAAAGGAAATTTTGAGATATGACATGAGCTGTTATTTATGGTATGAATGAATGTTTAAGTATAGACTTTTTGCTGAAGGAAAATGAAAATTTTTTAATGTTGATTTCCCCCCTCCCCTTATTGGCAAAATTAGTTGGAGAAAAATAAACCCAGATGCTTTGGCCAGAGGTTGAAAGAAAGTTTAAATCAGTACTCTCTTTCAGAGAGGCTAGACTCTTCCTATTAAAATTTCAAATGCACGTACACTTTAGTCCAGCTGTTTCTTTCTAGATGTCTACCCTTGAGAACTCCTTGCACATAAGTGAACCTGTGAGAAATTATAATGTGCCTTCTTATCACAGTATTGTTTATAGTTGTGAATAATTAGGAAGAAAGTAAATGTCCTTCAAAGGGGAATGGTTACATCAGGTATGGTTTATTCACAGGGATGTAAGAGTTCAAAATTACAAAGTAGATAAATATAAAACCATTACAGAAAGATTAAGACATGTTTAAAAGTAAGAAAGAGTTGTAGAACAGTATCAGTAGAATGTGTCCTATATTACCATTTGTTTTTTTAAAAATCCAGGCAACCAATATTTTTTGTATGCATTTAATATGTATATATTTTTAAAAATTCTGGTAGGATATACTACACCAAAGGGAGAATAGCACTTATCTCTAGATGTGGTTCGAGAATTGGGGAAGGGTCTTTAATTCGTTGGAGAGCATTAGCTTTATTTTCATTATTTGTGTTTTTTCTAAATATAAATATTATATGTGTTCTTCTACCAAAAATTTTCGAGAAATTTTCACTTGAAAGTATGTTAATACAGTTTACTGTTAAAGTTTAATTTTTGAAGTTCTTAATCTGAACTAATATTAGAGGCTTGACATTTTTATTTAAAAGGAAAAATAGATACAGGGACATACATTCAAATTATACTTTACCTAAATAAAGATACTTAATATGTAAAATATTAAGAACAAAAAGGCTAAATCTTTTTAATGAGTCCTTTTACTTTATAATTAAAGTGTGCTTCTGCCCTTCTCTAGTGCTGCTGGGGGTGAAATCTTTGACCAGTGTGTTGCAGACAGAGAAGATGCCTTTACAGAAAAAGATGTTCAAAGACTCATGAGGCAGATATTAGAAGGTGTTTGCTTTTTGCATGCTCATGATGTAGTACATCTTGATTTGAAGGTAAGATCTAAATCACTTTACAATTTTGAGATTGCTAGAGAATGACATACTAGATGTAAAATATTTCTAACAGTGATTTATTTAAGTATTTATCAAGTTTTTGTATTTTATTAGGTACTAAGGATATGAAGGTTGTGTCTGTTCTTATCCATTAGACAATTATTTACATTAAGGAGGTAATGCACGTCTGCGTACATAGATAAATAATAATACATTGCTCAAAAAACAGAGCTTAGAGGGTATTGGTGGAATAGGTGAACTCTTCCTAGTAAGAGACAGAGTTTAAGCCAGACCTTTCAAAAAAAAAATTAGGATATAGATAGAGAAAATATAGGAAAATGTAGAAAATAGAGGATAAAATTAACTCACAAGAGTTAGGAATACTTGTTGGGCAAACATCAGTGGAATAGTGTCACTGTAATTGAGAGATGAAATAAGAGATACTGATAGTTGTGGAAAAGTCAGATTCTGGGAGTTTCTAATGTCATGAAGAGGTAGTTGACTGAAATTTTTAGCAGGGATATCTGAAAACCATGTTGTAGAAAATTAGGCAGCAGTAAATAGAGAACTAAAGAAATTACAGGTGGGTATATTTCTTTTTCTTTTTTTTAATGTTTATTTATTTAATAAATAAGACAGTATGAGCTGGGGAGGGACAGAGAGAGAGGGAGACAGAATCCGAAGCAGGCTCCAGGCCCTGCGCTGTCAGCACAGAGCCCTATGCGGGGCTCAAACTCACGCATCATGAGATCATGACCCCAGCCAAAGTCAGACACTCAACCGACTGAGCCACCCCGGTGCCCCAGAGGTGGGTAGATTTCTAGTTTAAAATTATCAAAGAAGGAAGGGGAAGAGGGAGGAAAGAGTACACAAAGGGCAGTTATAATGCTTTCAAGTGATCAAAATGCCAGCTGAAAGTATGGGAAGCAAAAATGGACATTTTATTAGCTAAAAAGTCCTTGGACATTCTAACTTAAGGAATGGCACTATTCGTTAATTCAAATATTGCCAGTACATAGTTGGTTTTTTCTTCAGTCTCCAACTCTGCCTTCTCAAAATGGCGGTAAGATGGTAGTAAGTTAGATACTGTCATTTTAGCCTTATAGTTGTCCAGAGATTCAGCAAGAAGGAGCCAGGTTCTATTTATTAGTCCTGAGATTCACTCTCATCAAACCAACTTAGATCAGTCTAGAACTAATAAGTATGTCAGGGGGAGGGAGGGGGTGCCGGGTTTTGACTGGTCAGGCCAGCATTGCCAGTGTCATTTGCTCCAACCCAGCAGGGTTAAATTCCTCCTCCCATTCCAAGTTTTATTTGGACTGAGAGTGGGGAATGGATAGATTCTCAGACCAGTTCTGTTTCAGGAAGAAACAGAGAGTAGGTGGGTGCTCAGGAGATAGTGAATGTCCACTACAAGTATCCTTAGCATATTCCTTTAGGCATCTGGGATAGAAAAGTCTAAGATCCCTGTTGATGGTTGCTTCCACCTGAAGTCCAGGTGTAGCTATGGGGAAATGAAACATTCCTCAAGGAGTACACCAGTGGCTCCAGTTCCTTACTAGTCAGAGGAGTTCAGGTTAGGAAAGAATGTAACGTGAGGAGGCTGAATCCCTGGACCTAAGAGGCTTTCCTATCTTGGACTTCTGCAGCCACATTCCACTCCTCGTTCTCTCCCGATCTGTCTTGACCTCTGCTGTAGTTTGCCCCCCGCAGAAAGTAGACACTTAATGGCAGTGGTTCTCCAACTCTGACAGGGATCAGGATCGCCAGGAAAGGCTTATTAAAGCAAATGGTTAGGCCCTGATTCCAGAGTTTCTCATTCAGGGAAGGGCCATGTGATGCTGATACTGTGGGTCCAGGCGCCATTTTGAGAACCCCTGCTCTAGGGCGCACTGTGACACCTGATTGAATACCGTATAAACAACTGTGTCTAATCTTTACTGCATGAAGGAACACTCTCCAGGAAGAGTGAACAGTGTGTACTCTGGAGGTTGACGTCTAAAGTAAACTTGATAAAATTCCATCTGAAATAAGGTGGAAGGGAATAGATAATTCTTTCAAATAGTAGTTTCCTTCAGAAAAATACAGAGGAAAGAAAACAATTTGGGAACTTTTTCTTTTCTGAAGAATGCCAATTTAAATCCATTCTGTAAGCAGATATTTTTTTAGTACAACGGCTAAAGTGCATGATTATAACACTGTAGACTATGGTAGTTAGAGTGGCATTTTTTGAAAGTAAGTGTGGACAAGTGTGTGCCCACATGTAGTCCCAGGGTATTAAGGCTGAAGATGATTAGAGATCATCTAGGTAGAACCCTCTTAGCAAGAGTGGGGGAACTGGGGCTTTGTTATTTTTCCTTTAGTCTGCCATATGTTTAGAAATTCAGAGATCTGTGTTGTAAGAAATACCCACCTGTGCTTCCCTCGGGAACACTCGCCGGAAAGACATGGTCTCTGCAGCCTAGACTTGAGTGGACTCAGACTGTAAGAAGCCTCAGGTAGTCTCAGCCACGCAGAAGAATTCCCAGAAGTAATGTTTGTGCTATGCTTGTTTTCATGTTTGGTTTTACACACTTATCTTTGTTAAGTCCTCTTGTTTTTTAGGTTTTGCTAGTTTTGTGATATAAAAAAGGACTTCTAGGAATGAACCCCGATTTAAAGAACACTACTTCTGTAGGAAATACGCTTTCGATTTATGACAGCTCAACCTATGACTATTATTCAGGAACTAATTAAGTAGCAAGTCAGGTTGTCAACACTATGTGTCATGGATCTTTGATGTTACTTGAAAGCCCCCAAAGGTGAAAATTAAGTTCTTGAATACCAGGTTTAACTGTATTTACTCAAGGAAATTATATCCCTTTCTCCCCAATACACTCCGTATAAATCATCT
This sequence comes from Hyaena hyaena, assembly GCF_003009895.1. Classification (NCBI taxonomy): domain Eukaryota; kingdom Metazoa; phylum Chordata; class Mammalia; order Carnivora; family Hyaenidae; genus Hyaena; species Hyaena hyaena. The sequence goes on along the minus strand of NW_024080733.1, from coordinate 3,584,438 downwards.
TCCTTTCTCCCCAGTACACTTAGTGTAGAATTCTTTCTGGATTTAATAGAGGCTTTGATGTTGGAAACTGGACTGTTTCCTAGGCCCAGAGGAACTAGAAGACAGGGTGGCCCAGTAGGTTCTCAGCCTTACTTCTGCCCTCGCGGTCTTCACATGTGCAATCAGATTTGTCTAAGTGAACTGCTGAAGGGGGAAGGTTGGAGATGGGGTTGATGGGGCAGGAGTGCAGATAGGAATGGTTTCTACCAGAAGGTCATCTCCAGTTGACTTTCTTTGACCTCTGTGAGTCTGGACAGAAGGTCTACTGTCCTATACCTTTTAACAGCTATCTGCCCAGTGACAGTTTATGCTTGTACTGTTGACTCTGAGTCTGTAAGAGCTTGAAAGCTACAAAGCTAAATAATGTCTTCTAAAGTATTAATTCTGTGAATTAGAGAAAAAAATAGTTTTAATTCTATTAAAATTGGTAATCCCCACTTGTACGTTAACTTTGAGTTGGTAGAGTATTCTCCCTATTATGGTTAAGATGGGGAATTCTTGTCCCAGAGACAAGGAGGAGTTAGAAGTTAGAATGCTTATTACAGTTGCTCCTATGAAAGAGATAAGTGACACATGGGAAATCTGCTACTTGGCTGCAGGTCAGACCCCAAATGGGCAGTTTGCCAAAAGACTATTCACTGAAGACTCTCAGCCAAATAACTTAAATTGAATATGGCAAATGCTTTGAAGGGTAGCAGATGCAGATTTTGGAGTGTTTCTAGGATGACAAAAATAGAAAAGACACTAGATTGTGATTAGGGGAAAACCCATTCATTGCATGTAAATCATGGCGGGACTGACAAATCTGAGAAACAACAATTCTACCAAAGTCAGAACAAAACTAAAAGCTTCAAAATAATATCAGTTAGTGAATTAGTCATTGGCATAGTGGCCTGCTTTTACTTCAGTCAGAGGAAGGACTTGACCAAAAAGAACACAAAGAAACCCAGTCTTAAGACCCAGTGCTCTTTGTGTTTGAATGGTCTTCTGTTGGTTAGACCTTCCAGCAGCTCTGTGCTGGGCATGTAGTAGTTCCCTCTCCACCCTGTTAGGTGGATATGATGAGAAGCTTGGGAGCAGACCAGGAACTAGAAGCCAGAACTCTACCTTTTGAGGTTTAAGTTGGTCACTGACAATTTGAAACCGTAACATTTCTCAACAGCCTCCCAAACTGATTTAGACAGTAATATTAACCTATTTCTGTACTGTGATCTGGATTTTAATAAAAGTCACTTAACTTGAATTCTCATTGCCTGATAAAAATGTTGTTTAAAATTTTATCCATGGCACCTTGAGGCTAATTAATAAGCAAGTTAGCCTCAAGTTTACAGTGCTCTTTTCCAGGGGTGATTGTTCAGTAAATGTTAAATGGGTTTTATACAAAGACGAAGATAACAAGATAAATGAAAGGATTCCCCCCCAAAACCGAGAAATAAGATTTTACAGAGATCTCCCTACTGCCTTTATCTATTTGAGGACAGTTTGTGTGTTTCCTTCCCTTCCCTACCCCCCCCCCCCCCCCCCGCCCCCGCCCCTTTCATTGCCTCTCCATTGACCATGTCATTTTCTTTCTTACCACCTGGGATTCATGCATCTTAAATAGAATTAGGTAGGGGCGCCTGGGTGTCTCAGTCGGTTGGGCGGCCAGCTCAGCTCAGGCCATGATCTCACAGTTCATGGGTTTGAGCCCTGCATCGGGCTCTGTGCTGGCAGCTCAGAGCCTGGAGCCTGCTTCCGATCCTGTGTCTCCCTCTTCTTCTGCCCCTCCCTGCTTGTTCTCTGTCTCTCTCTCTCAAAAATAAGTACAATTAGGTATTGTGAGCCACAGCTTCTTTATCATGAACTGGGTTCTCTAGAAAGGAAGTCTAAACTGTAATGCTAATGCACATCTCTGTTTTCAGCCTGTATATTTCACTTCCTGGAAGTGGGTATGTTTTGCCATCAAACACTGACAGATTATAGTCCTGTAATTGTACTTCTTTTTTATTTAGAGGAGTAAGGTCTGTTTTTAAAATGTGTCTGTGGTCAAACAGGGCACAGTTGATAGAAACTACGTAATAAACATTAACTCAAAGTCCATGAAAGAGTTTGATGTTGAGATGTTTTTTTTCCCAGCAACCTCTCTGTCAACTGTTTAGTCTCTCACATTGGTAGATGATGGATGCACATTGGTAGATGATGGATGCTGGGCCTAGATTTCAAATTTGATCACACTAATTGAGAATTTACTATATTACTACCACACCCAGCTAGCTTTTGCATGATTACTAAAGAAAGCATTTCCCAAGGAATGTAAAGTATAAACAAACATAAGGGGAAAACATGTAAGCTATTTTAAGGGCATAAATGATATTTAAGAACATTCACAGAATGTGCATGTTTTATTAATCATAAAATGGACCTTAAGATACAGTGATGATTTCCACTTAGCAATATTTTGTTTAGCATTTTGTATGTGCTGGGAAGGGCAAAACATGTTCAGCGATGAATATATGTAACAGAACCAAATTTCTCTCCTCTAATTTGCCTGAATAATGACAGTTAATTTTACTATAATATTTCATTAATGTAATAAAACTAGAATTACCTTGACAAGTCTTGGGACTCCTAATTGTAGGTTTTTTCCTTGAAGAAATTACTAGAAGCTGACTAACAAAGAGAATGTCACTTTATAATGAAGTTTGTTTATATATATTACCAAAACCTCTCGTTATTTTATCATTGAAAAGAGAGATTGATTATAACACTGATTAGCTGAGCATTTTCACTCCTTTTGTGTGTGTGGCAGGGCAGGGGTGCTTTACCTGGTTGGGGTGTTGATAAGAATTTAGCACGCCTCTGCAGTTCATGCTTCTGTAGCGCCAGCAGTGTGGTTGTGTCTTTCCGTTCAGTTTTTGGTTTTTACTGTAGCCAGAACTTTCAGTGATTTAAAAAACAGGTCTTTGTACAAAACTACAGATTACACTGAGCTACAGTATGGTTTTATTTTCACTGTTGAGAAGTCTGTTTTTATGAATATGTTTTCAAAATGAATTACATTCTGTGATTGCATAGTGGTAATATGGACATTATGCAAGAGATATTAATTACTGAACACTTACTGGGATATCACTTAGATCCCTTTATTAGCTTTTATAGCTGCAGTGTTCAGTCCAGTACCACCAGCTGTTTGTGGCTGTTGAGCACTTGAGAACTGAGATGTGTTCAGAGTGTGAACTCCATACCGGATTTCAAGGACTTAGTATGGAAAAAAAGTAAAACATCTCCATAGAATGTATATATTATTTGTTGAAGAGATCTCTTAGATATGTTGGATTAAAAGAATATTAATTTCACCAGTTTCATGTTATTTTTTATAATATGACGACTAGAAAGTGTTAAATTAGGTTCTGTGACTTGTATTACCTTTCCATAGGACAGCACTGGTTTAGAGAATACCCACAGATGATTAAGCCAGAATTGCCTGTTACATAAAGGTCACCTAGTCTTTCAACTTCTTTTTCAACCTGTTGTAATCTAGCCTTTTCTCCCCTGGTCTTGCTAAAAATCATTTCTTCAGAAGCCTTTCAGACTTTGGTTATTTGGTACATTCAGTGGCTTTTTCTTGGTCCTCATTCTTCCCCGCGTCCCTTCCGATGCTCGCTCCTTCCTTCCTTCCTTCCTTCCTTCCTTCCTTCCTTCCTTCCTTCCTTCCTTCCTTCCTCCCTCCCTCCCTCCCTCCCTCCCTCCCTCCCTCCCTTCCTTCCTTCCACACGATGCCTATGTTCTCGGCCTCCCCTTCAGATGGCTCTTCCCGAGTGCCCTCCTCACTCGCGTTGCCGCTTCCTGGATGTGGTTATCAGCCAGAACTCATCTTGGCCACTTCTCTTCCTGCCCATATTCTCTTCCTCTCGTTTACTTCCATGGTTTTAGTTTTGCCTCTGTGCCCTTGCCTTCTAAAGCAGTATCCTCAGCCCTGTGTCCTCTCCGGACCGGATTCCCAGCTGTGCTGGGTGCTTCTGCGGGCCCCTCCGATTCTGGGAAGCAGAGCTGAACCAGCGGCGCCCTCTTGCTGACCCGACCGTGTTAGTCGGCGAATAAGCACCTTAGCGTTCCTGCTCCTGCACAAGTCACGATGGACTGTGCTCTTTGCCACTGTAATGAGTAAAGTTTCTTCTGTGTTTTTTCATTCCGTGCTTCTTCCTGTCTCCCTCACGCGCTCTCCCCCGTTCAAGACTTTAAAAATAGGATAAAGGCACCTTCTTCAGAGACATTCTTGTATTTGACCCCACTCGGCACGCGTCCCGCCCTGTACTGGCTCACCTGTGCACTTCGGCCTGTGGCCTTTGCTGTTCCCGGAACGTCCTCTTGCCTTCCCCTGTGGTCTGCCTCCTGCCAGTTCTTCCAGAACAGCCCGGAAAGCCCGGACTGAGTCTTGAGCTTCCACCCCTTTGTGCCTGCCACCACACTTGTCCCCGTCACCTTTGTGCTGTTCCCCAGTGTGCAGTCCCTCCGCTAGGAGCTCGCCTTTGCCTTGGGCAGCGTCTTTCCTCTCTCTGGGATGCTCCCTGTCTACCCCACTCCCCAAAGTATTTGCCGTGACTGCTCCTTCTCAGCATTGCCTTCTCCCCAAATACGGTCTTCTCCGAGACACCTCCCCCGACTGCGCAGAAGAGAACGTGCATATGCACACAGACGCACCCGGCAGGTACTGTCACCGCTACCCCACTCTGAGGTCTCCTGGGTGCTTAAAACTACCTGAGGTATCATTGCTTCCTTATACTTGTTTGTCCCCATTAGAACACAAGGCTCCAAAAGAACAGGGAACTCCTGTCTTTCCTGTTACTTTTCCAGTAGGCAGTCCATAAAATTTTTTTAATAAATGACAAAATCCTTTTTCTCCTTCAGCGTCTGCTCACTTACCTCCTGTGTAATTCTCCAAGGCTAAATTTTCCCTCTTACTTATTTATTGCCTGAACACTTTGTCTATGACGGCACTTAAAATGCACAGCAGAGTTAGTCAAGCCTGATATAAGTGCTTCTGTTTTCTCTTCTGACAGCGATCTCTCTGTCCGTAGGGACTTGTTATTGCTCATATTTATAGTGCCTCCATTCCTGACACAAAATAGATGCCCTTCAGATTTTTTTTATAGTCAGTCACATTTTTTCCTTTCATTCAAACAGCAAATAACGTGTGCCTCGTGTGTGCTGGCACCGACCCTGGCGCTATCACAGTGACCAGTACGGTGGCTCGTGGAGCTGTGGATTCATCCTCTGCTTCTGAATCCAGACTTTGAATAATCTACAAGTAATTTCTGAGAAGGGCAGGATGGACGGTTGGGTCAACATTGAGCCCCTTGTAAAAGAAAGGGACCATCTGGACCTCAACTCCTTTTTCATATTACAGCTCTTCACTGTTGAACATTGTTAGAATCTGCTTCACTGCCATCCTGGGTCTTCTCAGCAAGTTGACACCAGGCAAAGAAGAACAGGGAAAAAGTATACAAAGATACTTCTGTGCGAGAGAGCATGGCAAGTAGGAGAGACGGAACAGTGTCCATTGAGACTTGCTGTCCCTGGGCCAAAGGGAACGGGTTTATGATGAGGCTGGAGAGCTAGGCAGGAGCTCCAGCTAGCAGGGGTTTTATAGCACATTTGGAAGTTAAAAACAATGGGAAGCTACTGAAGGGTTTAGGCAGGGGCATGACAGATCAGGTTTATAGAGTGCAAAAGATCTTTCTGGCTAAGTATGGGTAAAATAGATCCTGGCAAACCACTAAAGAGTCTGTTGCAATTAAGCAAAACTTGATGGTAGCTTAAATGAGTGTTCTGTAGTTGGAGAGAAATAAGTAAAGTTTAGAAGTGCTTAAATTTATGATTTAAAATCAATAGGATATGATGAGACGTTAGCTAAATGAGTAGAAAGCGGGGAGAGAGGAATGACCCAGGTGATTCTTAGTGTTTTCTATTACCCTGCTGGGTAAGGGTGGCATCCCCTGGGGTGTGATGATCATTGGCATACAGGGAATCTGATTTGGGGAGGAAAATAGGAGTCTGATTTGGGCATGTTGAATTTGAGATAGCCTTGAGACCTCAAAGAGAGATTAGGTAAGCAGTTGGTTGAAGAGGTCTGAGCCAGAGAAAAATCTGTGACTCCTAATGTATAGGTGATAATTAAGCCTTAGGTGCAGATACCTTGTATAAGGTGAGAGTGTGGAGTGAAAGGAGCAAAGAGCCTCAAGATCAGGCCGTGAGAAATCCACGTTAAAGGAACCCACTTAGAGGAAGTTCCTTGAACCCAGTTAGAGGATGTTCCTTGAACCCAATTAGAGGAAGTTCCTTGAACCCAGTTAGAGGAAGTTAAAGGAACCCAGTTAGAGGAAGATGAACCAACAGAGGAGACAGAAGCAGCAGCCAGAGAGTCAGGAGGAAGACCTGGGTAGTGTTTTGTTCTGGAAGCCAAGAGAAAAAGAGTTTGTAAACAAGAAAGGAGTGACAGCAGTGCCAGGCACTGCTGAAGTGGTAGTCCAGAGAGCGTGGAAATATGTCACTGAATTTTAGTGACCTGCAGTAGAGGAATGAGGACACAGAAGCCCAGTGGAGTGGTTGAACATGCATGGAAGGAAAGGAAACGTTAACATTCATCGTAAACCTCTGGAGAACTACAGTGTGATGGAGAGGACAGAGAACTACAGTTAGCTAAACAATGGAATAAGTTTGCTATGGACGAGATGTTGTGGAGTAGAGGGGAGGCAGGTATCAAACCCTCCCTGGAAGGCCAGAGGGGGCATCAGAGAAGGCGTTATTGAGGAATCAGTGCTTTGTTGAGAGCCACCATGCCTGAAGTGAATGATGAAACTAAATTTGTTGGGGAGAGAGTTTCCGGAGAAGTAACCATCTTGTCTAGGGATTACAGCTTGTTGGATTTGGAACACAGATTGCCTACTGAATAGTGGCAGGAGGTTAATCTTGAAGAGGAAGCAGAAGCACTGAGGTGCTACAGTGAGGTATTTATACTTTATTAGCTTCTCAACTTATCTTTAGAAAGATTCTTAATGGCAGAAGACAGTAAGTGTAGACTCTGAAGCAACAGAAACTTTTCTTTCAAGTGCCATTTCAAAAATTCTAATGAATTTTATATTCTAACCCATAATGTATGGGTTTTTATGTAAAAGTATCTGAGATTATTTTCATTTGGGTTAAAAAAAAATGACTCCAGGAATATGAACCCTATTGATCCTGTGGCCTTGGCTAGCTCTCTCGTGCCCATGGTCAAATACATCCTATTTGAGAGTGTGTCCATTGGTGAAGACTAGCACCAGTATCATGATCAGACTTCCATTATGGTGAGATTATTGTACAGTGAAGGATGGGCTGAAGGTGGGGGCAGCTAGAGGCAGGAGAGTGGTAGTCCAGGTAAGAAATCATGAATACCCAAACTATAAGCAGTGGGGGTTTTGCAACTTAAGAGCATTGGCATGCCAGTGACTTCACTAGGCATGAGACATGATTAAATATGAAGGAGATGGAGTACTTTAGGATGATTCGCCAGAACCTGACCTGGGCATTGAGATTGGGAGTATAGAAGGACAGGCCTGGGTTTGGTGGGGTTGAAGGAAGAACCCCTGCTTGAGGTGTTTATTGAATAGATGGCCTTTGCTCACTAGTGGGAGCTGAAGGTATGGCCCACTTCAGCCAAATGCAAAGATCGATTTAATTGGACCTATGAGTCAGCAAGGGGCTGAGGGTAGGGGGTAGATAGAGGTTATCAGCACGTATGTGGGAGCCGAAGCTTGATAATAGATGAGATTGCTGAAGGATAGAGGGCCAGCAGGCAAGAGATCTGGAGCAACATGAATATTTAAAAGCAGGAAAGAAGGGAAAAAAATCCTGAGAAAACGGTGAGAGAGCTATTGAGGAGGAAAAGACTGAAGAGTGCATATCTAGGAGAGGGGGCAAAATCCAGAATCCACTGCATTGAGACGTGAGGGAATAGCAGGAAGTGTGTTGGCTAGAGAGAAATGCAGAGTCACTTTATAAGTAGCTTGGTCTTGTTTTTAAAATAGGAGTAGATGCACATTTATGTTATGAGCAAGAGCCAGTATAAAGAGATTATATTAGACCTGTTGCCTTATACATATAAGTATATGGTAAAAATATTTGTTTAATGAATGACCGCTTATTGTTAAATTTGTCAGTCTCAGTTTCACAGTTGATGTGTGTGTTTTATGCACTACTTGCTCTTTCTATTCAGTCATGGTTTCATTAATTTGGAGAGTGTGGTGTTATTTTTTTTTTTTAGCCTCAGAATATTCTGCTGACAAGTGAATCTCCATTGGGTGACATCAAGATAGTTGATTTTGGCCTTTCAAGAATAATGAAGAACAGTGAAGAACTCCGAGAAATTATGGGTACTCCTGAATACGTGGGTAAGTCTTCATAAGACCGGGTTGTGTTCTGTGTTTGGAGACAGGCATCATCTTCATTAGGGAACTCATATGTGGCATGATTAATAGTGGGACAACTGAAATTCTGCCATCCGAGACTTCTTCCTGTGTATTAAATTTAAAAACTTGGGGCGCCTGGGTAGGTCAGTCAGTTGAGCATCCACCTTCAGCTCAGGTCATGATCTCGTGGTTCGTGGGTTCGAGCCCCATGTCGGGCTCTGTGCTGACAGCTAGCTCGGAGCCTGGAGCCTGTCTTTGGATTGTGTGCCTCCCTCTCTCTCTGACCCTCCCCTGCTCATGCTGTCTCTATCTCTCTCAAAAATAAATAAAACATTAAATAATAAATTAATAAATTAAATAAATTTTTAAACATGGTAAACTTAAAGAGTTAGGTACCAAACTGATGATCCCTTTCCCAAAAGACTGAGAGAATTTGAAGGGATTACTTCTAAACGGAATAGAAGAGGATTTTCTTCACAAAGTGTGCCATGTCAGATTATCTGAAGATGAGAGCATATTGAACAAATAAAGGCCTTTAAAGAACTTCAAGTTTGTAATTAACTTTGTTAAAGTAATTGCAAGCCCTGCAATTCCATAGATGTTGAAACGGGACGTTTTGTTGGATTGATGCACGGTTGAGAGCCTGTAGCAGAAAGAAAAAGGACATTAAACTCTGAAGGTCCTGGTAAGAGAGCAGCAGAAGTGATGAACCATGGCTTCTAGGTTTGGTACAAAAATAAGTAAACTATGACTTGTTTGATAAACTGGAAGAAAAATAGGAAGCTAAAGATTAGTGGTTTGAATGAATTAAAAAATATATATCTGTAAGCAGAGCAAGGCAGTGAAATAATCTAAAGATTGTGACCAGAGATTACACTATCAGCCTTTAAGATGTCAGAGATGCAACCGCTCTTTGTAATTTTAAAGAGCTGTGGAAGGGCGCTACGTTAGACCTATAGGTCTGTAGGTGAGGAAGCACGGGCACGCTGGTGGCTACATACGTGGGTCACGGACACGAGTGTGGAAGTTGTCTGAAGTGATGGCACGTGGTTTTAGGAGGATGGTTTTTGTGTCAGATGACAGCAAGCACCCAGGGCCCTGGCCTGAGGGAAGAGCATTCACTAGACGCTAGAGGTGTCAGGTGGGCAGACCGGCAGCATTCAGGGTCGCCCCAGACCCGCTTTCACAGAGCAGACGGTGAAGAGAGTCATCTTTGAAGGAGGGAAGACAGCAGGACTTAGTTTACAGGGGAGAGTTGATTCTGAAGACACAGGCTAGGAGAACGATAAGGTTGAGGAAAACCAAGCTGTTTGTTGATGATAGTACACAAAAATAATTCTGAGCTTTAACGTAAGTCCTACGATTTGAGAGGCGCCTCGGTGGCTCAGTTGGCTAAGCGTCTGGCTTTGGCTCAGGTCGTGTTCTTACAGTCTTTGAGTTCGAGCCCCACATGAGGCTCTGTGCTGACAGATTCTCTGTCCCCCTCTCTCTCTGCCCTGCTCACACTCTGTCTGCCCTGCGCGCTCGCGCACTCTCTCTTGCTCTGTGTCTTTCAAAAATAAACGTAAACAAAAAAATAAGTCCTACAATTTGAAACATCTCAAATTAATTAGGTAATAATTGATATCACAGACAGAAAAACAACCTTCAAAATGTTGATGTGTTCTTTGTGGCTAGAATACTTTTTTCAGTAAGTGCCATGACCACACAGTAGGGTTTAAGAGTGTGGCTTAATAGGCTTCATCTAGGAAAGAGGCAGCCCAGATTTTCCAGCCAGTGTAGAGCAGTGTAAACTAGAATGAAGGGTTGTGAGTTGAGAGCCCTGTAGTAATTATTACCCTGAATGAGTTTGTTTTGTTTTATGCTTTCTGTTCTTTGGTAAATTTTCTACCAAGAGAGCTTTTCCCCCCTCCAAAAAACAGAACTATCTTTACTATGAAAGTAATAAAACCCAATCCAAAACAATTAAAAATAATTCAAAAGTATATAATAGAGAAAAACAAGGGGACCTCTCCATTCTTTTATGGACTTTCAGAGATGAATATAAGACTCCCATCCTGTTTTTTTTTTTTTTTTTAAGGTTTTATTTTTTATTTATTTCTAGGAGAGAGAGAGAGACAGCGCGAGCAGGGGAGGGCCAGAGAGAGAGGGAGTCACAGACTGAAACAGGCTCCAGGCTCCGAGCCGGCAGTCAGCACAGAGCCCGACGCGGGGCCCGAACCCACGAACCGCGAGACCATGACCTAAGCGAAAGTCGGACGCTCAACCGACTAAGCCACCCAGGCGCCCCTCCCATCCTGTTTTCTAAACAGAATCATTTACCTGGGAGCGGTGGGCTGTCTGTCTACTGGCTGTGTATGTGACCTCAGTCCTGAAGTCTCTGTACCTCACATTCCTCTGTCCATAACGTGGGGCTATAATAATACTGCCTTACTGGATTTGCTATACCAGGCTCTTTTGTAATAAACACAGGAAAGGAGGCTACTGTTATTTCCTGCCCCCTCTTCCCACCATCTTTTTTTTTAGTGTTTCAGGTTTGTATTTAAATTCTAGTTAGTTAACATACTAATAAAAGTGGTTTCAGGAGTAAAATTTAGTAATTCATACAACACCCAGTGCTCATCGCAAGTGCCCTCCTTAATGCCCATCAGCCTTTTAGCCCATCCCGCGCCACCTCCCCGCTCACCTCCCCTCCAGCAACCCTCGGTTTGTTCTCTGTAGTTAAGAGTCTCTTTTATGTTTTGCCTCCCTCTCCCGTTTTTAACTTATTTTTCCTTCCCTTCCCCTATGTTCATCTGTTCTGTTTCTTAAATTCCTCAGTTGGGTAAAATCATATGGTCTTCCCACCATCGTTTGCTTTACTTTTTCCCCCTCCAATAATTTGGATGCTATGCATTTCATTTTAAATTTCCTAGTAGTTTCTTTTAAAACTTTTAAATTTGAACTGTTATTAAAACCTGTTTTACTGATAAAGTAATACATGTAGCTTCTGTTTTACAAGTCAGTTTCAGGAGTTGATGCTGAGGAAATTTAACCTACTTAACATTTTCTCCCAACCTTTCATTCCTCATATTCAGGGGACGGAGGAGGGGAGGTTGTCCCCAACCCGTAAAGAATATGTGACTTTAGTGTTTTGTCTTTTCCTAGAATTAAAACATCTTCATTCCCTTTTTTTTTTAAAATCATAATTGCAGCAGTTGTTTAGTCTTTGATATGTTTTTAAATGGATCCAATACTTGGTTGCCTGTCTTTTCTTCCTATTTGCATACTTTGAAAAAAAAAAAAAACCTCATCTTTTGGTTGACTAGATTCAATCAGTGAGTAGGCTTTTCCTTTCAAGGAAGATTTTCATAAATCTCTCCTAAGTTTTTGAACATTTGAAAATGTCTGTTGCTTTATGCATAACAGCAGTTTAGTTAAATATTATCAAAGCATACTTGTTTTTCACAACTCTACAGAGGCAACGTTGTCGTCTTTGTGTGTGATGCATGTCACCTGAGAACGCTCAGCGGTGGATTTTTTGTTGTTGTTGTTTTTAAACCTTGTTGGCTGACTTTTTGTCAGTGGGTAGACCCTTAGAGCTCACTCCAGCTACAGCATGGAGAATAGAGCAGTGATGTGGAATGAGTGGAGAGGTCAGGAGGGGAAAGTGCCCTGGACTAGGGTGGGGGCGGATGTAAGGAAGAGTCAGGGATGCATTGAGAAAGGTTTGTAAGTAGTAATCTGTTAGATACAGTGCTTCATTGTAGAGGATATGGGTGTCAGTTGTCAGGTTCTATTACAGTATTTATGCATTCAGATATCTTAAAAATATTAGGACCCAACAATGGAGGGTACAAGTGTGAAAAATAAACAATTATGTCTTGTTACACTTTACAATAACTCAGATTAATTTGTAGAATATATTATTGTGTTAATTTATTTCATTTTAGCCCAAATCTTGAATAGTGTCTTAGAGTTTCTAACGACTATTTAAAAAAAAATGTTTTATCTTGAAAACCAAATTAGGAATTTTTTTCACATAGCTAAATGTTTTCTTCTGTTTCTGATACTAGCGCCTGAAATTCTGAGTTATGATCCGATCAGCATGGCAACGGATATGTGGTAAGAGCTATTTATGAAATAAATGATCTAATTCGTTTCAAGAAATATATAGGCCACTAATTTTTCTTACGTTTTCATTCTGATTTAGGAGCATTGGAGTGTTAACATATGTCATGCTTACGGGAGTATCACCCTTCTTAGGTGACAATAAACAAGAAACATTCCTAAACATCTCCCAGATGAACTTAAGCTATTCTGAGGAAGAATTTGATGTTGTGTCTGAGTCTGCTATTGACTTCATTAAGACACTCTTAGTTAAGAAACCTGAGTAAGTATTAGTTCTTACTGATCCTTATCAATTTTTGAGTGATCTGCTCTGAACAAAAGCAGGTTAAACTGAAACACAAAAGTGTAGACATTAAGCCAGGTAAGACCTTGAACTTACTACATCTGTTGAAAGAAAAAGTGTCAAAAATGAGAATGTTTCAGGGCGCCTGTGTGGCTCAGTTGGTTAAGCGTCTGACTTTGGCTCAGGTCATGATCTCACAGTCTGTGTGTTCAAGCCCCTCATCAGGTTTTGTGCTGACAGCTCCGAGCCTGGAGCTGCTTTGGATTCTTTCTCTCCCTCCCTCTCTGCTCCTCCCCCACTAGTTCTCTCTCTCTTAAAAAAAAAAATGAGTAAACATTAAAAAAAAAGAGAGGAGGTTTCTAGAAAACGTAAGCTGCATCTCAGTATAACAGATATTTATCTACCTGTTTTTGGTCTTCCAGAAGGACTTTTCAGAGATATCTTATTTAAAATATTTTTCAACATTATGGGAATGGCATTTGCACACTAACACCAGAACTTCCAGTCTTATTCAAGAATCACAATAAGATTCTTATTAACTCTTCATACTTCCCAAAATGTAATACAATCAATCTACCTTATGTTCTGATTTATTAAATTGATTTAAGATTTTTTTTTAAAGTAATTTTTTTTTAAGTAATCTCTATACAGAATATGGGCTTGAACTCACAACTTTGAGATCAAGAGTGTCATGCTCTACCAATTGAGCCACCCAGGCACCTCTCTTATGCCCCAGTTTATAATTGAAGTTTTAAACTACTTAAGTGTGAAATATGTGTCTTTTTATAGACATCGAGCCACAGCTGAGCAATGTCTGAAACATCCGTGGTTGACAGAGAGCAGTATTCAAGATCCTTCTTTCAAGGTGAAAGGGACATTAGAAGAAGCAAATGCACTCCAAGAAGGTGATTCTGTGCCTGAAATTAATTCAGATACTCAGAAACCAGAAACCGAGGAATCCATTGTAACCGAAGAGTTAATTGTATTTACTTCATATACTTTAGGACAATGCAGACAGTCTGAAAAAGAGAAAATGGAGCAAAAGGCCATTTCCAAACGATTTAAATTTGAGGAACCTTTGCTACAAGAAATTCCAGGAGACTTTATCTACTGAGCAATACTTCCCTTTAGAACTTTAAGATTTCTACATTGAAAACATTAATATTATTTATGGACTTCTGGCCAAATGGTACATGTACTGAAAGTGGACAAACCAGGTATCTCACTGATAGAAAAAAAACTAAAATTACTTGTGGAGTTAGATATATCAAGACAGATTTATAAAGTTGCCAACCAGGAGTTTTAACGGGTAAAGTTATCTGTGTCAATGTTATTTTTAAGAAGGGAGATGTTTGAACCTTTTATTTCTAAATCCTGTTTCTCCAGAATGAAAATTTGTTATGCAAAGATCATCTGTATTTACTTTCTTTAAAAATCCAAGTAAAAGTGCCAAATTAACATCTTTGTAAATCTATTTGAATTATTCTTATGTATCTGTATCTACATATATATAGTGATAGGGATATCTTTACTAAAACTGATACTTTTTCACTTTGGATTTTTTGGGGGGAGTAAGATTTAATTAGGCATCTTCCAAATTTTGAGACCTAGAATAACATCCACAATAATTTGATAATGTCTTATTTTTATATTTTATTACTGCTTTGTATCGACTTTATTTTATCTCTTTTATCTTTGCTTTTGCCTAATGCTTGTAACCGATCAGTGAAAAACCCTTGCTAATTTTTTTTCTCTTCAACGTCAACTAATAAGAGTTGTGTTGATTTTTCACCTCCAGTTACTCTGGTTTTAAGGTCAAGGTAGGTTCAGTAATCCTGTAACGTTAAAGCAGCACCGGTTTCTCGGCCCTTCCCCGGCCCTTCCCCGTCACGCCGTACGTGTTTACACGCTTTCACAAGGCTCTGCCCTTGCCGCCACCTCACGTGCTTGTCACCTCATTTGGTCACTTGCAAGTGTCCATGTGATCTGATCAACATGATGGTTGCTTTGGTCAGTGAAAAGACGCTTTTTTATTGTTTTTGTTAACAAAATCCCCCAGAGAGGGATAAGAGTGGAAGCATATTCATCCTGGCCACAGAGCCTCCATTTCTGTTATTAGCCCTCAGACTGTATTAAGAAAAGTTCTAAAATGCCAAAATATTTATAAACTTTTGTTCATTAAAAATTTGACAGTGGATTCTTTGTCATTAGGGAGGAAGCCTTGTTCCCTAAAGACTTATAAGAAAATATACTCAGTAGAATTTAATTTGATTGGGATTGAACACTTCAATTGTATGTAGGCCCCACAGTGAATAGTAAATTCTTACTTAAAAAAATGGAAATGTACAAGTGTACGCTGTATAACTTGAAGCAACTAAATGTCTTTCTCACACAAAGCCTGAGTCGTGTCCTTATTTATCTTCCCTTAGGCTCAGGTTGTTAGATGCCCACGAATGCAGTCGGTCTGTCCCCCCGGTACTGTGTACACGCGCCAGGCTTGTGCTGTGCACAGGATGTCCCGTCCTGACTCGGTGCTAGCCCCCCCCCCCCCCCCCCCCCCCGCCGTTTCCAAGTGTGTGCGGAGTTCAGTGTTGGACATCTACCCCACGGTCCACAGCCACCCCCAGCCCTGCCGGGAGGGTGCAGGGACCCTGACCATGTTCTCACACCAGCAGAGGAGATCGCTTAGGCAGTTCCAGCCATCAGCTTGCACTATTTGCTCATTATATTGGCTTTATTTACACAGTTTCTAAACCAGCTCTAGAAGGAGGAAGAGGAAGCTCTGCCACCGTGGCAGGGTTTCCACTGAAAACACATGACCGCTGTGTTAAGCCTCAGGTAAGTCTTGGAACAAGTAAAATGCAATTCGAAAAAAAATTACAAAATATTGCAAAAATATTTGTAAATACCTCCCTGACAAAAATAGGGGGTGAGAATACCCACTGCTGAATGACATATTTTTATACCTGATAGCTTTGTCCAGTTTTTAAATCAGAATCATTCAGATAACATTTAGACTTTTTCCAAGCCATTTTATATTACATTCAAAATAAATACATTTTTCTTTCAGTGGCCACATTGCTGATTGCAGTGTGCTGATCTCCTTCTTGCTTTTGTACCTGAATTTAGAGTTGTACAGTGCTTTTTTTTTAGAAGCACATATACTTGTAAAGGCATACTGAATTTTTTGGTTTATATGATGTAAATAGTGCATGAAGAGTCTTCACAAATTGGGCCAAATAAAATCCATTAATGACTTACCAACTACCTCTATACTTACCTAATGCTGTTAATTTTCTTTTAACAGGTTTACAAAGAACAGTATTATTGAATTTATTCATGGAATTCAGAAGTCCAGTATTAATATAATATTCACTAATATTCTAGCTTGATGAGAAGTTTGTGAAATATGCAAAACGTATGTGGTTTTAGTCAATTGGGAAATTTTTTTTTCCTAAAATAGTTTATAGTCAAGTTGGTTTCTATATAACACCCAGTGCTCATCCCCACAAGTGTCCTCCTCCATGCCCATCACCCCCTTCCCCTCCCCCCACCCCCATCAGCCCTCAGTTTGTTCTCAGCATTCAAGAGTCTCTCATGGTTTGCCTCCTTCCCTCTCCCCAACTATTTTTACTCTTCTCCCCCACAGTCCTCCGTTAAGTTCCTCCTAATCCTCCTGTACGTGCAAACATATGGTATCTGTCCTTCTCTGCCTGACTTATTTCGCTCAGCATAACACCCTCAAGTTCCATCCATTTTGCTACACATGGCCAGATTTCTTTTTTTCTCATTGCCATTTAGTATTCCATTTTATAGATTAACCACATCTTCTTTATCCATTCGTCCGTTTATGGACACTTAGGCTCTTTCCAGGTTTTAGCTATTGTGGAGAGTGCTGCTGTGAACATTGGGGTACACGTGCTCCTGTGCCTCAGCATTTCTGTATCCCTTGGGTAAATTCCTAACAGTGCTATTGCGGGGTCATAGGGGAGTTCTAGTGTTAATTTTTTGAGGAACCTCCACACTGTTTTCCAGAGGGGCTGCACCAGTTTACATTCCCATCAGCAGTGGAGGAGGGTGCCCGTTTCTCCACATCCTCACCAGCATCTAGAGTTCTCTGATTTGCTCATTTTAGCCCCTCTGACTGGCATGAGGTGGTATCTCAGTGTGGTTTTGATTTGTATTTCCCTGATGAGGAGGGACGCTGAACATTGTTTCATGTGTCTGTTGGCCATCTGGGTTTCCCCGTTTGAGAAGTGTCTTTTCATGTCTTCTGCCCATTTCTTCACTGCATTGTTCTTCCATTGTGGAGTTTGGTGAGTTCCTTACAGATCTGGATACTAGCCCTTTGTCTGATATGTCATTTGCAACTATCTTTTCCCATTCCATCAGTTGCCTATTAGTTTTATGGAGTGTTTCCTTTGCTGTGCAGAAGCTTTTTATCTTGATGAGGTCCCGATCGTTTATTTTTGTTCTTGATTCTCTTGCTTTTGGGGATGTGTCAAGTAAGAAATTGCTGCGGTGGAGGTCAAGGAGGTTGTTTCCTGCTTTCTCCTCTAGGGTTTTGATGGTTTCCTGTCTCACATTCAGGTCCCTTATCCATTTTGAGTTTATTTTTGTGTATGGTGTGAGAAAATTATCTAGTTTCATTCTTCTGCATGTTGCTGTCCAGTTCTTCCAGCACCATCTGTTAAAAGAGGCTGTCTTTTTTCCATTGGATACTCTTTCCTGCTTTGTCAAAGATTAGTTGGCTGTATACTTTTGGGTCCACTTCTGAGTTCTCAGTTCTATTCCATTCATTGGTCTTTGTGTCTGTTTTGTGCCAATACCATACTGTCTTGATGATGACAACTTTGTAGTACAGGCTAAAGTCTGGGATGGAGATGCCTCCCATTTTGGTTTTCTTCTTCAATATTACTTTGGCTACTTGGGGTCTTCTATGGTTCCATACAAATTTTAGGATAGTTCTAGTTTTGAGAAGAATGCTGGTGCAATTATGATTGGGATTGCATTGAATGTGTAGAGTGCTTTGGGTAGTAATGCCATCTTAACTATATTTATTCTTCCTATCCATGAGCATGGAATGTGTTTCCATTTCGTTGTGTCTTCTTCAATTTCCTTCATAAGTTTTCTATAGTTTTCACCATACAGATCAATGCCTTTTCAGAAGAAGGTGGTTTTCATTTCCATGAAGTCCAGTTTATCAGTTTTTATTTGATGGCTAATACTTTCTGTATCCTCTTTAAGAAGTCCTTACCCCAGAGTCCTGAAGATATATTTTTTTTTTATTAACCTTAATAGTTTTAGCTTTTATGTTTAGGTCCGTGATTCACTTTGAACTAGTGTTTGTGTGTGGGGATTGAGACTGTTAGGTAGGGTCTATTTGTTTCCTATATGAATATTCAATTGTTTCAGCACCTTTTGTCAGAGATTGTCCTTTCCCATTGAATTGTTCTGTCCTTTTCTAAGGTCATTTCTGTGGATCTACTTCTGGATGCTCTTCTGGTCCTTCAGTTTATTTGCTTATACTTTTGTCAGAACTTTGTCTTGATGTCAAGTAAAATAAGACTTCCAATTCCTTCTTTTTCAAGACTGCTGTTGATTCTAGGCCCTTTGCATTTCAAAATAAATTTTAGAGCTGGCTTGGCATTTCTTCCAAAATAACCTCCCCACCCCGGGAAAAAAAAAAAAAAAGACTCATGGGATTTTGACCGAGATTTATTAAATCTGTTAATTTGGTGTTTTAACAGAATCTTCCAGTCTATAAACAGAGTATAGGTTTCCATTACAGTAAAACCGTGGTTTATGAACATTATTTGTTCTGGAAACATGGCTTGTAATCCAAAGCACTTATGTATCAATTTCAAGAACCATTGGCTCGGTTGTGATCATGTGACATTTGGTGTCATGTGCTACTTGTATTGCAGTACATCACTTGTAGCAGGTTAGAATTCATTAGAAATGTTTGCTGGTCTTGCAGAACACTCTCAGAACAAGTTACTCTATTTTATCTTAATTTTTCCCAGCACTGTTTTGTATTTTTTTAACAAAGAGATCTTGCATATTCTTTATCTCTGTATCTCTGATGCTGTGGTTCTGGATACTCTTTGTTCTTACCTTTTTTGTGTTTTTGATACTTAATCTTCCAGAGGTCATTTTAAACTCCTGCTTAGACCTATGCTAGAACTTATTTAAATAACAATGAGTCTACCTTCCTGACTGCTAGGGAAAGGTTTTTACCTAAGAATTGTACTTTGGTTTCCTTTCCCTCATTTAGATTTACCTGTATTTATTCATTTTACCTTTGGCTGCATTTTAGCTCCTGTTCATAACTCAATTTTTAAAAATTATTTTTGTATAACTTGGTTTTGGTTGGATTTTCTTTTTAAGTACTAGAGAATGAATAACCCGAGCTTAGGCTACCACAGAGGTTAGCATTCTATGGCTCTTGTCGCCGGTTGGTTAAATAAAGTTTTATTGGAACACAGCCTGACCATTCATTTATGTTTGGCTGTGGCTACTTCCATACTAAAGCTACAGGGTTGAGCAGTTGCAACAGAGGTTTTACGGCCTAAAATAGTTACTGTCATGCCCTTTACAGAAAAAGTTAGCCAACCCCCAAGGCTTCCTGTGAAGCAGGGTTCCTGACCCATGGCCGTGTCTGCCTCCTGCCGAGCCAGGGGCTTTCTTGCTACCCACCAAGGCGGCCTGGAGACAGAAAGCGCGAATGTGTTCAGATTGTACTGCGGATGCCAGTCCCCGTGGTCATCGTGAGAAAAGGGGAGGAGGAGATTTCTGGACTCACGGATACTCCGGTGCCTCATCGCCCAGGGCCCAAAAGAGCCAGCAGAATCCTCAAACTTTACAACCTCTTGAAGGAAGATGATGTCCGCCAGTCTTCTGGGAGAAGGCCCCTAAACAAAGAAGGAAAGAAACCTAGAACGAAAGCGCCCCAGACTCGGCGTCTTCCCCCCCCCCCCCCCCCCCCCCCCCCCCCCCCCCCCCCCCCGCCGCGTCCTCCAGCACACACGTCGGTGTACTGCTTGGAAGAAGCAGCGCACTAAGAAAAATAAGCAAGAGGCTGCAGAATATGCCAGACCTGTGGCCAACAGAATGAAGGAGGCCAAAGAAAAACACTAGGAACAGGCTGCCAAGAGACAGAGGCTGTCTTTTCTGAGAGCTTGAGTCTAGTCAAAAATGAGATTGTTCCTAAGAGGAACAAATAAATAAGATCAGATATCAAAAAAATGATAAAAAAAATAAAAGCTAAGCACTATAGTTATGTGGTGGAGGAAAAAATTTCTGCCTCCAAGCCTTATTTAATGATAAAAGGCATTTACTATATATACCACATGTGACATATGATACGTACCTACATCTGAGAGGCATGTTTTTAATATTTTCATCTCCCACTTTTCTACCCTGGAATGTAAAATGCCACTTTTTCTGTATATGGTCCTGAATGTACTTTCAACTGAGCAACTCGGAAGTTGGCCACAAGACCAGCCTGGACGATGTACAGGTTACTAAGGAGGCAAGAATCCTGTGGGTGGGGCCTGGCGGGTTTCCCAGCATCCTCCCGCCGCCTCCTGACCTCCGTGGCCATCAGGCCTCCTGCTGTGTACGGCAGCGTCTGCCAAGCATCTGAACAAGCGGTGGAAACATTGCCTCGCTTGTAAGACAGGTGCTTGGTATTTCTTCATATTTTTCATACAAACTGAAAACCAGTCAAGTAGCCTAAGGCCGCTTGCCTTCAGGAAACCCTTGAGCTGCTGCCTAGTGGGCATTACCTCGACCTCTCCACTGTGCCGGCCGACGGAGGCCGCTTTGTCCAGCTCTGGCTGTAATTTATTTCAGCTTCTTCACCTCTACTGTGAGCAACTTTACCAAAACCGGGAGTAATAAAACCTTGTCTCATCACAGATGGTTGAAGGGAAGAGAGGAAATCTAGAAAAATGGAATCAATGACAGTAAAATGTGACTTATTGAAAAGTCCCATCGGCCCTGTCAGGACACATTCATCATAGTCTCTTAAACATCCATTAACTGTGCCATCATATGCTTACTCCCCAGTCTGTGAGGGCCACAAGCCGACATGCTGGGGCCAACTTTCCTTTCCAGGGCTGGCTTTTACTGTGTCTTCAGCTAAACTATCCCTTGGCCAAAATGGGTATCTTAGTTCTGGGGCATAGCTCACCTTTCTCCTGCTGAGGCCTTTTTTTGGCGTTCTCTTTCCATTTGCGGGCCACTTTCTATCGTGCCTGAAATCTTAGATTTCAAGGCCCATCATATGACTGCTCCCTCCAGACTGCCTCTGGGATTCCTCCTAATCAGTATCTCAGTCTTCTCCACCGTTTTAGCACCAGTGCTTCAAACGCTTCTGGCACCGTGTTCCTAATACTCTGTTACTCCCCAGGCCCTCCCCCCCCGCCCCAGCTGGGTAGGCTGTTACTCCCCAGGCCCTTCCCCCGCCCCCAGCTGGGTAGGCAACTTGCAGGGAAGAACATGCCACGTCCTGTAAAGGAGGTGGGAGTCATACCACCATTTGTTGGCTGTGCTCTGTCTTCCACGGTCTTTATAAAATTAACAATTCTAGCGACGCCCTTTTCCAGCCCCTGAGAACTGAGTGTGCAGTGTGCATGGTGCACTTGCTCTAATTCTGCTTGTGGGCAAGAGTTGCCTTTTCCTCTGATGACGATGTGCATCATCCAGGATGTCTTCAAGGTAGTTGGTGGGAGTCAAGGGCTGAGTCACAGTGATTACTAAATACACAGGAAGTGGTGGGTTGCAAATGCACATCACTGCTACACTCAAAGCAACGAAAGGCCACGTCTGTCTACTGCAATGGCCAAGTTACGGCCTGTTCATGAACGCCCGAGAAGGTGGATGGAAAGTAAACTTGAAGACGTACTCAAAGATGACTTCCAAATAGAAATCAAGGATCTTTTCATGACACAATACTATTTCCTATCAGCTGGGTTAGGAAAGCCTCTTAATGCAAATTCTACATAAACAAAAACTGTCACTTTTACTTCAGAACAGATGGCCCATCTGGGCTCTGGCTTTCTATGATTTGGCAATATCCAGAAAAGACCAGCAAACACTGAAAGGAAGTAAAAGCTAAAGAGGAAAATCAGACATGAAGCAATATGTAAACTGACACATATACAATAAACAATATATAGCTGTTCAAGAATAAAGCAGCACAGGGGGGCCTGGGTGGCTCAGTAAGTTAAGTGTCTGACTTCTGCTTAGGTCACGATCTCACAGTTCATGGGTTCGAGCCCCACGTTGGGCTCTGCTGACAGCTCAGAGCCTGGAGCCTGCTTCGGATTCTAAGTCTCCCTCTCTTTCTGCTCCTCCTCTGCTCACGCTGTCTCTCAAAAATAAACATTAAAAAAAAAAGCACATAAGCACACGCACAGTGTTCTACCATTTGCAGTAAAAGTTCTGTGAGTGTTCCGCAAGATGTGAGTGGTATGTGATGGCAAATGCCACATGATCAAAACTGAGCCTGGGTTCGAGCCCCGTGTCAGGCTCTGTGCTGACTGCCAGCTCAGAGCCTGGAGCCAGTTTCAGAGTCTGTGACTCCCTCTCTCTCTGACCCTCCCCTGCTCACGCGGTCTCTCTCTCTCCTAGAAATAAAACATTTAAAAAAATTTTTTTAAAAAACTGAGCCAATGGTTCTTGAAATTCCCTTTTATAGGAGTGCTTTGGATTACAAGCATGTTTCTAGAACAAATTACACTGGCAAACCGCAGATTTATTGTATTTTAAAAGATAGTAATATCTGTACAATCTGCAAAAGTGATCTCAGGGAGACTCCTATTTCTACAATATTTCTGTATCTATAATCTATTCAAAGAAGATTTCATTTTAAAGAAACAAGCTCTAAACAGAACTAACTTCCAATGATCAAAGGCCTCATGCTCTATATTAAATTTAAGCTCAATATTTCCTGAAAGGCTTCCCTCCAATGAATGTTAAGAATGCAGGAAAAGAAGGGCGCCTGGGTGGCTCAGCAGGTTAAGCGTCCGACTGTAGCTCAGGTCATGATCTCATGGTTCATGAATTCCAGGCCCATGTCGGGCTCTGTGCTGAGCTCAGAGCCTGGAGCCTGCTACGGATTCTGTGTCTCCCTCTCTCTCTGCCCCTCCCCCACTTGAGCTCTGTCTTTGTCTCTGTTTCTCTCTCTCAAAAGAAACCTCTTTCGAATATAGTTTTAGCATACCTCTTAGTGATTTACATGTTCTTTATATAATTAGGGTATGATTTTTGTCTCAAAAATAATAATTTTTTTAATTTAGGAAAAGATCTAATGAATGCCTTTATTGTAGTCAATTATAACTGCATTAAGCCTAATAACAGTTAGGGGGTGATACTGACCTTTTCAAAGCAAAGATCCCACATTTCTGGTTTGTATCAGCTCTAGTGCTCAGAGAGGAGGAAGATAGTTGGCTTCATAATACTGTTCCTTATTTAAAAAAAAAAAAAAAAAAAGGTACCACCTAAATGTATGCTCCTCTAATACGTGGCTGTTTGCAGAGCAGAAGGCTAAGGACCTGCTGACTTTAAACTAGCAATCCCAAGTTAGTTTTGCACGTGTTATGTACACATATATATTTTTTTAAGCTTCTAAAATGTCTGGACTAAAGAGGTTATTTTGCAAATCTTCATCAGACAGACCGTCGACGACTACAACAGAAACAAGAAGATAAAACAACAGCAGTGAAGCAAAAAAGCATTCCAAAGGGATTGACAATGTTCACAAGCTACTTAACAACATGAATTCAGGGTAGGGCATTCTCATGTTAACAGTTAACCTTGCCTTGCCTTCCCATGGATGGAACTGAAATGGGGGGGGGGGGAGGGGGTCAAGAGGGAGGAGGGGGCTGGAAAGAAAGAGAAGAACTAGCAAAAACCAATGAACATCTTATTAACAGTGATTCCTCTTGTTCTGTGCTTTGCTTTTAGACAGTGAATTTGCAACTAAATTCTTTCATCAATTTATTGTAAAATGTCCATTTCTGATTAAATTGAAACCCACGACAACTGTGGTCAAATCAGCATTATACCAAGATTACCACATGCCAGCGCGTACAATCACCCCCAGTGTTGGCAACCTGGCTCGAGACCCTGGAGGGACCTGGTGAGGAGGGAAGGCCATGCTTGGAGAAAGCTGAGTCCTTCTGATCACCTTCCTCCTCCATCACCGGTGTCCCCGCTGGCCTTGAACAGGGCAATCTGCCGACCATCCTTGAGCTCTAAGAAGACCTCCTGAAGGTGCCACCTTAGAGAAACCAAAAGAATAGTCTCTAATCACAAACACCAACGCAAAAGACATGGTCAAGAAAAGAAAAAGGGAAAGGAAAGAAACTTGGTTTTGAGTAATGTCTTAACATTTTTAAACACAGTTTTATGTTAGACCTATGGTAACATAAATGTTTTTTAACATTTTCTTATGGACTCATTGTTTAACAGGCATCACTGTCAAAGCAGGTTTAACGAAGAATGAGTAACAGGCGAAGGGAGGGGGCACCGGGAAAGAGAAGGAACTTATTCCCCATTTCCTAATTCACATCAACCTTCAATTCTTGGCTGGAACTCTGCCAGCTCCTGCATTGATCCCAGGCTCAGAGGTCGCTGAGCCCAGGGGGAGACGGCTGGGGACTACCCGCTCATGTTGTCCTCGGGAATTAAAACACAACTTGGCTAAACAGCAAGCATCTCTGGAGAGGCTTCCAGAGGGGGCAGTGAGTGAACGTACCTATTGGCAACCAGACAAGAAAATCCAGTTAACGGGGTGCAGATCTTCTATAAAGACTGTGATGAATAATTCCGGAACAGGAACCCGTGCCTTTATTCATCTACGACGACTGGGGCAGGAGTGTTAGAAGTGGTACCACAGCATCAATATCATAGATCTAGATCAGGAGAGCGTCAGGTTCTTCACAGTCAGCCGCATAAGGAGAGGACGATTCAGGAGGCTGTACTGCATCAAACGTCCGGACTGAGCTAAGAGCCAAAGCACTGGCTTGGTGTCCGGGCCATGGGACTTCAAGCTTTGAAAAACAAATTCTTCCTACTGCAGTCATTTCACTACAAATGAAAATGAGAATCAGGATTGTTTCCGTTGGAGAGTTCCTGTTTCCCCATTCGCACTCACCTTCCCATAATACCTCTGAAAGGGGGCATCTCTGGATGAGCTGACATAGAGATGGCCCTTCTGACTTGGATCCAGAAACAGGAATCTTCAACTGGGGGCATAAAATACAAGGTACAATTGGATACGTCGTTGTCCTCCCAAGAGATGAAAAAGTGATGTTTTCTAGAGCTCAGCCTATGAAGTCCAGTGACCGTTCACAGAAGTGTTGTTTCCTAAATTAGACTAGCTGGAGAATGACCTGATTTTCCATCTGGCTCCCTCCCAATGTCCTGCCCCTCTCTGGACAGTTCGGGGAGGCCAGTCCTCCTACTTGGCAGGGACCTTATGTGCAAACCCCATGCTCGGAGTACCGACAATGCTATTCAAAACGCCACTGTCAAGAAGGAACGTAACGACAGATACATGCAACAGTGTGGGCATCAAAAACATGCCTGGTGACAGAACCTTACCCAGAAGTATATAATTTCATGCTCTAGAACAGGCTAAACCTATACTGGAAAAATGTATCAGAGGGGCGGTTATCTCTAGCAGGGCTGAGGGGTGTGAGAGGACCGAGAAGAGCATAAGTGACTGAGATGAACAGGCTACATCTAGATGGGCGCTTGTTACATAGGTGAATGCATTTATTAAAATTCATCAAATAGGACAATTAAATGTGTACCTTTCCCAGAATGCAAATTTTACCTCAAAAAAGAACCATAAGTAAATATTAAACTCTGGTTAATGATATGTTGCTTATGTGTTTAAATGAAGCGTATGGATGTTTGAAAGTGATGTGTTCCCGGACACAGATGTGGCTAGATGAACAGACAGGAGGTGAAGCAAGTCAAGTCAAATATTACAGTTGACCCTCAAACAACACATCAAAAATCTGCATATAACTTCTGATTCCCCCAAATGTAATTATTAATAGCATATTGTTGACTGGAAGCTTTACTATTAATATAAGCAGTCGACTAACACGTATTTGTATGTTCTTTGTATTCTACACTGTATTCTTACAATAAAGTAAGCTAGAGAAAAGAAAATGTTACAACCATAAGGAGAAAATACATCTACAATCCTGTATCAACAAAACTCTGCATTCAGTGGGTCCACGCAGTCCAAACCTATGTGGTTCCAGGGTCAATTGTAATCGTAGATTCCAGGTAGCAGCTACGCCGGTGCCACGGTGCCAATTCTTTTATCTTTTCTGCACGTTCACAACTTTTCATAATAAAAGAGAGGATCCAGCCACTGTGGAAGCACAGAGGAGTCCCACCACACGGTGTGACAGGCTGGATGACGTGACATAGACATAAGGCCGCCTGGCACACAGTAGGCACTCTGCACCTCGCCCCCCCCGTCCCTTTCTCTTCGGGGCTCCCTCTCTCACTTAGCGGTACCGCCACCTTTCCACTCACCCATATCGGGCATTAAAGCATCACCTGTGACCAGCCCTCTCCTGACCTAAGCAGGCCGCAGCTCCAGTGCACGCTCTCGCCGCCGCACATCTGCAAGGCCACGCTGCTTTCCTAGGGGCAGTTCCCTGTGTCCAGTGTCTGGGTATTTCCAATCGGCATGAATTTATCTTCTTTCAAAACCAGATCAAATATTTTTATCAAAATACTCGAGCGTGAATGGCTTTTGTAAGAAAAAAAATCCCAATGAAAATATTCCCATTAAAAATTTAATAAGAACAACGACAAAAAATAGATCAGGTCATCTTCCTCTTACCCTTAAAATCCTCCATGGCTTCTGCCGGCCCCGGGAAGCGTGCGTACCTCACACTATGATATCGCGGCCCCGTGGTCCCAGCCTGGCCTACTCACCACACCCGCCTGGGCAGCCTGCGCCTCCAAGGAGCTCACACTGGCAGGGGGCACAGCCACGTGCCTTCTCGGGCAACTGCTCTGTAGCCGGCATTCCTTCTCTTCACAGCACGGTCCCAGGTGGCTACCTGTTCCCTCCCAAGCCACCACCACGGCATTTGCTTCGCCCTGTCTTACTCGGGAATCTTAAGCCACAACCTCCTGGAAAGCCTTCTGCATCTCTGTATTCCCCGCACAGCTTACAAGCATTTCTCTAACTTGATGTGGGCTCAAAACATATTTGTTCAACCCAAGAATAAATGCATCTCATACTCAGGTGGGTTTTCTGGCTGAACTATAAAAGAAGATGTAGCCAGAAAATGGCCTGGCATTTCACGGCAGCAATGTAATAAATGAGCATTAAAACTACAGTTTAAAGAGTTGCTCACACTTGAGTGAGCACTGACGTGGCTGTTGATGTATTTCAAGTTCAAAGCGGAAGCTGTGGCACGCCACCACTGGCCACTTCCCTACAACCTTCAGTTCAATTTTTTTTTTTTTAATGTTTTATTTTTTATTTATTTCTAGGAGAGAGAGAGAGAGAGACAGCATGAGCAGGGGAGGCTCAGAGAAAGAGGGAGTGACAGACTCTAAAACAGGCTCCAGGCCCTGAGCTGGCAGTCAGCACAGAGCCCAACGCGGGGCTCGAACCCATGAACCGCGAGATCATGACCTAAGTGAAAGTCAGACGCTTAACTGACTAAGCCACCCATGCGCCCCTATAACCTTCAGTTCAAGATGGTGACCC
Organism: Hyaena hyaena; assembly: GCF_003009895.1. Classification (NCBI taxonomy): domain Eukaryota; kingdom Metazoa; phylum Chordata; class Mammalia; order Carnivora; family Hyaenidae; genus Hyaena; species Hyaena hyaena. The sequence goes on along the minus strand of NW_024080733.1, from coordinate 3,556,816 downwards.
GAGCCCAAACACTGCCTTCCCAGCCATGGTTATGCCCCAGGAAGGAAGACAAGTATGTGAGAAGAAATGTACCCATAATGCTCTCACAGAAGCATTACCTAGTGGTGGTTTCACTTAGTGGATGTCCCCATCCCGAATCCTCCAAGACTCTCCCCCAGTGAGGGCAGCCCTCCCCGACTTCAGGCTGCCAGGGGAGCTCGTTACCTGGGCCTCAGCGATGTCCACGAAGTTGTACTGGTCGGTGAGCTGGAGACAGTGGACGCTGAGGGGAGGGCCCAGAGCTGCAGAGGCCTCGGGGCGGCTGTGCAGCTGCTCCAATGCCAGCTGATAAGAGGAAGCCCCGGAAAAAGCCTCTAAGGGGGAAAGACGGGTTGTTATATTTATTTTTCTTTTGTAAACTCGGTCAGGTAGACTCTCTATAGAAAGCTGGAGAATACAATTCACGCAGAGCATGGAAACAAACAACTGTGAAATTTCTGGATGGAAAAATAATTAGGGAACGTTTACCCTGACGTGTCCATTTTAGAGACTCCAAAAGCAAAGTACAGAGAGTCAGTATCTGCGGGAATGTGGCAGATGACCTTGAGCAAGGTGCTTGATCTTTCTGTGCCTCAGCGTCTTCATCTCTCACTTCCCACCTGATCCGTTCCCTCATTTCTTCATCTAAGGGGTTTGCTCGGATTTTTTCTGGCTTTCCTTTCAGTCCTAAAGTCCTGTGATTCCATGACTTGCTCAAAGTGACATGGCTGGTCCACGGCAGAACTGGGGCCAAAATCTTACGACCGTGGACTTGTAAACATTGTTCCTTCCACTAGGATGAAGGTCTGGATAATCCAGGGTAAAATAGACCCCAACATCATCAACAACAAAACCTTTGGGCCAAGAAACACAACGTGAAAGTGCTAATTTGTCAGGTTTATAGATTTAAGGCAACATTTCATGTAGGTAAAGCTCATACGCCGCTGTCTCAGGTAGGCTTTGGCCCAAAGGCTACTGGAAACTCCAGGAAGCACCTCCCAAAGGTGTAAGGGAGACACGCTGCCTTCGGGAGAGAGCAAAGGCAGGCTTCCCGAGCGGGGGGCTTCAGGTTGGCAGCAAGAGCGAGCTTCCCTCCCTCAGGCCTGATGGAGGCCGGGGAGAAGGCCCCTCCGGCCACTCCCCAGGACCGGGCTTGCAGGGGATGCTGTGGGTCTGAGCAGGTGCCCGCCAAGGCCGGCACAGGAGGGGCAGATGTCGGGTCCAGGTTTCCATGGAGGCCCCGTTCCCGGGATCTCCTGGATCTTACAAGGTATTTGGTTTTACAACAAGCTCATGCGCGGGCGCGGGCGTTACCCCCATCACACAGGTAACTGCGGGGCGATCCTCCCACGAGGCCGTGTCTGCGGGCCGGGCCTCACCTGCTGAGGCTCAGACGGAGCGCAGCCGGCCTGGATCCGTCCCGGCAGGAAGTGAAAACGGCGCAGAGTCAGGGTGAGAAGCCAGGCTGGGCGGTGGGCATAAAGGATCTTCAAAGAAAGTCAGTCTAGAAAAAAAAAAAAAAACCACACACACAACTGCTGCTGCTTTGCAGCCAGTAGCATTGAAACGACCTTAGCTGTCCTGGCTGCCCACAGTAATTGTGGCCTGTCCTTACAAATTCGAATTTGGGTGCCGTGGGGCTGGAGGTGGCATCCGTCAGGGTTTGGCATCCTGGACTCTGCGTTTATCTGCTGCTCTCCCCAGAGTCCCCCGCTCCTCCACCAAACCTACAGCAGAGCATGGATGGGAGGGCAAACAGGCTGACGGTACTTGAAAAGCATCCAGTTTTCCCCACCCGTGAAGCATCTGGTGCTGCCCTCCGCTCTCCTCTTCACAGAATCGCACAAATCTTAAGGGACCTCTGGAGTGTGCCCCGGAGTGGAAGCCCCTCCTGCTTTTCGCAAGGCTTCTGTGCGAACGAATCCTGGTCCTTTGATTTGCACTTGTAGCTTCGGGGAAAAACCGGGATTATAGGATAAGCAGGAAGCCACAGCCAAAGGAATGGTGTGCTGGCTGCTAAAAATACCCCTCTCCTCCTTTCTCTAATCTCATGAAAGCATCTGAGGTATTTCCTTTGATGGAGGATCGGGGCAGGAGAGCTGGGAGGCAGCCACACCTTGGCAGCTGGGTTCGCTGGGTACTTACGTCGTATGAGGTAATACACACGGGCGCCGCTCCCACCGGCCAGCACGCTGGAAAGGAAGACCAGTTTCCCCAGAGGCGATGGCATCTTGCTTCCCGAAGACTTAAAAACAGAAGACATGAATTTGCTCTTAAGTTCAAGTTTAGGCCGAGGGCCTTTGTCTGGATTGGGCCCCACAGGGAAAGGAAGCTCAAGAGGAATCCAGCGAGGAGGAGGCCACCTTCCCCATTCGCTTCCTTTCAGAAAGCCAGGGCTGGTTCTGGAGCCAAAGCAAAAGCGCCCTCCCGAGGGTGGCCCACGGCCAGGACCCAGCCGTGGGGGCAACAGCCGAGCACAGAGCAAGCATTCAGCACTGCTGTCTTTTCGGACAGAACCCAGCCCGTGTGCCAAGTCCTACACGGCCAGGAAGCACAACCACTTTGTCTCATGCCGGCTGGTAAACAGGAAGCTTATCCCTTTGTGGCAGTCGTTGGTCTTATGAGCCTACGAACGGGCCGGTGTGGTCACTGGCTGCTCTTTTTCATATTTTGAAAAAATATCCCATCCCCCACCCCCCGTATGAGGAAACTGTGGTCATGACTTTCAGAACGAATGAACAGATGGAGAGGAGCCAGCTCAGCAAATTCAACATACCACGGCCGCCCTGGCCTTCACGCCTGTCTCCTGAAGGCCTGGGCGGGGCTTTGAGCAACTCACAGGCCTCAATGGTACCAACTGCACTCCCTCCAGGAGGCCGTTTAACCACCGCTCACAACTGGCTTAGGCATTTCTGTTACGCTGTAAGACACCCGCCATAAAGCAGAGGAGGGGCCGGCTTAGATCAAGATCACAATTCAAATGCCAACAGGACCAGATAAATCACATAAGTGAGAGCAGACACTGAAAAGTGAGACGCGCATGGCCCAGCCAAGGGGCAGCTTCGACCCGGCGCCAGCTGGCAATGGTTATGCAGGCCAAGTCTGGATGGATCTTCCAATATTTCAAGAGACCTTTTAAAAACCTAACAAAATGCACATGAGTCTGGTTCTTTCTGTAGGCTTCCGGTTTGCTCTGACCACCCAAGCTGCATCAGGGCACCCTCACCCTCCATGAGACTTGGGTACATTCCTCTGTCTTTGCTGATATTTCTCCAAAAAGAAATGAGATTTTGGACAGAGATGGAAACCCTGGTTACATACCGGGAAGGAAAAAATGAAAAGTGCTTATACCCCCATCTGAAGATTTAAACTTAGAGTTCTATGTGCTTCTTTAGGACCAAGCTTTTGATGTGACCTAAAGGGGTCCAAGGCATTACAGCGCAAAGTACTGGGCACGATGCTAGTTCCTTCACCGGCTGGGCCTGTGAGTGAAGGTAACCATATTCTCACCATCTACTCCTCCACCTTCGAGAATACAGACATTAATAACAACTGTCTACTTATTTCTGAAATCTGAAGGTAAATGAATCCGTAAGAAGGGCTGTTGGAGAAAGTCCCTCATGTGGATATTCTTTCTGGGAACTCAGAACTATCACCCCCGCAGACAGGGCTAATGACCAGCTCTATGCTAAAATAAGATTAAATTGAGGTTTCTGTATAAAAAGGATTTTGATCAACATATCAAATTAGGGAGGATGAACCCGTAGATCATCCTTGTATTATTTATTTATATGCATTTTATTCAACTCAGAGAAAGCTGCTGAAACTCCAAATACCTGTCCCCAGATCACTGTGACAGTTTTGGCTGGTGCAGGGTAGTATGTAAGAATATTTATCACAGTTGAGTGTAAGCTAATTACAGCAACGTAATCTGGGAAAAGCCATTTAGTCTCATAATGGAAAGGGTCAGAGCATCTCCAAAAAATGCATGAGTCAGATCTTGCTTAATTTGAAGGACAACTCAGGAGGGTGGGGCCGTGAGCATGAATCCCACAGAACTCCCCAGAAGGCTGTAGTTTCTACAGCCGCCATGAGACATGAGGGGGAAAGTGTCCTGAAACAATTCAGAGAAGAGCCACCCATTTCTCATGTGAAGTTACAGCCACAAGCTGTAGAGACCAGGAAGAACTCACACTGATTAAGGGAGCAGCTTACATCCACTGCCTGACTTGAGAACGCTCTGGTGGGTTCTAGCAGGGACCATGGCCCCAGAACATTCATTACCTTTGCCACTTCACAGCACGACTTTCTTGAAAATCATCAAAGAGAAGCCGCTCTGCAATTAGACAAAGATTTTACATTAAAGTCACTTTGCGAGCCCAATTCTTTCTGGTTTCCAGTTTAAGACAGCCACGATTTATTACCAATCCAAGCTTTAGAACATGAATAAGAAGTTTAAATTTCAAAACAAGCCTTGTCTATCCAGGGCCCTCGTCCCCGCCCCCCCTACCCCCGCCTTCTCTTTCGCCATATTAAGAAGAAACAACAAAGCCTGACGGCTTCCTGTGTGTGCTGTGCGTCTCTTATAACAACCAGAAGACTGGTGTGGAGGGGCAGGCGTACACAGCAGGTGTCTGACCTCGTGTACACGATCCTAGATCTGGGCAGCTGCCCACCAAAATGAGATGCCATCAATATAAGCTGTACACCATGGATTAAAGACAGGTTTTTAGGGGTTAAAAAGAAACGATTGTGCATAAAGCGCATACATAGGCTTTACTGATAATAACAGGTAACACATATCTCTCAGGTGCTCGGCGCCCAAATTCTATGCAGAGTACATACAATGATTCATTTAATTCTCACAATCACCCCCATGAAGCAAGAACTAAGGTTATTATGCCCATTTTACAGATAAGTAAACTGAGGCACAAAGAGGTTAGGTAGAGTGTCCAAAGTCACCGATACGTGTGTCAGTGGTAGCACTGGGATTCAGACCCAGGCAGTCTGGCACCCGGGTCTGTGTTCTTAACCACCATGATACACTGATTTTAAGATACTGCTGATTTCAGAAATACTGAAAAGTAAATATATACCTACATATATAGAGATGTGTACGTCTCTAAATTAAAATATATTCATCCTGTTCAGTGCCAAAAGGCATATCACATGTGCCTTTCCTGCTCTTTTGTGATAAGAACGAGGCACACACTTGTACTTTCACTCTTTGGTTTAGCAAACGGTTGGTGAGGGCCTGCCCTGGCCAGACAGCCAGCGCTGAGCGGAACACAGGCCACAAAAGGGCCGTCAGGTACAGCTACGCGGCTCGGCACAGCTCAGTCCTCGCAGGTGCCACTTGCAGGCGACACATCCCAGATTCCGACGTATTAAGACAGTTTTCCAACAGCTGGAAGTTCTAGAAAGGGACTTGAAGAAGGGCAGGTGCCTGTTCCTAATTTGCACAAAGGCGTGGCCGGCTCCGCCTGGAGGGGGTCCGCAAAGGCTTCACAGAGGAAATCAACTCAGCAGAGAGAGCAGAGCTGAAGGGACACAGGCGCCATGTCGGGGGAGGGCCGAGCACAGGCCGGCAGCAGCGATGACGGCTGAGGCCCCGGGGAGCCCTGGCTGCGGGACGGGGGTCTGGGGACGGAGGCGGCTCCTGCGGAGGAGCCACCCTGGGCTGCTGGGCTCTACCCCACAGGGGGGCCGCGGAGCAGCAGTGCGGCAGGAGAGAGTGTATCGGAAAGGCAGTTCCTTAAAATATTTTGTCACTAATTTGCATACCAGCTCATCGTAAAAAGGACGATGGGGCTAACATGGAGGCGAATTTTAGAAGAGAAGAAGGCAATGAATGAGGAGTGAAGCCAGAGGGAAAATAATTTTAAGAAAAGGAATACAGCTGGGGTAACATTAGTGCACAAAATTACGCCCTCTGGTGCACTAGACATTTCTTCAAGGCAGCCGCTCTCCGCTCGGCGGAAAGGGAAGTCGAGCGGCCACAAGGCCCATGCCCAGGGGCGGCGGGACGCAGCAGCTGAGGAGGAACGGTCCCTAACAACACACAAAGCCCACGCGTGCTCAGCAATGGCGTGTCCGAAGTGCCCAGCACTGCACACGTCCCTAGGCTTGTTTTTCAAAGTTCACAAGTTCCGGGGCGCCTGGGTGGCTCATTCGGTTAAGCGTCCGACTTCGGCTCAGGCCATGATCTCATGGTTGGTGGGCTGGAGCCCCGCGTCGGGCTCTGTGCTGACAGCTCAGAGCCTGGAGCCTGCTTTGGATTCTGTGTCTCCCTCTCTCTCTGCCTCTCCCCTGCTCATAGTGTCTCTCTCTCTCTCTCTCTCTCAGAAATAAATAAAATACATTAAAAATTTAAAAAAAAAAGTTCACAACTTTCAAATCACTACTTTTTGGATAACAGCCCCTCATGAAAGCCACAAATCAAGAGTCCGAGCAGAAACAAGCAGTCCTACAAGTGGCCCACACACTGGGGCCTAAATGGGAAGCTCTGACGGGCCACCTTGACTCAAAGGAGAACTAAGGCAGCCGTGACGACCAAGTCTGCGGGGAGCCCCTCACATGTGACAGTGAGGTGAGGGATCTGGGGGTGAGGTGGGGAGAGGAGAACGAAGACTCGGCCTCTACCCCTTTTTAATCAGCTTCAGTTCACCTACCTCACCCACTGCCTTGAAGACCGTGGTCACCAGCCCCCAACTCGCACACCACAAAGTCAAAAAGGCGTGGATTTGAGGCTGCCTCCAGGAATGCTATATTGTAGAACTAAGCTTTTGATCACTGAAAATGTGTTAATCTGATGTGAAAATCTGCAAGAAACTCAAAATCAGTTAGCCTAATACGCAGCCAATTAGGGGAAGTTTTTTTGCTTTTCAGTTAACTAAGAGGCAAGGGTTGTGACACATCTTGAAAATGAAGCTGGTTAGCCACACGAAGGTGGAACAGAGTACAGGCAGTAGCTCTGCTCTGACACAGGAAGGGTGACAGAGGGCCCCAAAGGCTAATGGCTTACAATCTCTTCTCAAAGGAGTGAGTGCCTTTCCAGAGTCAAAGGGCAATCTGTGAAACAGGGCTGAGGGCCATCCTGTCGCCTCCCTCCAAGCCCCCAACCAGATGGAGGAGATCTGCAGGAATATCATCGGGGAGATAAACAGAATCAGCTAGAGAGAGGGTTCAAGCCACAGACACGATCTGACCAGGGAGAGATGGAAGCAATCTGGTGGTACGATCTCAAACTGGGCTGCACATCGGACTCCTCTGAGGAGCTTAAAAAAATTTTTTTGGGGGGCGCCTGGGTGGCTTAGTCGGTTAAGCGTCCGACTTTCGCTTAGGTCATGTTCTCACGGTTCGTGGGTTCGGGCCCCGCGTCGGGCTCTGTGCTGACTGCCAGCTCAGAGCCTGGAGACTGTTTCAGTCTGTGACTCCCTCTCTCTCTGACCCTCCCCTGCTCACGCTGTCTCTCTCTCTCTCTCTCCTAGAAATAAATAAAACATTAAAAAAATTTGTTTTTGATGTCCAGGCCACTCCCCAGATCGATGAAAATAGAATCTATGGGAGTTGGCATCCCGGCACTGGTGTTTTTTTTAACCTCCTCAGGTAAGCCTAAAACGCAGCCAAATTTGCAAACGGTGGTCTACAGGAACAAAGTCCAGAAGGTCAAACCCATGGGCTGTGGTTCAAAGGCTAGTCAGGTGATCCTGTAAGGGATCCTGGGACATTAGAGGATGGGGACAGCTACTCTCTCCATGCCACACACAATGCCTCCCCCACCACATCTTGAGAGATTTAGAGTCTATGGCAATAAATGGAATAGACTCCTCTTCCCAAGAGTTCTGGCCCCGGATAACAGGCACACAACCCTTGTGGGCCCGGTCAGATGGCGGGAACCTCAAGCACCGATCTGCCAGGGTGTGAGATAAAATCCTCGAGTTTAACAAGACGTGAACTCAGGAGGCCCTCACAGCAAGACAAGTAACCCAAAACCCAGCTGAGAAAGATGGACCGAGCTAAGATGATAAAGCCTTGATTTTTATAAGGCAGTTTTCTTACATTGTAATATTTCTGAAATCAAGCTATGTCTTACAAGCAGAGTCCCTTTAGTAAAGTGATTCTTTTCTCTACACTACAATCCCCAAATTGTTAAAACCATGATTTGCCTTAATATGTCAAGAATGGGCATAACAGGCAGCTGAAGTTGGAGCAGGGCTAGAAGCCTGGACATGAACCCAGGAGCATGTGGCCTTCCCAGCAAGACGATTAACCTCACAGGATTCTTCTCTAACTCTGGGCTTTGCTCAGGGAGACCCACTTCAGGAATAATCTACCCACTCAATTTCCTCTGGATGACATACGGCTGGCCTGGCTGGTCCCACATCTGTGGGACTACTATGGGCCAGGCATAAAGCAGGATATTTTATATGCACTACTACGATTTCTTATAATATCTTCAAATATTTTAGAGCTAGGAAAAAAGCCTTAAGAAAGGTTCTGAAACCTGCTCATGGTTACATAGCTACTCCACAACAGGGCTATTATATGTATCTGTCTCATCCCAGAGGCCACGATTTTTCCTTTATGTGACAAAACCCACGTTGTGGGTTTCCTAACAGTCGACCTCCCATGCGGATAATAAGTGCTGTCCAAGATCCACCCCAAAAGTTCACACGTTCCTTCTGCAGGAAACAAGCCATCCCTACAAACACACTAGCCGTCACACTAGCCGTGTGAATGAGCAACTATGCACATTCGAGTCTAGGTGAAACACAGATGACTGCGGCACCAGCAGAACTTCCATGGAGCAGAAGGGCCACCCGCCTGTGCCATCTCTGAATCACGACAGATATTAAATTGTTCTAGTTTGAAGCTGCAAAGTTTTGAGATGCTTTGTTATGCAGCAATAGAAAACCAAAATATCATTTAAAAGCTTTTCTGAAAGGATTTTAGAAACTCTGTAAAATGTACATTAATTTTTTCAAAGTTTTATTTATTTTGAGAGACAGACAGAGAGAGCATTAGCAGGGGAGGAGAAGAGAGAGAGGGAGAGAGAGACAGAGAGAGAGAGAGAGAGAGAGAGAGAGAGAGAGAATCCCAAGCAGGCTCCACAATATCAGTGCAGAGCTTGACATGGGGCTCAAACTCATCAACTGTGAGATCATGACCTGAGCCAAAATCAAGAGTCAATAACTTAATCAACTGAGCCACTCAGGCATCTCTGTAAAATATACATTATTTTTAAGGACAATTTTTTTAAAAGTAATGAATGGCTTTAAAAATACATATTCAAACAAAAACAAAGCAGAGTGGGGCGCCTGGGTGGCTTAGTTGGTTAAGCGTCCGACTTTCGCTTAGGTCTTGATCTCGCGGTTCGTGGGTTCGAGCCCCGCGTCGGGCTCTGTGCTGACTGCCAGCTCAGAGCCTGGAGCCTGTTTCAGTCTGTGACTCCCTCTCTCTCTGACCCTCCCCTGCTCACACTGTCTCTCTCTCTCTCCTAGAAATAAAAACATTAAAAAAAAAAAAGCAGAGTGAAAATATTCAGAGTAGAATTCAAGGCAAAAAGCCTTCCACTGGGTCAAAGATGGACAAAAATATAATAGCTATGATCAATAGTAGCAAACAACATAACACTAAAATATATAAAGCCAAAAACTAGTAAAAAGAAAAGAAAAAATGAAAGCACTACAGCAAAAAACCAACATGTCATTTTCTATCTTTAACAAATCAGGAGTGCCTGGGTGGCTCAGTCGGTTAAGTGTCCAACTTCAGCTCAGGTCACAATCTCATGGTTCGTGGATTTGAGCCCCACATTGGGCTCTGTGCTGACAGCCAGCCCAGAGCCTAGAGCCTGTCTTCGGATTTTGTGTCTCCCTCTCTCTCTGACCCTCCCCTGCTCATGCTGTCTCTATCTCTCTCTCAAAAATAAATAAAAAACATTAAAAAAAACAAACAAATCCAATGAATTAAGAAAACAATAAGGAACCACGGATCTGAATAACATTTTTTACCTTGCAAAGTTCAGTGTGTGTGTGTGTGTGTGTGTGTGTGTGTGCGCGCACGCGCTCGCATGCATATCTGTAAATACATATTTGAACATACTAAGATTTTCCACTGTCTAGCAGGTGGCATTCATTTCATAAGGCTTCATGGGACTGAGATAACATTCTCCTGTTCCCAAGGCCCAGTCCTGTGACTACCTCCTGGAGAATAAATCTGTACAATTCTTGAGAAGACAAAGTAAGTAGAGATCAGCAGTTATGTATAGATATACACAATAGTGGAAATTGACCTTTCACTATTGCAAGTGGCTATTAGCCTTAATTTTGAAGAATAAAATGACAAAATTTGAAACAGAGTTTCAAATAAGATGAAAAAAATTAAAATCAGCTTAATTCCATTTTCATTAGGAATAAAATAAACTAAAAATGTTAACAGTTGTCATCCATCCAATCAACAAATACTTGCCAACCGTGCTCAGAATACCAGGCACCATCTATGCACTGCTCTACAGCAAAGAACAAAACAGACATGTGGTCCGTAGACCTTACGTTGTAGTGGGAGAAGATAAACAATAATAAGATCATCTTGGTTAGTGATAAATACTTTGGAAAAAATAGAGGGTCAAGAGAATGAGAAGATAAACTACAGACTGGGAGAAAATATTTGCAAAAGACATATTTGATAAAGGACTCTTCCCAAAATATACAAAGTACTCCTAAAAATCAACAATAGAAAAATAAACCTAATTTAAAAAATAGGGGGGAAAATTGAACAAATGTCTCACCAAAGAAGATACACAGATGGCATACGCAAAGATACTCAATGTCATCTGTCATCAGGGAACCAAAGAGATACTATGACGCGCCTATTAGAACTAAGAGCCAAAACACTAACAACAAATATTGGATATGGAACAGCCAGTGATGGTGAGAATACAAAATGGTACATCCACATTGAAAAAAACAGTTTGGCAGTAGTTTACAAAAGCAGCCTCCCTACCAACCTAAAACAAACAAATCTATGGATGTGACATGTATGAAAATCACGAAGGAGAAACCGCACTAAAATGGAGTCAGGAGGTTTGGCAGGGGAGGTCTTCTCCCTACCGCCCATCCTCAAAGGCAAATCCAACAGGAAGAGAGGGACCTTGCAGGTGGATCCCCTCCCACCAGGCCCGAAGAAAGGTCTTCCTCCCGCCCCCCACCACCTCCCAGCAACAGATCAGCCAATGAGAGACGGTCACAACTCAGCCAATGGGGAAACCCTGTATTTCCAACTCTCAGTTTACTGCAATGGACTGTTTGTTGAATAACAGCCTTCCCAAGTCCCCATTTTCCTCTCTAAGAGTGTGCCCCTAACTTGCCTACTGTTCTGACATAGCTTACTGGACCCAGATTGCAATTCTTTGTTCTTCCCCCCAAAAAACATCTTTTGCTGGTGAAATAACCGGCAGTTTTCTTTTTAAGGTCAACACATGCTGGAGTATAAAAGGAAGAAAAGAGCGATTTCAGCTGGGGGGTGAGGGAAGCCTCTCTGCCAAGCCACCACTTGACTTGAGACTGAAGGAGTCATTTGAAACCCAGAAGAGGCGCAAGTAGAGCAGGCTAATGCCTCCAGGCAGCCAACTTGGAATGTTCAAGAAGCAGCGGGCAGGTCGGCATGCTGACTGAGGGCACTGAGGGCCAGCAGGGAGGCAGGCTCTTCATCATGCAGACCCTTTTCAGGTATCAGAGACAGTTTGGATTTTATCCTAAGTGTAATGAGATGCTGCTGAAGACTTCAATCAGGATGATACAGTCTAGCTTGCCTTTTCTTTTTTTAATGATTTCTCTAGAAGGGGCGGGATGGAAGCATGAAAACCAATTAAAAAGCTCCTGCCGTAGTCCATACAGGAAATGATGGCAGCTTGGACTAGCTCCTAGCAGCAAAGATGCGAAGAAGTGAAAACATGAAGTTGAGAAGCAGCAGTAACAGGAAACTGAGGAAAAGTGAAGGGCAAGGCAGAGTGATTTCACAGGATTTATCACTATTATCCTTAAACCTCCTTACAAATATTGTCAGCACTGAAAATTACCATGCACTTAAACTTTAGAAATGATAGTTGTGGTAGAAAGCTTTAAATAGTAAACTATGATTTCTAAATCTGATTACTCATGATGTCTCATCCGTTTGAATAAAAAATGTTTCAAGGCCATTCTCTTACAGATTTGAAAACACAGCAAAAAGATATTTGGTATTTTCTGGCATCAAAAACTATACATAAAGTACTCTGATTCATAACCATTTTGCAAGGGAGTATGAGTAAGGAAAACCCCTATTAAACATTTACTTCAGCAATTCTATTAAAAGCCTCCATTTTAGAAGAAGAAAGTATATAGGAAAATAAAACAATTTGGTATCGGTGACTAGAAGTAGAATCTGGGAGGCTCATGGCTGAATGTTCCCTCCTTGAAACTCTATCGTGTTCACAGTTTCAACTCTCTGTTTTCCTTTTACCTCTCTGGCCAGTCCTCTTAAGCTCCTTGTTGAAATTTATACCCTCTATCTCTTCTATTCTGCCCCTCATTCTATGTTATGGGCAGAACTGTGTGCCCTACGATCCGTTCATATCTCGAAACCCTAATGCCCAGTACCTCAGAATGTAACCATATTTGAAGATATGGGAATAGTTTTTTATGTTAAAAAGTACTCTTAATCATTCATCATCAGGGAAATACAAATCAAAATTGCGATGAGATACCACCTCACACCTGTCAGAACAGCTAAAGTTAATAACACTGGAAACAACTGGTATTGGCCAAGGATGTGGAGAAAGGGGAACCCTCTGACACCATCGGTGGGAATGCAAACTGGAACAACCACTCTGGAAAATAATATGGAGGTTCCTGAAAAAGGCAAAAATAGGACTACCTATGATCCAGCAATTGCACTGTTAGGTATTTACCCAAAGGATACAAAAATACTCATTAGAAGGGATACATGCACCCTGATATTTATAGCAGCATTATTAGCAGTAGCCAAATTACAGAAGAACCCAAATGCCTACTGACTGATGAATGGATAAAGAAGATGTGTACACACACACACACACACACACACACACAATGGAATGTCACTCAGCCATAAGAATGAACTCTTGCCATCTGCAATGACACAGATGGAGCTACAGAGTATTATGCTAAGTCAGAGAAAGACAAATACCATGTGATTTCACTCATATGTGGAATTTAAGAAACAAAACAATCATAGGAGTAAAAAGAAAGAGGCAAATCAAGAAACAGACTTTTTTTTTTTTTTTTTGAGACAGAGACATTGAAAGGATTATAAGCCATGATCAAGTGGGATTTATTCCAGGGATGCAAGGAGAGTTCAATATCCACAAATCAATGTGATTCACCACATTTAAAAAAAATAAAGAAAGACAAAAACCATATGATCATCTCAACAGATGCAGACAAAACAGCATTTGATAAAACTCAATGTCCATTTAGGATAAAAACTCTCAACAAAGTGGGTATAGAGGAAGTATGCCTCAACATAATAAAGGCAAAATGTGATAAACACACAGCTAACATCATACTCCGCAGTGAAAAACTGAAAGCTTTTCCTGCAAGACGAAAAACAACACAAGGGTGCTCTCTCTCACCACTTTTATTCAACACAGTATTGGCAGTCCTGGACAGCAATTAGGCCTAGTAAATAAATAAATGAGTGGATCCTTATTCAAAAGGAAGAAGTACAACTGTGACTATTTGCAGATGACATGATACTACATATAGAAAACCCTAAAGCCCCCATCAACAAACTGTTAAAATAAATACAGTAAAGCTACAGAATACAAAGTTAATCTGTTATATTTCTGTACACTAACAACAATCGAAAAGAGAAATTAAGAAAACAGTCTTATTTATAATTGTATCAAAAAGGATAAAATACCTAGGAATAAATTTAACCAACAAAGTGAAAGACCTGTATTCTGAAAACTGTAAGACACTGATTATAAAAGGGAAGCCAATACAAACAAATGGAAAGATATACCATGTATATGCATTGGAAAAATTAATATTGTTAAAATGTCCATACTACCCAAAGCAATCTACAGATTCAATGCAATCCCTATCAAAATACCAATGGCATTTTTCACAGACACAGAAAAGACCATCCTAAAATTTCTATGGAACCACAAAAGATCCCAAATAGCCAAAGGAATCTTAAGAAAAAACACAGTTGAAGTATCCATATTTCCTAGTTTTAAACTCTACTACTGCAAAATTATAGTAATCAAAACAGTATAGTATGGGCACAAAACAGACAAATGGATCAATGGAAGTGAACAGATAATTCAGGAATAAACCCACACATAATATTGTCAATTTATAAAATGAGGCGAGAATATACAATAAAGTCTCTTTAATAAATGGTATTGGGAAAACTGAATTGTTATATGGAAAAGAATGAAATTGGACTACATTCTTATACCATATACAAAAATAAATCCCATATGGATTAAAGACCTGATACCATTTAACTCCTAAAAGAAAATATAGGCAGTTAGCTCTTTGACAATATCAGCAACAATTTTTGAGATATGTCTCCTCAGGAAAGAACAAAAGAGACTACATTAAACTAAAATGTTTTTGTACAGCAAGTTAACCATCAACAAAATGAAGGGCAACCTATTTGCAAATGATATATTTGATAAGGGATTAACATCCAAAATATATTAAAAACTCATTCATCCCAATATTTTAAAAAATCCAATTAAAAAATAGGCAGTGGACGTGAATAGACATTTTTCCAAAAGAAGATATACAGATGGCCACACACACAAAGAACAATACCCAATATCACTAATCTTCAGGGAAATTCAAATCAAAACCTCAGTGAGCTATCACCTCACACCTGTCAAGATGGCTATCATCAACAAACACACAAAATAACAAGTGCTGGCAAGAATGTGGAGAAAAGGGACATTTATGCACTGCTGGTGAGAATAAAAACTGGTACAGCCAATGTGGAAAACAGTATAGGTTCCTCAAAAAATTGAAAATAGAAATACCATACAATTCAGCAATTTCTCTTCTGCATATTTATCCAAAGAAAATGAAAACACCAATGTAGTAAGACCTAAGTATTCCTATGTTCACTGTAGCATTATTTACAATAGGGAAGCAACCTAGGTGTCCACTGATAGATAAATGGGTAAAGATGATGTGGTATATATACACAATGGAATATTATTCAGCCATAAAAAGGAATGAAACCATGCCATTCACAATAATATGGATGGACCTAGAGGGTGTTATGTTAAGTGAAACAAGTCAGAGACAAGACAAATGCTGTATGACTTCACATACATAGAATCTAAAAAACAAAACAAAACAAAACAAATGGGTGTAGCTCAGTCGGTTAAGCCTCCGACTCTTGATTTCAGCTCAGGTCATGATCTCACAGTTGTGGAATCGAGCCCGGTGTCAGGCACTGCGCTGACAGAGCAGAGCCTGCTTGGGATTCTTGGTCTCCCTCTCTCTTTGCCCCTCCCCTGCTTGCTCTCTCTCTTTCTCAAAATAAACATTCAAAAAAATAAAACATTGTGGGGTGCCTGGGTGGCTTAGTCGGTTAAGCGTCCGACTTTCGCTTAGGTCATGATCTCGCGGTTCGTGGGTTCGAGCCTCATGTCGGGCTCTGTGCTGACTGCCAGCTCAGAGCCTGGAGCCTATTTCAGAGTCTGTGTCTCCCTCTCTCTGACCCTCCCCTGCTCACGCTCTCTCTCTCTCTCCCAGAAATAAATAAAAATATTTTTAAAAAAAAGAAATCAGGAATTCTTTAAAAAAATAAATAAAACATTGTTTACCAAAAAATGAGCAAACAAAAGAGAAACAGAGTCATAGTTACAGAGAACAAAATGATGGCTGCTGGGAAGGGGAGTTTGAAAGACAAAATAGCTGATTAAGAGGTACAATATTCCAGTTACACAATAAATAAAACACAGGATGTAATGTACAACATAGGGAATAATATAGAACTCTGTATAGTGACAGATGGTAACCAGACATTGTGGTGACCATTTTGTAATGTATATATTTATTCATTACGTTATACACCTGAACTAATACAATATTGTATGCCGATTATTCTTCAATAAAAAAATGCTAAAAAATTAAATTTTTAAAAATAAGGTAAAATAAAAAAATTAAAAGGCAAGAAAATGGTAAAATTGAGGACAGTAGTGTTTCTGATGGGGAAGTTAGAGAGTGGAATGGGAAAGAATATATATCAGTGTAGGGGAGGTAAAATTTTACCTCTACCATTTTGAGTCTCCAGATGGGCCGGAGAATTAAAGTGATTTAAAACAGATTAACAGGAGAAAGGCACACAAATTTTATTTTTACATATACTTGGAAGTTGCCACAAGAAAATGAAGACCTAAAGAACTGGCAAAACCCAAGAATTTCAGTATTAGGTTGAACAAGGAGAGATGATTTTGGAAAGAAAACTAAAATATATGGTAAACCTAAAAGAAAATTGTGATTTTAACAAGGTCTGTTTGTACAGAATACCCAGCCTCAACTCCTAACTCTAGTGATAAGCATGTTTCTTCCCTGTATGGGGAGGGCATCTTTCACATGGGAGGTCAGAGCATCCTTCTTTGCATCTGCTGTTTTTCAAGTGCCTTTAGCTAAAAATAATCTTTATGCCAAAGTGGCATATGCTTAGTTAGCATATTCTGCCACCCTTCAATATTATTCTACATTCTCACATTAGGTGATCCATTCATAGAAATCCACAATCCATGTGTATGTGATACCTAGATTCCTTTGCATGTATTTAATGGTACAGACTTTTAAAATTAAAAAAAAAATATTTAGAATATTATACTAGCTCTGTGCCAAACATATAGTTAATGCCCAAGAAATATTAACAATTTTTAATGTGAGGTGAAAGTTCCTACTTAAAACTATAGTACAATTTGGATCTATATTTTAAAGATAAGAAGGAACCTGAGGAAATAGATCAAAATGTTCACAGTGACTCCTTCTGGGTGATGAGAGGCAGAATAAATTAAGTTGTTTTTTTTTTTAATTTTTTAATGTTTTACTTATTTCTGAGAGAGAGAGAGAGCGTGAGCAGGGCAAGGTCAGAGAGAGGGAGACACAGAATCCGAAACAGGCTCCAGGCTCTGAGCTGGCTGTCAGCACAGAGCCCGACGCAGGGTTCGAACCTACGAACCGTGAGATCGTGACCTGAACTGAAGTCGGACGCTTAACCGACTGAGCCACCCAGGCTCCCCAAATTAATTTTTTCTGTATCTTCATATTGATCTGTACTTTGCAATCTTCTGCATCAAGCATACTTAAATTACAATTCTGTTACAACAGAACCAAATAGAACAGTCAATGAATACAATGCCTGATGCACATTATGCCCTTCACAAATATGTCATAATAATAAAGAAATGTACATATCTCATCTTTTCAAGATTATCAAACTACTAAATGGCTTTGCTTCACCATTTTATCCTAGTAAAGTCACTCAAAGATCAATACAGGATATATTCTAAAGTCCCTTGTGCTTTTCTACATAGTTTATTAATAGCTTACCTAACTCCTCACTCAGCATTTTCTTAAGATACTGCATAAACACAGGAGTGGGTCTAACCACCTCCTCCATTTCTCACTTAACCTCTGCCTCTGAACTGGAAAGGCCCTACTGTGCTGTCATAAGAATAACAGAGAGGGGCGCCTGGGTGGCTCAGTTGGTTAAGCGTCTGACTTCAGCACAGGTCATGATCTCATGGTTAGGGAGTTCGAGCCCCACATCGGGTTCTACGCTAACAGCTCAGAGCCTGGAGCCTGCTTCAGATTCTGTGTTTCCCTCTCTCTCTCTGCCCCTTCCTCAATCCCACTCTGTCTCTCACTCAAAAATAAACATTAAAACAAATTTTTTTAAGAATGGAGATAATAAAAGCAATTTGTAATCTGTAAAGGGCAATGCAGTTGAAAGTACTCTTATCATCCTATACTTTTGAGTATCTTGGGGGCATAATCAGGTTTGTGATCCCAGTGACTATCCAAGAGTCTCTGAAACAAAAAAAAGGGGTTCAATAATGGTTTCTAAAATAGAATTTTTAAATGTGTCTTCCTCCTACCTCACCCAATAGTAGCTCTAACTCTTCTGCTTTATAGATTATAAACCTCCAAAGACTGGGGCGCCTCGGTGGCTCAGTCGGTTGAGTGTCTGACTTCAGCTCAGGTCATCATCCCATGGTTAGTGGGTTCGAGCCCCGCATTGGGCTCTGTGCTGACAGCTCAGAGCCTGAAGCCTGCTTCGGATTCTGTGTCTCCCTCTCTCTCTGACCCTCCCCTGCTCATGCTATCTCTCTCTCAGAAATAAATAAAAAACATTTTTAAAAAATTTAAACCTCCAATGACTAAGATCGTCTTTGATAAAATTCAAAACTATTCTTAAAATTCAGCCCTGGGTAAACTTTTCTTCTGTTCGATGTGTGTTATATCTTACTAACAACACTCTGTGTTTATAGGCAAGTAGAAACTGTGTATTTTCTTGTCTCAAGTTCAGCATAATACAATGTTTGGCAAATGGTAAGCATTCAATATACAACAAGGATTCTTTCTTTCTTGTCCCAAAAGTGAAAGCCTAATAGCTTTCAGGAAGAGTTGGCAGAATTTACCCTAAATATAGAAAACTGCTGGTGATACTACCATAGGCAATTTGATGATAAGCCACCCATTGTGTTATAAAAGAATGAACATAGCAACAAGCTTTGTTCATAATTTCAGCCTGACGTAATCCTAAAATTGAAGTGTATGATTTGTGACAAATGGACCTGAGTCAAGGACAAGATTTCTTTGATGAATAAGCTTTATTCACTGAATCAGTCACAGAGGGAGTAAATACACACAAGTCAGTATTAGGGCTTATCTTCAGGAGTTTCAAGGGCAGGCTTCTCATGACCATTCTCATTCCCACCCAGTCTGCGCTTTCTACAGCTGAACCATGGTGTAAGTATTAGGTATTTTCAAAACTGCTGATAAACCGATGGAGTTGCTGGGTTGAAGTAATTTTAAAGGTTAAAGGTCATTATCCACGTTTATTTTTCAATAGATATTACACTGTTTTTCTTAGATGCCATCTGTCAATACAATAGCAGTCCTTCATGTTTTTTCTTCCCCAACACACATATGACACAACCACCACATACAAGCCAGGCTATAGAAAAAACAAGTACATTCACAGTAACGCCATATCCTTCTTCCACAATCAAGGAAACAAGTCGAAAACCATTATAAAATTAAGTGTCAATCTACCATAATTTGTATTGTAAAAGTAAATTAATTACAAATTTAATCCAATTCTAGATTTAACAAATTACTTGCTAAATACCTCATGACCATTCACTACTCTCAATTATAGGGGGATCATGTCATACAGAGAAAGTTCAATTATACTTTAAGGGGAAAAAAAGAGTACACAGTTCAAGAGAATTTACATGAAAAATCTTATCAAGGAATCCTCCAATGAATTTGAACAAAGCCAGATGTTACTCAGTGTCTCACTTGTACCACTGGACTGAAATAATTAATGTACTGTTCTGCTGATTCCTTTAATAAGAAGCCCTTTAACAGATTTCTAAAAATTAGAACTATTAATATTTCATATTCATATGGGAAACTATAATTGGAAGAAAACATTTCCAGAACCTTTTTTGGTGAGGAAGTTGGCAGGAGCCATTCAAAATGGATGGCAATTCTTTGTTTAACATGTACTTAATCAAAATCTACTGCTAATTCCTCTGCCAATTTCAAAGGATTTGGGAAGACGAGAGTGCAATCGAGGGAACTGGAGAATTACACTATCCAGAGACTCTTCGGTGTTAAATCCTTCAGAATCAAGTCCTTGGCAAAAGCCAGGCAAACGCAAGGTGCAAACAGCCTCCCTGGACTGAACACCTCACCCTTCATTAGCCACCAGGAAAGACTAAAGTTTTAAAGCCCTCAGCTAACATCATCCTCAACGGGGAAAAACAGAGAGCTTTCCCCCTTAGATCAGGAACATGGCAGGGATGTCCACTCTCACCGCTGTTGTTTAACATAGTGCTGGAGTCCTAGCATCAGCCATCAGGCAACAAAAGGAAATCAAAGGCATCAGAATTGGCAAAGAGGAAGTCAAACTTTCACTCTTCGCAGATGACATGATACTCTACATAGAAAACCCGACAGACTCCACCAGAAGCCTAACAGAACTGATCCAAGAATTCAGCCAAGTTGCAGGGTACAAAATCAATGTACAGAAATCAGTTGCATTTTTATACACCAACAATGAAGCAACAGAAAGAGAAATCAAGAAACTGATCCCATTCACAATTGCACAAAAAACCATAAAATACCTAGGAATAAACCTAACTAAAGATGTAAAGGATCTGTATGCTGAAAACTATAGAAAACTTATGAAGGGAATTGAAGAAGACACAAAGAAATGGAAAACATTCCATGCTCATGGATCAGAAGAATAAATATCGTTAAAATGTCAATACTACCCAAAGCAATCTAGATGCAATCCCAATCAAAATTGCACCAGCATTCTTCTCAAAGCTAGAATAAACTATCCTAAAATTTGTATGGAACCACAAAAGACCCTGAATAGACAAATATTGAAGAAGAAAACCAAAGCATGAGGCATCACAATCCCAGACTTTAGCCTCTACTACAAAACTGTAATCATCAAGACAGTATGGTACTGGCACAAAAACAGACACATAGACCAATGGAGTAGAGAACCCAGAATTGGACCCACAAACATATGGCCAATTAATTTGGCAAAGCAGGAAAGATATCCAATGGAGAAAAGACAGCCTCTTTAACAGATGGTGCTGGGAGAACTGGACAGCAACATGCAGAAGAATGAAACTAGATCAATTTCTCACACCATATACAAAAATAAACTCAAAATGGATGAAGGACCTGAATGTGAGACAGGAAACTATCAAAACCCTAGAGGAGAGAGAGGGAAACAACCTCCTTTACCTGAGCCACAGCAATTTCTTACCTGACACATCCCCAAAGGCAAGGGAATCAAGAACAAAAATGAACTATTGGGACCTCATCAAGATTAAAAGTTTCTGCATGGCAAAGGAAACAATCAATAAAACTAAAAGGCAACCAACGGAATGGGAAAAGCTATTTGCAAATGACATATCAGATAAAGGGCTAGTATCCAAAATCTATACGGAACTCAAGAAACTCCACACCTGAAAAACAAATAATCCATCCAGTAAAGAAATGGGCATAAGACATGAACAGACACTTTCTCCAAAGAGGACATCCAGATGGCCAACACACACATGAAACAATGCTCAAAATCTTTCATCATCAGGGAAATACAAATCAAGACCACCTCACGACAGACAGAGTGGCTAAAATGAACAAATCAGAAAACTATAGATGCTAGTGAGGATGTGGAGAAATGGCACCCTCTTACACTGTTGGTGGGAATGTAAACTGGTGCAGCCCCTCTGGAAAACAGTGTGGAGGTTCCTCAAAAAATTAACAACAGAACTCCCCTATGACCCAGGAATAGCACTGCTAGGAATTTACCCAAGGGATACAGGAGTGCTGATGCATAGGGGCACATGCACCCCAATGTTCGTAGCAGCACTTTCAACAATAGCCAAATCATAGAAACAGCCTAACTGTCCTTCAACTGACGAATGGATCAAGAAGATGTGGTTTATACATACAATGGGATACTATATGGCAATGAGAAAGAATGAAATCTGGCCATGTGTAGCAACATGGATGGGACTCGAGAGTGTTATGCTAAGTGAAATAAGTCAGGCAGAGAAGGACAGATACCATATGTTTTCACTCATATGTGGAACAGGAGAAACAACAGAAGACCATGGAGGAGGGGAAGGGGAAAAAATAGTTAAGGAGAGGGAGGGAGGCAAACCATAAGAGACTCTTGAATACTGAGAACAAACTGAGGGCTGATGAGAGGTAGGGGAGAGGGGAAAATGGGTGATGGGCATGGAGGAGGGCACTTGTGGGGATGAGCACTGGGTGTTATATGAAAACCAACTTGACAATAAACTATATATTAAAAAAAAGACTAAAGTTTTAAAGTGGTAGAGTTATTACTTAGATTGGGAACATATACCTCCCCACCATCAGTTCCTTAGAACACTATTCTAAAAACTTTGGTGTTACCAAAGAATTTCTATTAAAAATGATTATTTTTTGCTAAAAATAATAAAATCAGTATCTTTAATCAAGTGTTGGTTGATACAAAGGAAAAAATTAAGAATGCCTTCTCTCTATTCTGGCTTATATACTAGGTGAAGGCATGAAAACACACCTATAATATATTTATTGTTCATTTAGAGAAACATTCTGGCAAATCAGCATGGTTAAGTAAGTGTTACTTATTTGGAAATACTAATGTACCAGTAATCTGAAAAAACAAAACTACCAGTTTATTTCAAGATTTCAAGTCAAATTTTCATTCTGAATAAAATTTCTATTAACACAAACAAGTTGGGCTAGACTATTAAAACACCAAAGAATAGAGGAGACATTTAATGAATAAACTTGGCTGGTAACACTTTGCCTAAGTAGACTTTTTCAGAGGTACTGTGTTCTGGCTAAATGAGGCTGGCTTTGTTTCTTTCAATAAATTAGTGAAGGGGAAAAGGTGGGGAAGGGAATGTGACAATCACACTTAATCCAGACCAGGCTGCCATATGTCACTTTTTGTCTTTTGCTGGTTCATTGATTATTCATGAATTCACTACCTGAAAAGTGCTGTATTTATCTTTACAGCCAGAAAGCTGTCAATTCAGTTTCAAGCAAGCCTGTCTTTGTTTTGAATGAAACACACAATTTACGCAAAAAAAGTCTTGTATATGTGACACTGCCCTATGCTGTAATACAAGTATAAAAAAAACACACACGCACAATGCTGATATAATATAAGTGAGTTTCCATGTTGGTCCTGGCCTGAGCCTTATTACTATTTTTTAATGACTGTTACATCAAAAGAAAAATGAAGCAGTCTCAGCTTTTAGAGCCTTCGGCCTCTATGGATTCCCACAGAAGCCCTGAATCATTCTCCCTGTATTTTGTTATCAATGGTCTTACTGTTTCCATGTCTTTTATTCTTTTATACATGCTTGTTTCTGGCAAGTTTACTCTGCTATTAGCTTACCTGCTTAAAGCTACCTGAGTTCCAAGCACTGCTTCCCTGGGATGCATTACATCAGCTCTAGCTCAAAACCTTCCCACATACAGTCCCATGAAAGATGTCAGAGGTCAAATTCCAAGTTGTTTGCCAGCATCTACGGAAAACATATTGTTTACAAGGTATAGAAAGAGACACTTAGGGGCAGCTGGGTGGCTCAGTCGGTTAAGCGTCCGCCTTAGGCTCAGGTCATGATCTCACAGTTTGTGAGTTTGAGCCCCACACGGGGCTCTGTGCTGACAGCTCGGAGACTGAAGCTGCTTCGGATTCTGTGTCTCCCTCTCTCTCTGCCCCTGCCCTGTTTGTGCTCTGTCTCTCTCTAAAATAAACATTAAAAAAAAAATTTTTTTTTTAAAGAGACACTTAGCTTTTATCACTACCAGACAAGAAGATAGGGAAAACAAGGTTGCCTAAAGACATTTTAAATGCTTCCTGATGCCAGTAAGCTTAAAACCATCACCACAAATCCACTATATTTTTCCTGAGGGAGGAAGTCAGAGGGAGAAAACAAATTAAAAATACACTTGCATCCTACAAATTCTCTGACTAGCTTGAAGAATAAAAAAGCAAAGTGAGGGGCACCTGGGTGGCTTAGTCGGTTAAGCGTCCGACTTTCGCTCAGGTCATGATCTCGCGGTTCGTGGGTTCAAGCCCCGCGTCGGGCTCTGTGCTGACTGCCAGCTCAGAGCCTGGAGCCTGTTTCAGAGTCTGTGACTCCCTCTCTCTCTGACCCTCCCCTGCTCACGCTGTCTCTCTCTCTCTCCTAGAAATAAATAAACCCCCCCCAAAAAAAAGCAAAGTGAAATCTATACTCCAAAATTACTGTCATTTAAAAGTTTTATAATAAAATATAATAATAATTTGCCAAATAATAAATAATGCCAAAATATAAATTACATTTAATTCTCCCTAGGTGTGCTCAACAATAATTCTGACATTAAGGTTCAACACATGTGATAAAGATTAACAGTCAGTGATTGAGGGAAAAGACCTAATCCAAAATAAAAATAGCACCTCATAAATAGTTCCAACATCTGATGCATTCCTCCATGTTACTTCAGTTTATCTCTTGAAGATCCCCAAACTTAAACATTTCTATATATTTCAAGAATGTGAAAAAAAAAAGAATGTGATTAAGACCTCTCTCTCCACTAGTAAGAATATGAAGCAGAAAGAGCTTTGATATTTCAGAACTCCACTGTAAGACTAAGTCATCAAATTCCTAAAGTAATTAAGGCAGGAGATCAAGGTTTATGCCTAAGACAACAAAAGGAAAAAAAAAGATTCAAATACAGGTTGAACGTTTTCATGATTTAAGACTTACCCATGTCAGTATATAACTGTTTGGTAGGATAATCTACTTCCAGAAGTTCCTAGGTTGTTTGTTCTTTACCAAATGCATCACCACTTGTTCCACCATCCAAGATAAAAATTTAGGCATCTTCTGTCACCCTGCTTTCATTAGTCAGGATTAGGTACGGTTGCAGATCGCCATCTGCAACAAGAACAAAAACAGAGATAGAGACAAAACCGATGGCTTACATAAGATAGAAACTGTATTCTCACACACAAAGAAAGAAACCCTGATGTGGTCAGTTCAGTGGATAGCAGTTCAGAGTGCTGGACTCTTTCCCACTTGATGATGTGCCATTCCCAGCATGTGCCTTCCACTCTGAGGTCCAGGGCATCAAGATGGCTGCCTGGGCTCCTGCTATCACATGCACGTAACAGCCAGCAGGAGAGGGGAAGCAGGATTGATTGAATCCTAAGATTTTCCTAGAAGCTGCACCCAATGCTTCTACTTTCATCTCATTAGTCTGAATTTAGTGATATGGTCGCATCCACTTACTAAAAGAACCTGACAATGCATTCTTTGCACTAAGCACAAATAAATCCAGCTAAAACTTAGGGTTCTATTACACAAAAGAAGAAGAAAATGAAAGCTGGGATTGCCACAGTCGTAGGCTCTGATACTTCTCTTACTTTCTACATCCAAGTCTCCTCAGTTCTTTATCATTATCTAGTTAAGTCAACCCAATCAGCCTGGTTTTCACTTACCTCATCATCACCTTTGCTTGAACTATAGCATCCTATCTGATCTCCTTCACCAAGGTGTAAATTAGCTATTCCATTTGGGCACAGAAGCTAAAGAACAATACTAACTGGCATAAGTATGGAAAGAGCCATCTGAGTGAGAGGTACTATGCCTTTTCCTGCAGGCTTACCATGCAAGACAGCCTAGCAAAGGAAGAATAAATGTATTAAGGCCCCTACTGAAAGGCATAGAGATTGACTATAATCTGGTGTCTCTGTGTTTGTGGAAAATCTTCCTGTGGTAAGAGATGAGGGTCTTAACAGGGCTGAAAATTAGTCCGTTTTTCAGAAAATACTTCCCAATGGGCAGAATGTTGGGCCAGAATAAAGAAAAAAGAAAAAAAAAACTGTCAACCTAGAATTCTATACTCAGCACAAATATTATTCAAAAATGAAGGTGAAGTAGGGCAGCTGGGTTGCTTCAGTTGGTTAAGCATCGGACTTTGGCTCAGGTCATGATCTCAGCCGTTGCGGAGTTCGAGTCCCACATTGGGCTCTGTGCTGACAGCTCGGAGCCTGGAGCCTGCTTCGGACTCTGTGTCTTCCTCTCTCTTTGTGCCCCTCCCCAGCTCATGGTCTGTGTGTGTGTGTCTCTCTCTTTCAAAAATAAACATTAAAAAAAATTTTTTTAATGAAGGCAAAATACTTTTCCAAATAACAGATAATTCACCAAGAGCACACTTACATTATAATGTTTTTTAATTAAAATATATTTGACATATAATATTGTGTAAATTTAAGATGCACACATTAGTCTGACACATTCATATGTTGTAATAATTGCTGGTATAGCAATAATTAGCATTTTTATCACATTACATAATTATTATTTCTTTTTAGTGGTTGGAATAAAGTTCCAGTCCCTTAGCAAGTTTGATGATTTTATAATACAATACTGTTATCTGTGTTCACTATACTGTCCATTAGCTCTCTAGGACTTATTCTCATTGCAAGTTTGTACCTCTTAACACCTGTCCAATTTCCCTGCTGCACCCCCATTTCCTGGTAAATGCTATTTTACTCTCTGGTTTTAGGAGTCTGGCTTTTCAGATTCCACAGATAAGTGATATCATAATGTATTTGCTTCTCTCTGATTTATCTCATGAGAAATTTTAAAGTTCTTCTAGCAAAAGGAAAATATCAAGTGGAAATTTAGAACCAAAAGTAATAAGGAAGCTTATGATGGCAAATATGTGGCTAAATGTTAAAGATGGTTTCCTCACTTTTAATTTCTTTACAAGTTAATTGAAGTGACATCAGCAGAGTGATAGGAGTTTTCTCTGTCTTTTCACCAAAGAACAATTATGACAATTACCAATAAAAGAGTACTTTTGTGGAAGAGACATCCAGAACAGAATTGAGAGCCCAGAAATACACACACACTTATATGGTCAATTATTCCATAACAAAGAAGGTAAGAATACTAAATGGGAAAGTGATAGTCTCTTCAACAAATGGTGCTGGAAAAGCTGGTCAGCTACACGCGAAAGAATAAAACTATACCACTTTCTTATACCACAAACAGAAGTAAACTCAAAATAGATTTAAGGCCTAAAATTTAGACCTAAGACCTGAAGCCATGAAATTCCTAAAAGAAAGAATAGGCAATAAATTATTGGTCTTAGCAACACTTTTTTGGATGTATCTCTTCAGGCGAGGGCAACAAAAACAAACAAACAAAAAAAACAACTGGGACTACATCAAACTAAATATTAGCTTTTGCACAGTGAAAGAAACCATCAACAAAAGGAAAAGGCAACCTACTGAGAAGGGGTTAATATCCAAAATATATAAAGAACTCATACTACTCAACACCAAAATAATCCAAATAATCCAATTTAAAAATGGGCAGAGCACCTGAACAGGTATTTTTCCCAAGACATACAGATGACCAAGAGACAAATAAAAAGATGCTCAACATCACGAGTCATCAGAGTAATTCAAATCAAAGCCATAATGAGACAACACCTCACACCAGTCAGAATGACTAGCATAAAACAAAAAATAACAAGTATTGGTGAGGATGTGGAGACAAGGGCATTGTTGGTGGGCATGCAAATTGAACAGACACTCTGGAAAACAGGATGGAGGTTCGTCAGAAAAACTAAACATAGAAGTATCATAAAATCCAGTAATTCCACTTCTGGGTATTTTCTCAAAGAAAACAAAAACACTAATTTGAAAAGATACATGTACCCTTATGCTTATTGCATAACATTATTTGTAATGTTATTGTAACATTATTTACAATAGCTAAGATATGGAAGCAACCTAAGTGTTCGCTAATAGATGAATGGATAAGTGGAGTTTATGTGTGTGGTATACACAATGGGATATTACTCAGCTATCAAAAAAAAAAAAAAACTTGCCATTTGCAATGATGTGGATGGAGCTAGAGTACATAATGGTAAGCTAAATAAGGCAATCAGGGAAAGACAAATACCATATGACTTCATTCACATGTGGAATTTAAGAAACAAAATAGATCAATATATGGTACAGTGGAAAAAAAGAAAAAAAGAGAGAGAGAGGGAAACAAACCATAAGAAACTCTTTATGACAGAGAACAAACGGAGGGTTGATGGCGGGGGGTGGGTAGGGGATGGATGATGGGCATTAAGAAGGGCACTTCTTACAAGCACTGAGTGTTGTATGTAAATTATGAAACACAGAATTCTACTCCTGAAACCAACAGTGCACGGCATGTTAAATAGAATTGAAATAATTTTTTTAAAATTTTGCCTTTTGTGACAAATGGATGGACCTAAAGGGTATTACACTAAGTGAAATAAGTCAGAGAAAGAAAAATACCATATGATTTCACTTATATGTGGAATCTGAAAAACAAAACGAATGAACAAACAAACAACAAAGAAAAAAAAGACTCACAGGAAACAAACTAGTGACTGCCGGGGCGGGGGGTAAGGTAGCTGGCGTGGGGTGTATAGGTGAGAAAGAAGTCCCAGGAATGAAAAGTACAGCATAAGGAATAGAGCTGACAATATTATAATAACTCTGTATGGAGACAGATGGCAACTGCGGTGACTGGGGTCAGTATTTCATAACATACGTAATTGTCAAATCACTGTGGTATGATGTACACCTAAGATAATATTATACATCATCTATACTTTAATTTTTTTTAAAAATTCTGACATTTGACTCATTGAAGAGGGTAAGAAGAACAATTTCACTTTACCCACATCACCCTTCCTCCAAGGCAGGGTGCCATATGGGCCTTAAGGTACAGCTCAGTACTGTAAGACCCACTCAGCAGCAATTTTTCCCACAAGGGAAACAGCATGTTAAGTGAGTACCCAGCTTCCCCAGCTGTGTTATAATATGCCAAAAAGACCCACTTCTTTCTTATCTCATCCAGAATACTGAGGTGAACTCAGTAGGTTCAGAAGGGTAGGTTGGGCACCCAGGGCTAAAATGTATCAAAGACACATGTATCCTACCAACCATTTCATGAACTGAATCAGGAATCTCACAGCTGAGGTGCTGGGGGTGCCTTGCCTGCAATTCCACCAACTGGCTCATGTACCCCCAGCACTTCGCATGCCTCACTCACATATACTCCCACCCTGTGGCAGGCTCCTATGTGTGTGTTGCTCCATCCCACACTTTTAGTAAATGGTTGTGTTCAACATTCTTAATCAAGCAAAACTGTGTTTAAAGAGATGTATAGACAAGTATATACAATGGAATATTATTGAGCCATTAAAAAAAAAAAAGGAAATCTGTCATTTACAACAATATGGACAAACCGGGAGGGCATTATGCTAAGTGAAACAAGCCAGAGAAATGCAAATACTGTATGATCTCCCTTATATTTGAAATCAAAAAAAAAAAAAGGAAAGAAAAGAAAAGAAAAATAGAAAACAAAAAACAGGAAGTCAAACTCACAGAAACTGTAGAATGGTGGATACCAGGACCTGAAGGTGGAGAAATGGGAAGAGACTGGTCAAAGAGTATAAATTTTCAGTTATACGTTTTGAGGATCTATATACAGCATGGTGATTATAGCCTACATAGCAAAATGTATAGTATAATGACTATGTTATGTAATTGAGATTTGCTAAGAAAGTATATTTTAGGGTCTCACACACATATAAAGGTAACTATGTGAGGTGAGGAATGTGTTAATTAACTTGTGTGAATCCTTTCACAATGTGCATTAAATCATCGTGTATATTAAATCATCATTGTATATCATGATGTACACTTTATTTAATTTTATTTGTCACAGATACCTCAATAGAGCCGGAAAAAAGTTAACTGGTTACTTAAAGCAAACTTAGTAAAGTATATGGTTTGTCAGATGTAGAAGCAAAAGATGTGACAAAAACAGTATCGGGGGAGGTGCACAGACAGACGTATATTGTTGTAAGGCTCTTGTGTGAAATGATACGTTAAAGATAAATTGATGACATACATTAGATATATAGTAAACTGGAATAACTACTAAAAATTAAAACAAAAGGTATAGCTAATATGCCATTATTGTAGATAAATGGAATCACAAAAAAATACTCTATTAATCCAAAAGAAAGCAAGAAAACATGAAAAAAAAAGGGGAACAAAGATGAAACGCAAAAAAAATAAAGAGCAAGATGGCAAATTTAAACTTTATCATAGTGATAATTAAATATAAATTGTTTAAACACTATGATTACAAGACAGACACTATCATAATGGATTAAAAAAGAAAACAAGATTCAACGATATACCATCTGAAAGAATTAGTTGGCCTATAACAATGACCAGTGTCCCTCAGGTCTACAAAAATATGGAATATCCTCTTCTTTCTATTTGGGAAATCAGTTAGTACAGAAAGGAGGGCCCGGTAAGGTTCTCATTCCACAGTGGGTCAAGAAATTTTTCATCAATAAAAAATTTCCCTGTCATGGAATAAACAAATGCAGAAAGTCAGAATTATGAATTCTGCCTTTCTGGTAGCCTTAACATAGAATCAGATCTCCTGAAAATATGAGGCGCCTGGCTGGCTCAGCTTGATCTCAGGGTTATAAGTTCAAGCCCCACATTAGGTGTAGAGATTACTTAAAAACAAATCTTTTTTTTTTTTTTTTTTTTAAAGTCGGGGGGCACCTGGGTGGCTCAGTAAGTTAAGCATCCAACTTCAGCTAAGGTCATGATCTCGCAGTTTGTGAGTTTGAGCTCTGCGTTGGGCTCTATGCTGACAGCTCAGAGCCTGGAGCCTCCTTCGGATTCTGTCTCCCCCTCTCTCTGCCCCTCCCATGCTCATGCTCTCTCTCTGTCTCTCAGTAATAAATAAAAATGTTAAAAAAAATTCTGAAAAGACAGAAACTTTGGTTGAATTCAAGACTCCCAGCCACATAAAGAAATACGTTAATTTGAAAGGATAAGGGATTCATCGTCCAAACTAATTCATATCACACTGACCCATGAGGCTTTTGCAAAGTTGAGCCCTCAACACCAATTAATAGGCCATTGGGCAATGAGAAAAAAACTTGATGCTGCATGAAGTCAAGGATTTTACAGGAGTTAGTAGATGTGTTGGCCACATCTTAGCAAGTCAGGCTATCAAATGTGTACTTCAGTCTACTGAGCAAGTCAGCCTGGTAAAATAGGTAACCAGACAATGGCCTAGCATTTTCCTCCTCTGTCAAGTAAGAAACAAGATATGCATCTCATTCAGTCTGTTTCATAAATAGCAAAGCCATAAGCAGTTTCCTTTATACCCATAAAGGTAGTTTCCCTGATAAACATAACAAGGTGACAATAATAATTTCTTAAAAATTAGGACATGACAGTTAGGAGTATCTGACCTTGAATTCCATAAAAGCAGCCACAAATTTTCACATTTTTATGTAGCCTCTTAACATTGGTTGTGTTTTGTAAAGCTAATGACCAAATACTGAGAAGGTATGCCCTAAGGATATTCACAGTTCATTCAGAGTGAACAGTCAGTCTTACAATGGGTTGTTTGATCCAAGGATCTAGATGAGAAACATGGAGCCAAGATGTGTAAGGGAAATCAAGGTAGCTAATAAAATAATCAGATGACCTGGAAGAGGGAGAGCCAAAGTGACTTTTTCTAAGAAGCAGTATAAGTACTTGTATTAGTTAAAACAACCACTTAACCATTAAAACAAAAAAATATGTTATCTTCTATTTCTGTTTTTCCGAAGTCTAACATAGATCATAGTGGGTTAAGATCAAGATGTCTGTAGGATGCACTCTTTTCTGGGGACTCTATGAAAGATTTTGTTCCTTTGCCTTTTCTAGCTCATAGAGGTTTTCCACTTTCCTTGACTCCTGGACCCTTCCTTCATTTTCAAAGCTGGCAACAGGCCTACTCCTCATGCTGTCTCAAGACTTCTCTCTTCCAATTCCCTCTTCCACAGAGCCCCCTGTGATTACATTGGGTTCACCAAATTAATCAAAGATAATCTCCATATTTTAAGCTCAGTGGACTAGCAAACTTAATTCACCTTTGCCATGTAACCAAACATTCAGACGTTCCAAGGATTAGGACATGGACATCTTTGGGGGAGGGGCCATTATTCTGTATACCACAGAGCCCCGGGCAGCTTCCTTTTCTTCACTGGCTTGCATGGATAAAGCAATGTTGTTTAAAGGGGAAAAACATTACAGATTGGGGAAAATATGGGTAACCATTGTGGTTCCAAGTCCATACTTTCATCGATCCCCTCAGAAGAGGTGTAGACAAGGTTGCCAAGGAAACATTAACATTGCTGCACATTGGACTGGCCCAGAATAGAGTGGCTGGAAAACATTAGTGCCAACTATCAGAAGCACAAAAAGACAAAAGACAAAGAGGGAAAGGGGGCTGAGGGTCAGGGTTTGATACCAGAGTCCAAGATCTGACACTAGCTGCAAGATCTTACTTAGGCAAGTCACTTAACTTCCTCATTTATATAATGAAAAAGATGATCTAAATTATCCTCTAAAGCTTCTTCCAAATCAAAACATAATGAAATAGGGGAAAAAGGAAAAAACAAAGACCAGAAGTTTATTCTCCTTAAATCTGAAACAAGGGCTTAGCACTTCATCTTCCCAAAGGAATAGAGAATAGAAGACTTTAAAATTTTGAGGCCAAACAATACCTTCAAAATAGTAAGACTGTGGGGGAAAAAATATGACTATAGCATTTTCATCACTTAAATGATCTCATGACCCTGAGATCAATACCTGAGCTAAGATCAAGAGTCAGACATTTAACCAACTGAGCCACCAAGGAACCCCATATCACATAAATTTTCAACTTAATCCATTTAAGTTAACAACAGCCAACAGAAAGGGTCACCTGGGTGGCTCAGTCGGTTAAGCATCCGACTTTGGCTCAGGTCATGATCTCACGGTTCATAGGTTCAGGCCCCGCATCGGGCTCTGTGCTGACAGCTCAGAGCCTAGAGCCTGCTTCCTATTCTGTGTCTCCCTCTCTCTCTGCCCCTCCCCCACTCACTCTGTCTCTCTCGCTCTCAAAAATAAACATTAAAAAAAAATTTTTTTAAAAAGAACAGCCAACAGAAGACATACTTTGATGATTCTAATAATCAAAATTAAATGATAATATTATGCCATTAAGAAAGGAAAGAAAAATTTAGAAGGTTAGCCATTCTTTAGTGTTGGGCAAGAAGGAAAGAGAAAGGTAGAGGACCAAGGTTCTAGGAAATACAAAGTGTCATTCAGGAAGAATAATTTATGACTTATGAAATGGTAATCAACTGATTAAGAACACAAACCTAAAAACAAACACACTAAATTAATCAAATGAATGGCCATTTCACATGATCTCAGACTACTAATTTTTTTAAAGTTTATTTATTTTTGAGAGAGAGGGAGGGAGGGCCAGAGAGAAAGGAAGAGAGATAATCCCAAGCAGCCTCTGTGCTGTCAGTGCAGAGGCAGAAGTGGGGCTCAAACTCGTGAACTCTGAGATCATGACCTGAGCCAAAATCAAGAGTTGGACACTTAACCGACAGAGCCACCCAAGTACCCCTCAGAATTCTAATTTTAAAATAATAAAGTGTTGAAATATATTATACAGTTAATCCCTATTACAAAAGAATGTTGTCCATGATATGTGAATACTTGATTGTAGCAATTTCATGTATTTAATATAACTAAATCCCTAAAGACAGTACCTAGACTTTTTTTTCCCAGAAAGAACTGATTATAATTACTATCCATCCTACACAAATTTACCAGAAGAACACTGAAAAGTATAAAAATTACAGTCAACCTAAAATCAAAGGGAAAATCCTCTCTAAAGTAATAATCCAGATGGCTACTTTTTGGCCTCGATTAACATTTACATAACCATTAGTAAGGTAGGCTTTGAGAATTCAGAAATAGATTTATGTAAATAATTTCCACATTAAGAAAAGAACTACAGGTTTTTTTGTTTTTTTTAAAAATGGTCATCTGTTCAATACGGTGAACATGTGGCTTCTGCACAGCAAACGAAACAAGCAACAAAACTAAAAGGCAGCCTATGGAATGGGAGAAGATATTTGCAAAATGATGTATCTGATAAAGAATTAGTATCTAAAATCTCTAAGGAACTTATCAAACTCAACACCCCCCCCCCAAAAAAAAAAAAAAACAGTAAGAAGTGAGCAGAAGACATGAACGGACATTTTTACAAAGACATCCAGATGGCTAACAGACACATGAAAAGATGCTCAACATCACTCATCATCAGGGAAATATAAATGAAAACCACAATAAGACACCACCTCACTCTTGTCAAAATAACTAAAATTGGGGCACCTGGGCGGCTCGGTTAAACATACAACTCTTAATTTTAGCTTAGGTCATGATCTTGCAGTTCCTGGGATTGAGCCCTGAGTCGGCTCTCTGCTGACAGTGCAGAGCCTGCTAGGGATTCTCCATCTCTGTCTCTCTCTGCCCCTCCCCTGCTCTCTCTCTCTCTCAAAATAAATAAACAAACATTTTTAATAAAATAAATTTAAATGAAATGTTTAAAACAGTGGCTAAAATTAACACAAGAAAATGAGGTGTTGGTGAGGATGTGAAGAAAGGGAAAAGGGGAAAGGATTCCTACATGCTTGTAGGAATGCAAACTGGTGCAGCCACTCTGGAGAACAGTATGAAGGTTCCTCAAAAAGTTAAAACTAGAACCACCCTATGTTCCAGCAATTGTACTACAAGGTATTTACCCAAAGGATATAAAAATACAGTTTCAAAGAGGAACATGCACCACGATGTTTATGGCAGCACAATCAACAATAGCCAAGCTATGGAGAGAGCCCAAATATTCATGCTGATGAACACACACACACACACACACACACACACACACATACTGGAATATTCGCCATCAAACAGAATGAAATCTTGTCATTTGCCACCATGTAGACAAAACTAGAGTGTATTATTATGTTAAGTGAAATAAGTCAGTCAGAGAAAGACAAATACATGATTTCACTAAATATGTGGAATTTATTTATTTATTTAATGTTTTATTTATTTCTAGGAGAGAGAGAGAGAGAGACAGCGTGAGCAGGGGAGGGTCAGAGAGAGAGGGAGTCACAGACTCCGAAACAGCCTCCAGGCTCTGAGCTGGCAGTCAGCACAGAGCCCGACGCCGGGCTCGAACCCACGAACCACGAGATCATGACCTGAGTGAAAGTCGGACACTTAACCGACTAAGCCACCCAGGCGCCCCTAAATATGTGGAATTTAAGAAACAAAACAGATGAACATATGGGGGGGCGGAAATAAACCATAAGAGACTCTTAATGATAGAGAACAAACCGAGGGTTGACGGATGGAGGTGGGTAAGGGATAGGCTAGATGGGTAAAGGGAAGGCACTTAGGATGATGAGCACTGGGTACTGTATGTAATTGACGAATCACTGAATACTACTCCTGAAACCAATATTGCAGTGTATATTAACTAGAATTTAAATAAAAATGTGGAAGGAAAAAAAGTATTAAATATTGCAACATACCATCATAAAAATTCTGCAAGTTACTTGTTTTTAGTTTCATTTTTAAAATTTTTTATGTTTTATTTTTATTTTTGAGAGAGAGAGTATCAGATTGTGAGTGGGGGAGGTTCAGAGAGAGAGGGAGACACAGAATTTGAAACAGACTCCAGGCTCTGAGTTGTCTGCACAGAGCCCAACACGGGGCTCACACTCATGAACTGCAAGATCACAACCTGAACCGAAGTCAGACGCTCAACTGACTGAGCCACCCAGGCGCCTCTCAAATTTTATTTCCAGAGAAGGTTTAGCTCCACAGAGAAACCGAGAGAACATACAGAGAATTCCCATATGTCCCCTGTGTACACCCCCTCCATGGACTACCTCCCCCACTACCAACATCCTGCATCAGAGTGGGCCATTTATTTCAATCAATAAACCTACAGTGACACATCATTATTATCCAAAGTCCATAGTTAAATTAGGGTTCACTCTTGATGTTACATATTCTATGGGTTTTGACAGTGTATGACAACATGTATCCACCATTACAGTGCCACACAGAATATTTTCACTATTAGAAAAGTCTTAGCTTTGCCAGTTCATCCCTAGCTCTCACCAACCCCTGGCAACCACTGATCATTTTATTCAAGTGAGTTTTTTTTAAAGGCCAAATGCTTACCTAGGACAATGTCGCCTAAAGTTGGGAAGACTTGTTATATGACCATTCAATTTCCTCGGCTGTCTCCACTCACTGTCATACAACATCACAGGGTACCTGAGCTATGTCACTCATATACAGAGAGTAAAGGATAAGGAAACTGACAAGAGTATTAAAATAGTTCCCCCATGAAAGTTAATGTTAATAAGTTATTGACGTATCTAACAATATTCTGATATTACCTTCATCTAAACCTCAAAGAATTTTAGAGAATGTGGTGCAATGGGACTATTTAAAAGCAGACAAGCAGTATTTCTTTTTATTTTTTTAATTGATCTCCATACCCAACATGGAGCTCAAACTCACAACCCTGACATCAAGAGTTTCCCGTTCCACCGAACGACCCAGCCAAGTGCCCCAAGCAAGCAGTATTTCTGCCTTCACCATTTTTTCCAGTGGTCTTTAACATTTACAATGTTACTTTCAATTAACTTTATTCTTCAATGATGCAAAGGAGTAACTAAAATTAAAAAACTGGTTTTTCCTGCTCCTGATAGTAATAAAAAGTCTTTATGATATCCTCCCAGCCTTCTGTTAAAAACGAAAAATTAAGTTCATTGTGCTACACATTCTACAGATAAAAAAATCCAGTCTTTTTCTTTATAATGTTTTTTATTTATTTCTGAGAGAGAGACAGCATGAGCAGGGGAGGGTCAAAGAGCGAGGGAGGCACAGAATCTGAAACAGGCTCCAGGCTCTGAGCTGTCAGCACAGAGCCCGACGTGGGGCTCGAACCCATGAGCCGTGAGATCATGACCTGAGCCAAAGTCGATACTTAACCGGCTGAGCCCCCCCAGGCAACCTTTTTTTCTTTATAATATTTTTTCTTTTCTTTCTTTCTTTTTTCTTTTACTGGAGATGAATAGCTACAAATGCCAAAAGCAGGATCTTGCAATTTACATTTACTTTATCTACTTTATAGTTAAGAAAAACCATCGTAACCATTCCTCAGGGGTCTTCTCTGACTCAAACCTGGCATACAGCTACTTTGTAAGCCCTAAATCCTAGGCTCAGAAGTGCAATCAGGCAGGTCCGGAAAACCCAAATTGTCTGGGCCAACTGGGCGAGGCCCTATCACTTAGAGCATGTTTCCACTTGCCCAAACAGCTCATTTCTAGTCAGAGGAAAAGAGCCGATGAAGGAGCAGCAGAAAAGACCAGAGTATCTCCGACTACAATGCATTTCCAGGAGGCCAGTTTTCAGATGAAAAAAAAAGGTTACCTTGGATTTTGCAAGCCCTCTTCTATGTATTCTATGTACATTAAGAATAAAAAGAGGAAAATCATGGCTGGGAGTATTTTGGTTTACCCCATAACCTAAGCCCAGTATATTTTGATATGAAATCTATTACGTTATTCAAGACAGGCAGCATAAGATCCTTTTTAATAATCAAATCTTCCCCAGTGAAGAGATAGTTGATATAACAGGGGTAAAGTATGGCTTGTAGACGCTAGTAATGCTCAGTTTCTTGATTTGGGTGCTTATTACACAACATGTGCAGGTGCATACTTTTCGGTATTCATGTAATACTTCAATAAAAAGCTCAAACCAGGGGCGCCTGGGTGGCTCAGTCATTTAAACATCCAATTCTTGATTTTAGATCAGGTCACGATCTCACAGCTTGTGAGATTGAGCCAAGTGTCAGGCTCTGCATTGATAGCGCAGAACCTGCTTAGGATTCTCTCTCCCTCTCACTATGCCCCTCCCCTGCATAAATAAACACTTAAAAAAAAAAAAAAAGCTCAAACCGAAACAAAAATCAAACATGTACCAATATAATAAAAGATTCGTGGGTATAAAAATGTAATTCACAGAAATTCAAAGGGCCAATCAACTTTTAAAGATGCCCCACCCTTCCTGAACTCCCAAACCTTTTACCTATGTCCTCAGAAACACATCTGTCATCCTCAATTACTCATCCTTTCCTCAGAACATTCCTGCTTGGGACACAACCCTGGCTGTACAGACAATCACCTGGGAGTTAAAAAAATTTACTTAAGCCTGAGCTCCACCCCAGATGGCCCTGAGTCAGAATCTCTGGGGGCTGGGACCACGGAAATGGTATGTTTACAAGCCCTCCCTGGTGATTTTAATGCACAGCCAGGACTGAAAGCCACTGCCAACCGAAACTTGGCTCTCCCTGCAGCCCTCTTCAGTCCTGGCTGTCTTCAATCTCGCACTCCTCTTCACATCAGGCCTGGAGACAGGGTAGATGTTCGTATTTCTTTTTTTACAAATAGTTTATTGTCAAATTAGTTTCCACATAACACCCAGTGCTCATCCCCACAAGTGTCCTCCTCCATGCCCATCTCCCCTCCCCCCCACATCCATCAGTCCTCAGTTTTTGTCAGCATTCAAGAGTCTCTCATGGTTTGCCTCTCTCCCTTTCCCCCACCATTTCCGCCCTTCTTCTCCCCCTTGGTCCTCCGTCAAGTTCCTCCTAATCCTCCTATACGTGCAAACATATGATATTTGTCCTTCTCTGCCTGACTTATTTCGCTCAGCATAACACCCTCAAGGTCCATCCATGTTGCTACACATGACCAGATTTCATTCTTTCTCATTGCCATGTAGTATTCCATCCTATAGATAAACCACATCTTCTTGATCCATTCGTCCGTTGATGGACACTTAGGCTCTTTCCATGTTTTAGCTATTGTTGAGAGTGCTACTATTAGGTGTTCTTATTTCTAATTGCTACTCTGAAATTATCTTACCTGCCTCCCTAAAATTCTAGCTTTCAATCTTACGTTATCAGACCACACCATTTCTAATTCTTGCTGTAGTCATTGATATGATACCTCCAACATCATTCCTTAAGTATTTCAAATCCTGGCCATGACTCTCTCCACCATTGTTCTTACCAAAATGTATGATGATCTAAGGAGTCAAAAATACCTTGTTACAAATGAAAATAGAAAAACAACATACAAAAATGTATGGGATACAGCAAAAGCAGTTCAATGAGGGAACTTCATAGTAATAAATAGTTACTTCAAGAAAAAAGAAAAATCTCAAATAAACAAGCAAACATTACACCTCAAGGAGCTAGAAAAAGAACAAATAAAGCCCAAAGATAGTTGGAGGAACGAAATGACAAAGATCAGAGCAGAAATAAATGACATAGAGACTAAAAAGACAATGGAAAGACCAATGAACTAAGAGCTGTTTATTTGAAAAGACCAACAGGGGTATCTGGGTATGACTCAGGTGGTTAATTGATTTTGGCTCTTGATTTCAGCTCAGGTTATAATCTCATGAGCCACATTGGGCTTTGCACTGATAGCTTGGAGCCTGTTTAGGATTCTCTACCTCTCTACCTCTCTCTCTCTACATAAATAAACTATTTTTTTTTTAAAGATTAACAAAATTGACAAATCTTTAACTAGACTCACCAAGGATAAAAATAAGAGGACTCGTGTAAAATGAGAAATGAAAGCGAAATTACAACCGATGCCACAGAAATAATAAGTGACTCCTATGCACAATTATATGCCAACAAATCAGATAACCTAATAGAAGTGGATTACTTCCTAGAAACAAAATACATGATGATTTAAATATCCACATAGACGGACCTTAATATCCTCCTTTCCCCTCGGGGTCCAGTCTTTCACTTGACCACAGCTACTCATTCTCAGTCGTACTCTAGAACTTGTCGCCAATAACCTGACCCCCTGTACAGTCTCAATTTCTAGCTTCCCACTCTCCAGCCAGCCTCTACCTTTTCAGCTCACCTCTTCAAATATCTTTACTCCGATATTTTTAAACCCAGCTCTGTAATTCATTGATCCTACCACACTTCTGCATTGTTCTTCACCCAAATGTAGTCCATGGCCCATTATTATAATCCTTCTCCTTTGAAAAGACCCTCAACCATCTCGCCCCTCTTCCTCTATCATCCCCAGGCAAACCCCAACCCTGGATAAATCCTATTCTCTACCTTATCAGCATAGGCTATGTGGCCTTGTAATCACAGACCGCCTCTCTATTCTCCTGAATGATTAGGTCACACCTTTACCTCTCTTTTTTCTTCTAGCTCTCCTTCCCCCTCCTCAGGTTCAGCAGATGATCTTGCTTCCCAATTCATTGAGGCAATAAAAGCAATCAGAATCTATCAGTACCAACATTTGTCCCAGAGAACTCTGGCTCTACTTTTGCCATTATGGATGTATGCTCTGTGTTCCTCCTAAAACCAACTCCTCAATTGTATGTTAGACCCCGTCTCTTCAACCTCATTCCAGCAATTCTCCCCTCTCTTTTTTGCATCATCAATTTCCCCCTCTTTATTATACTATTTATATCGGCATCAAACACACTATAATAGCTCCTATCTTTGAAAACACTCTTATTCCCCTATCTTCTTCTAGTAATGGTCTCCTTTTTCTATTCCCCTTTGGGAAGAAATTCCTCAAAAGAGATATCTATTTTTGCTATCTTCCATTCCCTCTTGAGGGCACTCTATCCAACCTTTATCTCCTTGCTACTCCATAGAGACAGCTCCTATGAAAGTCATGGATGACTTCCATATTGTCAAAAACCAAAGGTCTCAGCACTCTTACTTGATCTATCTGAGCATATTCATTACTGTCAACCAGTCCTCCTATGAAACGGTTTCTACACTCAGCGTGCAAGAAGCCTGCTACTCACTTCTTGTTCTCCTCCACCTTACTGAGCACTTCTTTTCAGTTTCTCTTATTGGTAAACCTCATCTTCCTGATCTATAAACACTGGGCTGACCCAGGGATCTCCTTGAACTCCGTTTCTACCTCTGCACTCATTCCTTCATCCAATCTCATGGCTTTAAACACTCCTCTATGCTGACATCCATATTTCTTGCTCGGACCTCTTTGTATTCCAGACTCGTGAATCTACCTGTCTAGTCAACATCCTAAATCGAATGTAAAGGAAGCATCTAGAATTTGCTTGTTCAAAAACAAATTCTGATTTCTCTCTCCTCCCCCAAACCTCCTTGTCCCACACATCCTTTCAATGAATGGCAACTCTAGCCTTCCTGTTGTCCAGGTCAAAAACTGTACTTCTTCTCTCACATCCCATATCTGATACATCAGCATGCCTTGTTCACTCTACTTTCAAAATATATCAGACTGAGAATACTTTTGACCACCTTTATCTCCACTCTAGACTAAGTCACCATCATCTCCTGCCTGGATTATGACAACAGCCTCCTAATTAGTCTCCTTGCTTCCTCCTTTAGCCTCCCTTACATTGTCTTCACTAGAGTGATCCTTTTATTTATTTATTTTTTTAATGTTTATTTATTCGTGAGAGAGAGAAAGAGAGAGAGTGCAAACAAGGGAGGGGCAGAGAGAGAGACAGAGAGACAGAATCCAAAGCAGGCTCCAGGCTCTGAGCTGTAAGCACAGAGCCTGACGGGGGGATGGAACAAGGACCCCAGGATCATGACCTGAGCTGAAGCTGGATGCCTAACCAACTGAGCCGGCCAGGTGCCCCTGGAGTGATCATTTTAAAACCCAAGTAAGATTACATCACTCCTCTGTTCAAAACACTTCACATTTGAGATAGTCATCACACTCAAGGTAAAAAATAAAAGTCTTTACAATAGCCTATGAGCCTCCCTATTAAGTTTCTTACCTCATCTCCTTTTACCCCCTTACTTTATTCCAGCTGCCCTGGTTTTCTTGAAGTTTGTGGCATGCTACATATGAAGGTCTTCTCATTTGTTTCTCCTCTCTGCCTGGAATTTCAGTCTGATAAATCAAAGAATGTTCAGAATATGGAACCAAATCTTTTACACACCAATGGTGGGAGTATAAATTAATGCGAGTACTTTATAGAACAATCTGGCAATATCTGGTAAAAATGAAGATACACATACCCTTCAATCCAGCAATTGTACATCTGCATATATAGCCTAAACTCCAGGGCCTAGAGCAACTCTCTCACA
Source organism: Hyaena hyaena (assembly GCF_003009895.1). Classification (NCBI taxonomy): domain Eukaryota; kingdom Metazoa; phylum Chordata; class Mammalia; order Carnivora; family Hyaenidae; genus Hyaena; species Hyaena hyaena. The sequence continues at coordinate 3,514,827 of NW_024080733.1, read as the reverse complement.
AGTACAGACGGAGACCCTACAAGATTAGTCACTGCCACATTGTTTGTAGAACCAAAACAGCCAGAAACCTGAGTATCTGGCAAGAGGAAATGTACAAATTATAACAGATACATATAACAGAATACTAGATAACAGTTAAATGAATGACCAACCCACAAATATCAACATACCTATAGTTAAAACCACAATGGTAACCTAATGAAAAGCAAGTTACAGTATGAGATATATTACAATATAATCCTATGAATATATATTATTAAAAATATGGAAAATGAAGCTACCTTATGCGTGACCATATTCATTCATAAGGGAAGAGAGAAAAATACATTCAGGGAAGATTACACAGAATGCTTCAACTATATCTGTTTTATTTTATTTCTTTAAAAAGAGAAGCCTAGCAAGTATTGGAAAATATGAGGATCTGACTGAAATAGATGATAGGTACATGGGTATTTGTTATGTTTTTCTCTAATCAAACATACGGTCTTCTGTATGCTTAAAATATTCATAATTTTAATCAGGCATATTACATTCTAAGAAAACTTACATGATTAAAATTCCACACTTTCCAAACTTCATAAATAACGATGGCCACCTTAGCTTCTTCTAACGGAAATGAATCGTAAGGCTGTCAGGGCTTTTCTGAAAATTCAGGAATTCCAGAAAAAGAGGGTCAGTTGCCATCACACTCACTACTCCACCTCAGCTTCCTTTTTATTTTTTTTTTTAATGTTTTATTTATTTCTGAGAGAGAGAGACAGTGTGAGCAGGGGAGGGTCAGAGAGAGAGGGAGATACAGAATCTGAAACGGGCTCCAGTCTCTGAGCTGGCTGTCAGCCCAGAGCCCGACACAGGACTCAAACCCATGAATCATGAGATCATGACCTGAGCCTAAGTCAGACGCATAATCGACTGAGCCACCCACAGCTTCCTTTTCTTAAAGTAACATATCTCTTCTTAAATATTAATCATCTGTAAACACTACCACGTAAGTACACTACCCTAGGTAAGGACTGTGAAGTGGAAATGTAATTGTAAGCAGACACAGCAACAGGCACGAAGATTCACGTGAGCTTCTAAAATCACCGGTTAGTACAGATGACTAATGTAAAGGCAGATAACAGCTCTTGCATTTAGAGTCTGGGGTTTCCGGATTATAGTAGAACCAGCGATATCTCTTTTGTTTTCTCAAACCTTCATCAAAACCAGAAAGTACCTGTTCAAGTTGAACTCTAGAAAAATTTTCCTTATGATCACTCATTAATTAGATTAATACAGAATGGAAATCCAGGAATATGAAAGCATAATCTTTAGGAAAACTGACTTTTGCAAGGTCAAAACAAAAGTTATGGAATCACATACAATACGAAAAACAAATGTTTAGCCTGTAAATAAATCCCAGGTTAGGTTAATTTCAGTGACTCAGTACAACTGACTTGCTCTCTTAGCAAGATTGTTTTTAAAAATCTCAAACACAGGGGCACCTGGGTAGCTCTATCGGTTAAGTGTCTGTCTTCGGCTCAGGTCATGATCTCCTGGTTTGTGAGTTCAAGCCCCACATTGGGCTCTCTGCTGTCAGCACAGAGCCTGGAGCCTGCTTCAGATCCTCTGTCTCCCTCTCTGCCCCTCCCCTGCTTTCTCCTTCTCAAAAATAGAAACATTTTTTAAAAATTAAAAAAAGATCTCAAACATGAAAACTGAGCCACAATTCACAGATGCAGAGGCATAAACCAGATGACTGGTACAAATGACAAACCTCTTAATGCTGTGGTTTCCTTGCTTTTATACACTATACACTTTTATACACTATAAAGATAATGAACACTTGCCACCTACTGTTTATATTTCTTTATATTTATGCAGAAACTGTGAGACTCAGGACAAATGACAATGCAAAACCTGCTTTATAACTACTGTGAAAGTTAAAAGAGTTGATGCAGGGAGGCTTGGGGGGCTCAGTCGGTTAAGTGTCCGACTTTGGCTCAGGTCATGATCTCACTGCTCCTGAGTTTGAGCCCCGCGACGGGGTCTGTGCTGACAGTGGAGCCTGCTTCATATTTTGCCTCCTCTCTGCTCCTCCCCTGCTCATGCTCTCTCTCTCTCTCCCTTTCTCTTGCTCTCTCCCAAATATAAATTTTTTTTAAAAATATTAAAAAAGAGTTGATGCAATAGGTAGTCATGAGCCAAAATGATTCCCAAATAGCAGGAGAACAATTCTATTATGCTAATTATTTGTATAAATTCTGTTAGTGGCTATGAGGTGTGAGTCATCAAGAATCTGTCATACTTAACACATGATCTTGGGTATTTAGTTTCCAAGGACACTAATCAAAGACTGAATGGGCTTTAAAGGCCCATTACCAGTTGTTACTGATTAAATAAACTTCACAATTAGATACTGCTGGGAGGGCACAGCAAGCATACACTTCTACCATACACATGATCTGCAAAAGGGCCGATATATCCATTCTCAAAAAATTTATCTGCATATTTGAAAGCTACAAGTCCTCACAACCATCATTTTTTTTACATTAGCATAAACAGCTTTGGAATTGTCAACCAGAAAGTTTCAAATTCCTCAGGGCTTTATTTTAGCACTGTAGAGATATCTAGGGCTTGGGAAAATTCAGAACAGGGTGGGTTAGGGAAGCTACAATTATATCTTGACTGCCTTCATCAAATTATAGGAGTGGGCGGTAAAGACATTAATCGAGACACTCATAAAACAACACACCCTTAAAGGTGAATTCTGCATTCTGATAAGCAAGGATCACATGCAGAAAAAAGTCACATTTACCCATCACTTGGTGAATTTTACAGGAAGCACAACGATGAGGAGTGCATAATTCATATGTCTCTGAGAAGTGAAATTCAGGCTTTTAGCTGTAACCAAGGTAGTTATTATGATGTAATTAAAAGTTCTTATTCACTTTATTAATTACAGTTAATTATATCTGTTTAAAGTGAGCCATGGGATTTGCAGAGTTAACCTGTTATTTGTTTAAAAAAAAAAGTGAAGACTTTTTTCTAAGTACTAATCAGCATGGGTGTGTTTTATATTTGCTTTTAATATACTTTCCAATCTTGAAAGACTGCCTAGATTTCCACTCAACTCTCTTTAACACAGACAGCACCACTGTCACATAGCCACAAAAAGGAAATGTTAAACAGTTCTGTTAGAAAATGTTTTGATTCAATACGTCCTACATAGGTTATTTGATCTCTTACAAGTAATACCGTACATACTTAGAATGCTATTAATTTTATAGGCACTATCATTTCAGAATGAGAGCTACCTTAGAAGTTACAGCCAGAGGCATCTGAGAAATACACTGAAAGAAAAATCAGGCAGAAGGTAGGGAACTCTTGGAGTAAGGGAAGAGTTGGCCTAATATACAGTTTTCAAATATACAACTTCCAGGGTCTGGGGCTATCTTGGGGACATTTTCAGTCTGTCCTTTTGATGCCTCATCTGGCAGATCTATGTTAAATATATATTTATATATATATATATATTTGACATCACTTTGTAAGCACATAAAGGGCGAGGGAGGACTTAATTTCTACCTTTTTGGTGTCCCTCATGAAACCAAAATCGGAACTGTGCCAGCAAATCCATGGCACTGTGTGATTTTGATGGATCTTATTCAAATTAGGCTCTAAATATTCAGTATCATCTGGTGGCATATTCTTTGGAGAATAAAGTATGGATCACAAAAAGTAATGTAAAACTTCAAACCTCTAGTAATATTTCAACATCACTGCAAGTTAAAATTTTTGGTAATTGTTGAATTTGGGTCATAAATATATGGGTATCTGTTATCCCATGCTCTCCAATTTTGTGTATGTATGAAATTTCTCATATTTTTTATGGGAAATGAATGAAAAAAGCAAGCCTCTGGAAATAACCAGATTTGTCTCATAGAAAAACTCTTTAGACCCACATTCTAACTAATTCTGGCCTCAAATTTCAAATACCATTTTCAAATTTCAAAAATCTCAGTTAATATCACAGAAAAAAAAATGGCAGAGAAGCGCTGATCAGTTTTCTAAAAATGTAGGAAGATCCCTGTACACATATGATGGGGAAAATACCTTAAATTTGTAACTTAATACTCAGGTTCACACTGGCTTGCTGTATTTTATCACAACAGTTCAGTTCTTAAAATGGTCTGAAAATATTCTTTACAGGTTATAATGTAGTGAGTTAAGAAAAGGAAGCCATAGCTGAGTTGGCCTCTGCTCCCAGAACACCGATCTCCCTGCTAAATGCTCTGTAAAGAAATTAAGTACTTCTCAGCCATCAGAGGCTTAAAAGGATCCCTTGCCTCACAGAAATTATAATACGGACTAACGTGTCATTTTATCAGCAGCAGTAATGAGTTTATGCTGACATACATCCTGCCTATTTTACCTGTTTTCATTCGTACAAAGGAAAGCTACTAACAAAACAAAGACTTTATAGTTCAAGCAACTATATAACTTTGTGGGGGGTTTTTTGCAACTATATTACTTTGAAGAATCCTTTCCATAAAAATAACCACTTCTTTATTAAATTCTTAGTTTTCTTAAATTTTTAATATTTATTTTTGAGAGAGAGAAAGAGACAGAGTATGAACAGGGGAGGGGCAGAGAGGGAGGGAGACACAGAATCTGAAGCAAGCTCCAGGCTCTGAGCTGTCAGCACAGAGTCTGACACAGGGCTTGAATTCACAGACCACAAGATCATGACCGGAGCCACAGTCGGACACTCAACCACTCAACCGACTGAGTCACCCAGGTGCCCCCAAATTATTTTTAAAGAATAAAGTATAAAACCTCTCTTAATAACTAACAAAAGTAGATAAAAAATTCAACTTTTATATCACCAGAAATTCTCTTTTATACAAATGCCTTCAATATTTTGATCCAAAAACTAAAAAGGCATGCACTAATATTAGAATCTTTAGTGATTTTCCTTTCTGATTTATGCCTTGAATCTGTTTAAATTTTACTTTGGGCCTTTTATCTACTGAACCGTCTTAATTACTCAGAGGTTTATGCATAACCTAGGAAGGAATGTCACTGAAATTTAGTGGGGAAAACACAGAGACATCTGTAGTGTGTGTGTGGATGTAGGACCTAATTAAGGACTTCAATCACCTTTTAATTGTGGTAGGAATACTGGTTTAGTCAAGTGTGATGTAAATGATAACCATAAAAACAACAATGTTCTTGCAAATACTCAACAATTAGAAAATATAAATTTCAAAGCAATCCATTTACAGTTAGAAAAGTATATATATTGACATTTTTTTAAAACTATGTTTTTTATTTTATATTTGAGAGAGAGAGAGAGACAGCCTGAAGCAGGGGAGGGGCAGAGAGACAGATACAGAATCTGAAGCAGGCTCCAGGCTCCGAGCGGTCAGCACAGAGCCCGATAAGGGGCTCAAACTCATGAGCAGTGATACCAGGACCTGAGCCAGAAGCTGGATGCTTAACCAACTGAGCCACCCTGGTGCCCCTATATATTAAAATTTTTAAACTGTAACAGAGAATATATGTAACTTTTATAAAACCACAAACCTCCTGAGTTAAAGATTTAAAATAATAGAAAAAAGTACTAAAAAAAAGGTGATGCCTTTCACTATTTACAATTAAGACTTTTCTTCAGTGAAAATTAAAAGAAACAACAAATGTGGCATAAGAGTGTTTCATTACACTTCTGTCATCTTTAAAAAAAATGTATGCTGTTTGTGGGTCATACAAAAAGTTGGAGCATCTGAATTTTCAAGGGCAAAGTCACTGTGTATGTGTGCTGGCTAAAACTATCCCTATCTAATCTTTAAAGAGTTTATAATATCAAGCCCAAAAGTAATCATTAGTCAAAGGACATAGGTAAGTATTCACAAATTAGATTGAGAGGTCAGAAGGAAAATTTCATACTGAATATCTGCTGGGTATTATAAAGCTGGGTGATTCTTTCCTTATTTTTCTACTGAAGTTTAACACTCAAAGAAAGGCACACAAAATATAAATGTTCAGTTTAATAAGTTATAACAAAGCAAGCATACATGTAACCACACCATTAAGGACTAGAAAATAGAGCACTGTCAGTACCTCACAGATGCTTCTTGTTTCTGCCTAATTATTTACCCCTTCCTCCTCTCCAAGGGTAACTACCATGACTTGTAAACACTGAGATCATAGAGTATGCATTCTTTTTCACGTGGGTTTTTTTTTTTTTGGCTCAACATTATGTTTTCCAGATACATTTTATTATGTGAACAGTGTCTGTTCATTTTTATTACAATATAATATTCCAAGGGAAACATATAATGACTTACTACCTACTATAATATTGATGCACTTCTTCCCACCCAGCATGGAGCTAGGCCAAATTATGCTGCCATAAACATTCATATACACAGCACCTGATCACACACGTGCGTGCCATTTCTGTGGGGAGCTGAACTTCAGGGTCATACAGTATACATATATGCAGCTTCTACACTGCTTCTACACTGCAGTTTACCAAAGTGGTTATACCGATATGTATTCTACTAGCAGTATATGAGAATTTCATGTTCCATATTCCTTCAGTGATAAAGGAATAAATAAAGGACTGATAAAGACAAACTATTATCAGTCTTTTTAATCTTACTGTTCTGGTGGGTCTTTGGTAGTTGTACGCCATCATGGTTTTAATCTGTATGTCTCTAATGATTTGTGGTCTCAAGCAACTTTTCTGACTTTTACTGGACATTTGGACAGTCTTTTCATGAGTTCAAGTCTCTCACTTATTTTTCTATTAGGCTGTCTCTTTTCTCATGAATCTGTACTCTTACTTATATCCCTTTGAGCTCTTTGTCAGAGTGGTACAAATATCTCCTCCTACTTTGTAGAAATAGCTTGTCTTTCACTCTCTTAATTTGGAGAAACAGAAATTCTTCATTTTAATAAAATCTAATTTATTGTTTTTCTTTTTAGGTTTAAAATGCTTTCTGTATCCTACTTAAGAAAAAATTTTATAAGGTCAAAGATATTTTCCTATATTGTCTCATAAAATGTTGTTTTGCATTTCACAAGTAGATCCACAATCCACTAGGAATTTATTTAGGGTGTGGTGTGATATATATCTTTGTTCCATCTAAATATGCATAATGCTCCAGCACCATTTACTGAAATACCATGTTTCCACTGTCCTATGTGCCATGTCTCCCATAAATCATGTGTCTAGATATATATATATGGGTTTGTTTCTATATTCCTTATTTTGTTCTATTCATCTACTGAGTGAAGAATATTGTCTTTATTAATCTAGCTTCATTAAAATTTTGATATATAATCAAATAAGTTATTCCGCTTTGTTCTTGAAGGATGTCTTGACCCTGCTTAGCCTTTTGCATTTTCAATATAAATTTACCTATTTCAATGATTATTGAACTGTGTGTAACTAAATCCTATCAACTGACTTAAAAAACATGGTACAGCAGGTATAGAAGAATTATATAATTTGCCTGAGGCCATAAAACTGCGAAGCCTAGACTTGAACTCCTGAGTATCTTTGTACAAAGTGCATGCTTTACAATACAATATCCTGCTTGCACATAAACTCACACATGCAAAAATTTTAAGCCTAAAATAAAAATATACACAAGTAAAAATAAAAATATTATTTTAATACCAATTCAACTTACTATGGGTAATGTTAAGATAATTAATTCTGCTATTGATGGCAAATTTATGATGAAATTGGTACTGTTAGTACCAATTTTGCCAGCAGAAGTGGAAATTACTTCTGAACTGAACTGAAAATTACTACAATCAGAGCACCTGGGTGGCTCAATCGTTTGAGCGTCCGACTTCGGCTCAGGTCATGATCTTGTAATTCGTGAGTTCAAGCCCCACATTAGGCTCTGTGCAGACAGCCAGAGCCTGGAGTCTCCTTCAGAATCTGTGACTCCCTCTCCCTCTCTCTGCCTCTCCCCTGTTCGTGCTCACTTGCTCTCTCTCTCTCTCTCTCTCTCTCTCACTCAAAAATAAACATTAAAACTAATAATAAATATATTTTTTAAAAAAGAAAATTACTACAATCCTTTAAGAGTTCTGGAAAACTAATAATGTTTACTAACAGAAGTACAAAAGAACTTGGGTATCCTGAAGGATTTATTTACTATCTACTTAATGTCCAATTATTTTAAAAATGTGGGTTATGTCTAACTCTCATTCTAGGCCTATTAAGATGAAATGGATAGGGGCACCTGGGTGGCTCAGTCAGTTGAGCATCCAACTCTTGATTTCAGCTCATGTCATGATCCCAGGGTCATGGGATCAAGCCCTGCATTGGGCTCCACACTGAGCATGGAGCCTGCTTAAGATTCGCCCTCTCTCTCTCTCTCTCTCTCTCTCTCTCTTCCTCTACACCTCTCTCCTGGTCATGCTCTCCCTCTCTCTAAAATGAAAAAGAAAAAAAGATGAAATGGAGAGATCTTTGATAGATAAAAGAGAGAAAAGATTCGTGGATGATTCTTAAGATACCTGGCTTGAGCAAAGCATGCTCATAGAACTAATATTTCTTTAGCAGCTAGGCAGTGTAACTGTTTAACATACATGATCTCACTTCATTTTCTAGCTTTAAGATATTATTGCCTCAAATTAAAAATGAAAAAAATACAACTGGGAAAGAAAGTACTAGATATTAGATCTTAACTAAAACCTTCATTTGCTAAGCTTTTTCTATCATTGCAAACTGCTAATATCCATGTGGTATCTTTCTCACAACTGAGCTGAAAGACTAGATTTTCCGCCAGAGGATATATAAAATGAAACTAAAACAACAGCCAGGCAGCTGCCAGGATTTCACTGTAAATAAATGCAGTAAGTCACATGGGAGCCTTTGACATTACTGCCCCTAGCAAAGTCACCTTTGAAAAGAACACGAGATTTGTCTCTTTGGTTTTCTTTTTTTCTTTCTTTCCATTTTTTGTTTTTGTTTTGGGTTTTGTGGGGGTTTTGCCTTTTTCCCCCCTTGAATTTTGGTACCTTAAGTTTAAAGGGTTTTTAAAAAATTAAAGATCTTTAGATCTTTAACACACGATGAAGATCATGTAATAGATCTCACCCTACACTTTTTAACTTTATTTCATTATTTTTGGGAGAGAGAAAGTGTACATGTGCAACCAGGGGAGGGGGTAGAGAGAGAGAGAGAATCCCAAGCTGGCTCTATTCTGTTGGCACAGAACCCAATTCAGGGATCAAACCCATGAACTGTAAGATCATGACCTGAGCCAAAATCAAGAGTCAGAGGCTTAACCAAATGAGCCAACCAGGTGCCCCTCACCCCACACTTTCTACAATTCTATTTCAGTGACAGCTGAAATCCTGGGGTTTGTTTTTTAACATAAATATAAATTAAAACTAAGTATTATAAGACCAAGGAAAGATAAGGGGTCACTATGATCCATGTTAGTGTAACTGGGCAGAAGAGAACAATTCCTTTCTATACACGAGAGCATGGGAACTACATTCAGGGAAGAAACCGACCCACTTCAATCTGTAGTCTTCGGGCTCCATCACTAATACAAGGCAATACACTTAAGATCAACCAGATTAACGATTTTTACCTGTGAGTACAATTTATACTGTGGATTCCTAGAAATTATAAATTAAATGGGTTGAAGGCAGGACCCAAGACTCTACTTTTTACAAAAGTTTCTACAAGGCATCTGGCTTAACGGACACCAGCAAATTGGACAACCTAGAAGAAATGGATAAATTCCTAGAAACATACAACCTACCAAGATTGAAACATGAAGAAACAGAAAACTAAACAGATGGATTACTAGTAAGGAGATTAATCTGTCATCTAAAACCTCCCAACAAACAAAAGTCTAGGACATGATGGCTTCATTTGTGAATTTTGTGAAATGTTTAAGAAAAATTAATAACAAACCTTCTTAAACTTTTTCAAAAAAATAGAAGAGGAGGGCACACTTGGAAACTCATTTTATGAAGCCAGAATTGCCCTGCTACAAAAACCAGACAAGGATACCACAAGAAAAGAAAATTAGAGGCCCAAATCCTTGATGAACAAGGATGCAGATATATTCAATAATATAAACAATACATTAAAAGTATCAAATACCATGATCAAGTGGGATTTAGTCCAGGTATGCAAAGATGGTTCAACATCCACAAATCAAACAACGTGATACATCACATCAACAAAATGAAAGAAAAAAAATCACATGATTTTAACAAAATTCAACATCCATTCATGATAAAAACTCTCAACAAAGTGGGAATAGAGGAAATATACCACAACATAAAAAAAGGCCATATATGGCAAGCCCACATCTAACATTCTACTCAATGGTGAAACACTAAGAATTTTCCTCCTAAAATCAGGAACAACATGAGGATGTCCACTCTGGTCACTTTTCCTCAACATAGTATTGGAAGCACTAGCCAGAACAATTAGGCAAGTAGAAAAAAGTAAAAAAAAAAAAAAAAAAAAAAATTGAACAAAAACAAATTCAGTAAAGTTGCAGGTTATAAAGCCAATACACAAAAATCTGTTGCATATTTATATGCTAATATCACACTACAAGAGAAAATAAGAGGGTAATCCCATTTAAGATCCCATAAACGGAATAAAATACTTAGGAGCACATTTAACCATAAAGGGGGAAAAAACCTGTATACAAAAAAACTTTAAGATATTGATGAAAGAAAGTGAAGACAACAAAAATAAATGGAAAGTTACTCCATGCTCTAGATTGGAAGAATATTGTTAAAGTGTCCATGCTCCCAAAAAAATATACTGATTCAATGCAATCCCTATCAAAATGCCAACATTTGGCATTTGAAGATTTTCAATCTTCACAGAATGAAAACAAAACATTCCTAAAATGTGTAAGGAACCACAGAAGACTGTAAATAGCCAAAGCAATCCTGAAAAAACAAACAATGTGGAGGCATCACAATTCCAGACTTCATGTTACATTACAAAATTGTAGTAATCAAAACAGTGTGGTACTGGCACAAAAACAAACTCATAGCTCAACAGAACAGAAGAGAAAACCCAAAAATAAACCCACAGCTATATGGTCAATTGATTTTTGACAAATGAGGCAAGAATATGTAATGGGAAAAAGACAAATTGTGTTGGGGAAACTGGATGACTACATGCAAAAGAATGAAACTGGACCACTTTCTTTCTTTTAATTTATTTCTGAGAGAGAGAGAGAGCGTGAGCAGGAGAGGCTCAGAGAGAGAGGGGAGGGTCAGGGAGAGAGGGAGATACAGAATCTGAAACAGTCTCCAGGCTCTGAGCTAGCTATCAGAACAGAGCCTGATGCGGGGCTCAAACCCAGGAACCGTAAGATCATGACCTGAGCCAAAATCAGATGCTTAGCCAACTGAGCCACCCAGGTGCCCCTGGACCACTTTCTTATACCACATAAAAATAAATTCAAAATGAATTGAAGACCTAAATGTGAGACCTGAAACCATAGAAATCCTAGAAAAGAGCACAGGCATTAATTTCTCTGACATCAGCTGTAACAACATTTTTCTCAATAGGTCTCCTGAGGCAAGGGACAAAAGCAAAACTAAACTTTTGGGACTCTATCAAAATAAAAAGCTTCTGCACAGCAGAGGAAACAACAGAACCCAAGACAGCCTACTGAACGGGAGGAGATATTTATTTGCAAATGACATGTCTGATAAAGGGTTAGTATCCAAAATACATAAAGAACTTGTACAATTCAACACTCTCAAAACAGACAATCCAATTTAAAAATGCACAGAGGACTTAGACATTTTTCCAAAGAAGTCACACATCACACACCAACAGGCACATAAATATTCAACCTCACTAATCATCAAGCAAATACAAATCAAAACCACAATGAAATATCACCTCACCCTTTCAGATTGGCTGTTTTCAAAAAGACAAAAATGACAAGTGTTGGCAAAAATACAGAGAAAGGAAAACCCTCATACACTGTTGGTGAATGTAATTCCTACAACCAACATGGAAAACAGTATGGAGGTTCCTCAAAAAATTAAAAATAGAACTACCAAGGTACCTGGACAGCTCAGTAGGTTGAGTGTCCCACTTCGGCTCAGGTCATGAGATCTCATGGCTCGTGAGTTCAAGCCCCGCACTGGGCTTGTTGCTATCAAGGCAGAGCCCACTTTGGATCCTCTGTCCTCCTCTCTGTTCCTACCCCACTCAGTCTCTCTCTCTCTCAAAAACATTAAAAAAATAAAAATAAAAAAAATAAAAAATAGAACTACTATGCAATCCAGCAATTCCACTTCTGGGTACTTGCCCAAAGAAAGCAAAAACACAATGCAAAGAGACACATGTACCCTTATGCTCATTACAGCATTATTTGAAACTGCCAAGTTATTAACAAATTATTAACAAATAACAAGTTATTAACAAGTTATTATTAACAAATAAGTAACTTAAATGTTCATCAACAAATAAATGGATAAGAAGATGGAAAATATACATTAAATAGAATACTACTTAGCCATAAGAAGGGACAAAATCTTGCCACTTTTGACAACATGGATAAACCTGGAAGGTATTATATTCACTGAAATAAGTCAGACAAAGACAAATACTGTATGAGTTCACTAGTATATGTATCTAAATAAACAACAATAACAACAACAACAACAAAATGGACGCCTGGGTGGCTCTCAGTTAAATATCTGACTTCTGCTCAGGTCATGATCTCATGGCTCATGGTTTCCAGCCCTGTTTCAGGCTCTGTGATGACAGCTCAGAGCCTGAAGCCTGCTTTGGATTCTTTGTCTCCCTCTCTCTCTGCCTCTCTTCCATTCATGCTCACGCACGTGCGCTCAAAAATAAACACAAAAAATTATAAAAAAAATAAAACTAATGAACCAATAAACAAAACAGAAACAGACTCACAGATACAGAAAACATGCTGTTGGTTACCAGAGTAGGGAGGACAAAATAAATGAAGGGGATTAAAAGGTACAAACTTCTAGTTAAAGAAAAATAGGTCATGAAGGTGAAAAGTACAGCATAGTGACATAGTCAATAATATTGTTAATAACTTTGTATAGTGACAGATGGTAACTAGATTGGGGGGTCATTTTGTAATGTATAAAATTACCAAATCACTAATTATGTACACCTGAAAGTAACAGGCTATTGTACATCAATTATTCTTCAATTTTTAAAAAAAGGCATGCCATTGAGCTGCTGGGGACGCCTCACCTATGGATCCCTGCAACTGACCCATGGGCACCCCCCAGTGCTCTGCATGTACAACACACCACTGTGGATAGCACCCTGCACCCTCCCCATGGCAGCCACCCAGAACAAGGTTTTTGGTTTTTGTTTTATAATTTATCTTTGAGAGAGAGAGAGAGAGAGAGAGAGAGCGCACAAGCAGGGAAGGGGCAGAGAAAGAGAGAGGGAGACGCAGAATCCAAAGCAAGTTCAGAGCCCAACACAGGGCTCAAACCCACAGTGAGATCATGACCTGAGCTAAAGTCAGGTGCTTAACCTACTGAGTCACCCAGGCGCCAGCAGAACAAACTTTGGCAGGTGAGCATGCTTGGAAAGCCAATCTTGGAGAAAACTTAAGCATTCAGCATCACCCTAGGGAACACAAGAGGGAAGCTGTCAACAGCTAGCCCAGCTTTGCAGGACTGAGAAAAGGCATACAAGCTTAAGAATTTTTTCTGCCAGAAGAGGGAGCAAGAAGTATGGAGTAAGTGTAGAAGAGATCTGAGAAAGACTAAATAAATCCCTCACAGAGCTGAAGGAAGAGATCTCTCTCCCAAAACCAGTGAACAAACATTGGAGATGACTGCTTCCTCAAAAGTAAAGATAGCAATGCAAGACATGAAGAAATATGAAATATCAAGGGATATAACAACAGAAAAGGAATACGGTAATTTTCCAATAACTGAACCCAAAGAAATGGAGATCAGAAATTTACCCAATAAGAATTCAATACAGTGGCTTTAAGGAAGCTCAGTGAGCTACAAGAAAACATAGAAAGGCAATTCAATGAAATCAGGAAATGGACCAAAAAAAAAATGAGAACTTTATAGAAGGTAGAAATCATTAAAAAGAATCAAACAGAAATTCTGGAGGTGGAGAATATAGCGAATGAAATGAAAAATACAATAGAGAACATTAACAGGAGAATGAATCAAACAGAAGGAAGAATCTGTGAAACAGAAGGCAAGACTTTTGAAATTATCAGCTGGAGTGGAACAAAGGAAAAAAAGAATAAAAAAGAGTATTGACTGTCTATGTGAACTATAGGATATCATGAGAAATTATCTATGTAGTATTGCAGTCTCAGAAGGGGATGAAGGGAAAAAGGACAGATAGCTTATTTAAAGATATAATAGCTGAGAATCTCCCAAATCTGAGGAAAGATTAAAACACCCAGGTTCAATCCTAAATAACTTTTTCCAACTTGCATTAAAATAAATCTGTCTCAAATCAAAGAGAAAGAATTGTAAAAGCAGGAGGGAAAAAAATCCTCAGTTGCAAGGGAACCCTCATAAGGCTATCAGCAAATTTGTCAGCAGAAGTCTTACAGGCCAAGAAAGAATAGTATGATATATTCAAAGTGCTGAAAGAAAAAAAACTTACAATCAAGAATATGTTACCTTGCAAAGTTGTCCTTCAGAAATGAAGGATATAAAGACATTCCCAAACAAAAGCCAAGAGAGCTTGTCACCCCACACCTGCCTTATAAAAAATGTTGAATGGAGTTCTATGAACTAAAATGAAAGGATGCTAATTAGTAACATGAAAACATACACTGGTAAGGTAAGTACAAGTCAAGCTTAGAATATTCTGAAATTGTAATATGTGGGTGTAGTAACCACTTAACTTCAAAATAAAGGCTAAAGGACAAAAATATGAAAAATAACTACAGCCACTGTAATTTATAAATTAGTTATAAATGGTGGCATCAAAAACATTAAAGATGAAGGTGTAAAATGCTAGTTTTTGTATGTGTTCAAAGTTATTACCAGCATGAAATACACTATTATATCTATAAGATGTTTTATGGAAATCTCAAATGTAACCAAAAAGCAAAAACTTTCAGCGGATAAAAAAAAATAAAGACATCAAAGCAACATAAAATCCTCAATTCCCAAAGAAGACAGCAGGAGAAGAATGAGAGAACTTATAAAACACCAGAAAACAATAAGATGACATTAATATTCTTTACTTATCAGTCATTACTTTGAATGTACTTGGATTAAATTCTCCAATCAAAAGGCATAGGCATGGCAGTGCAGATAAAACCAAAACCGAACTATGTGATCTATACAAAAGGAAAACTCCAGGTTTAGGTACATACAGAGGTTAAAAAATGAAGGAATAACAAAGATATTCCTTGCAGACAGAAACCAAAAGGGAGCAAAGTACTGGGTGGCTTAGTCGGTTAAATGTCGGACTTTTGATTTCAGTTCAGGCCATGATCTCATGGTTCGCGAGATCAAGCCCCACATCAGGCTCTATGCTGACAGCACAGAGCCTCCTTGGGATTCTCTCTCTCTCTGTCTCTCTGTCTTTCTCTCTCTCTCTCTCAAAAATAAACATTTAGGGGCACCTGGGTGGCTCAGTTGGCTAAGCATCCAACTTTGGCTCAGGTCACGATCTCACTGTTTGTGAGTTCATCCCTGCATTAGGCTTGCTGCTGTAAGCACAGAGCCTACTTTGGATCCTTTGTCCCCCTTTTTCTGCCTCTCTCCATCTCTCTCTAAAAATAAAACATTTAAGGGGCGCCTGGGTGGCTCAGTCAGTTAAGTGGCCAACTTCGGCTCGGCATGATCTCACAGTCTGTGGGTTCGAGCCCTGTGTGGGGCTCTGTGCTGACAGCTCAGAGCCTGGAGCCTGTTTCAGATTCTGTGTCTCCCTCTCTCTCTCTGCCCCTCCCCAGCTCATGCTCTGTCTCTGTCTCAAAAATAAATAAATATTAAAAAAAAATTTTAAATAAAAGTAAACATTTAAAATAAATAAACAACAACAAAAAAAGAAACCAAAAGAGAGGAAGAGTTGTTATATTTAATTCAGAGAAGATAGACTTTAACTGAAAAGTTGAAACCAGAAACAAAGGTTGTAATATAATAATAAATCAATTCATGTATATATGTGTATATATACGTGTGTGTATATATATTTAAGATTGATATATATGTATGTGTATACACATACATACACACACACACACACACACACACACGGCCAATAATGGAGCATCTACATAAACTAAGCCAATACCAGCAGATATGAAGGGAGAAAATACAGTAATAGCAGAGGACTGAAATACTCCATTTTCAACAACGGATAGCTTATTCAGAAAATGAATACGGAAATCTTGGAGTTGACAAAATGGACTTAACAGACATTTACAGAACATTCCATTCAAAGGCATCAGAATATACATTATTTCTAAGTACACACAAAATATATTCCTAGATCATATAATTGGTCAAAAAACAAGTCTTACAAAATTTAACTAGATTGAAATCACAGCAAATATCTTTTCTGACCAAAATGGCATAAAACTAAAATTCAATTACATGAGGAAAATTCACAAACATGTGGGAATTAAACATATTCCCAAATAACCAATGAGTCACAGAAGAAGTCAAAACAGAAATCAAAAAGTATCTTGAAACAAATGAAAAAGGAAACCCAACATACCAAATTCATGAAATATGATGCAGTTTACAGCAATAAAGTCCTACCTTACCAAAAAATAGACATTTCAAAAATAAGCCACCTAACCTTATAGCTAAAGGAACTAGAAAGAGATCAAACTAGGCCTAAAATTGGCAGAAGGAAAGAAATAACAAAGATGAGATCAGAAATAAATAAAATTGAGACCACAAAAACAAAGAAAGATCAACAAAATTAAGAGGTTTTTTTTTTCCAAAATCCACAATCCTTTCGCAGACTCAGGAAAAGAAAACAAAAGATTCAAATAAATAAAAGTCAGAAATTAAACAGGAGATATTAAATCTGACACCATAGGACTACAAATGATCAAAAGAAACTACTATAAATGACAACAAACTGAATAACCTAGATAAAATGGACAATTTCCTAGAAACATACAACTTACGATGCCTGAATCATGAAGAGAAAATTTGAACAGACCAAAAATGAATAAGGAAATTGAATCGCTAATCAAAAGACCCCTAACAAGAAGTCAGGTTCAAATGGTTTCACTAGTGATTCTGCCAAACATTTGGAAAAGAATTAACACCAATCCTTCTTAAAGTCTTGCAAACTACAGAAAACGGAACACTCACAAACTCATTTTACAAGGCCAGTATTATCCCGAAAACAAAGCCAGATACGAACACTACAAGTAAAGAAGACTACAGGCCAATATGCCTGATAAATACGAATGCAAAAATTCTCAAAAAATTACTAGTAAACCAAATTCTATAGCACATTAAAAGGTCATATACTATGATCAAGTGGGACTTATCCCTGAGATGCAAGAATGCCTTAAACATTTGCAAATCAATAAATGTGATTTAACAGAATGAGCATTTAAAATCATATGATCGCCACAATAGGTGCAGAAAAAGCATGTGGGGAAAAATGATAAAAATGTTCAATAAATAGAAGGAATATACACCAATAATAATAAAGGCCATATGACTATACAACAGCTAATAATAAACTCAGCAGTGAAATACCGAAAGCATTTCCTCTAAGATCAGGAACAAGACAGGAAGCCCACTTTCATCATTCCTATTCAACATAGTACTGGAAATCCTAGTCAGAGCAATTAGGCAAGAAAAAGAAGTAAAACACATCCAAGCCATAAAACAGAAAGAAAGTATCTCGGCAGGTAACGTGTTCTTACACACATATGAAATCCTGAGGGCTACACCAAAAAAACTGTTAAAACCGATCTTGTTAAATTTATAGGACACAAAATCAACGTACAGAAATCAAGCTGCTTTTCTATACATTCACAATGAAATATCTAAAAGGGAAATAATGAAAACAATCTCCATTATAATAGCACCAAAAATAATAAGATACTTAGAAATATATTTAACCAAGGAGGTAAAAGATCTTTATTCTGAAAACTATGAGACACTAATGAACAAAATGGAAGACACAAATAAATGGAAATATACCCTGAGTTCATGAATTAAAAGATTTCATACTGTTAAAATGGACATACTACTCATTGCTACCTATAGCTTTAATGCAATCCCTATAAAAACTCCAGTGGCATTTTTTACAGAAAAATCATATGAGAGGCACCTAGGTGGCTCAGTTGGTTGAGCATCCACCTCTGGATTTCAGCTCAGGTCACAATCCCAGGATCGTGGGATTGAGCTCTGCGTCAGGTTCTATGCTGAACATGGAGCCTGCTTGGTGTTCTCGTTCTCTCCCTCCCTCCCTTTCTCTCTCTCTCTCCCTCTACCCCCCACCCTCTCCACCTCTCTCTATGGAAAAAAAATTTTTTTATTAAAAATAAATTTAAAATAAAAAAATAAAGTGACTGGGTGGCTCAGTCACTTAAGTGACTGACTTTGGCTCAGGTTATGATCTTACAGTCATGAGTTTGAGCCCCATGTCAGCCTCTGTGCTGACAGCTCAGAGCCTGGAGTCTGCTTCAGTTTCTGTGTCACCCTCTCTCTGCCCCTCCCCTAGTTCAGTCTCTCTCAGTCTCTCTCTCTCTCTCTCTCTCCCTCTCACTCAAAAATAAACAAACATTTAAAATAATAAAATAGGGGCACCTGGGTGGCTCAGTCGGTTGAGAGTCCGACTTTGGCTCAGGTCATGATCTCACGGTTCATGGGTTTGAGTCCTGCGTTGGACTCTGTGCTGACAGCTCAGAGCCCGGAGCCTGTTTCAGATTCTTTGTCTCCCTCTCTCTCTGCCCCTCCCCGTTCATGCAGTCTGTCTGTCTCTCTCTCAGAAATAAACATTAAAAAATTTTAATAAAAATCACATGGAACAATAAGACCCAAGAGCCAAACCAATCCTGAGAAGTAATAACAAATTCGGAGGCATCAAATTTCCTGATTTCTAACCATATTACAAAGCTATAGTAATCAAAACAATATGGTACTGGCATAAAATCAGAAACAGAGTGGCAGAACAAAACAGAAAACCCAGAAATAAAGCTACACTTACATGGCCAACTAGTATCTGACAAGGAATCCAAGAATACTCAATGGGGAAAAGAGAATCTCTTTTTAATAAATGTTGCTGAAAAATCATATTCACAGGCGAAAAATGAAATCAGAACGTTATGTTACATCACTCACAAAAATTAACTCAGAAATCGAGTAAAGATGGGACACTTGGGTGGCTCAGTTGGTTAAGCTTCTGACTCTTCATCTTGGTTCAGGTCATGATGTCATGGTTCATGGGACTGAGCCCCACATCAGGCTCTACTCTGATAGGGCACCTGGGTGGTAAAATACACAACTCTTGATTTCAGCTCAGGTTGTGATCCCAGGGCTGTGGGACTGAGCCCTGCAGGAGCCTGCTTAAAATTCCCTCTCTCTCGGGGTGCCTGGATGGCTCAGTTGGTTAAGTGTGATCTCACAGTTTGTGGGTTCAAGGCCCATGTCAGGCTCTGTGCTGAAAGTTCAGAGCCTGGAGCCTGCTTGGATTGTGTCTCCCTCTCTGTCCCTCCCCGACTCATGCTCTGTCTCTCTCTCAAAAATAAACATTTAAAAATAATAATTTAAAAAATTAAATTAAATGTAAAAAAAGAAAAAGATTCCCTCTCCCCAGCTCTTCTCTTTCACCCACTCTCTCTCTCTAAAATAAATACATAAAAGGCTACACAATTGTCATCTATTCAAGATGCCACTAATAGCATCTAAGACCTAGACTGGTTGCTGAGGCAAGGCAAACACATGTGAAAAATAAAATTTGCACACAATGAAATGTTAGAAGTATGAAACTACAAAACTAAAATCTAGGCAAACTGAGAGAAAGCTCCCAAATATAAAGGACTTCCCACACTTGGAAATTAACAAGTAATGACTGCTAGTCCTGAATTTCCTTTTCTCAGTTGGAAAATAATTTCTTCCACCACACAGAATCTGCACTCAGATGTGCATTTATCCCTAGATTTAATTTGAAAAGTTGAAAACTGGCAAAGTGATGGGTTCCTAACTGCTACATAAATGTCCCTATGAGCCACAAACTTTACTATATTACTAAGCATCTTTTTCTTTGACTAAAATGTGTTGGCTTAAAAACAAGTCTCCCTGCATCTATTCAACTCACTTCCTCCAATCAAGGAACAAATGGGACAACAGAGAGGATGGAGCCCAGTGAACTAGGGAAAGTGGCAATGATATGAGGCTGTAACAATAAGCAGAGAGATCACAGGGTAGGCTTGTGAAAGAGGGATGTTGTGGTTCAAGGGAAATATTTCTAGTTTATACCAAGAACAGCAGTAAATAATAGTAGGGTCTCCAGCAGGAGATTAATATGATCAGATTTTATATTTTTTGAAATGGCTTTTGCATGAAAAATAAAGTAGAGTTATTAATACATTTTGGCAGACCAGTTAGGTATTCAATAAGGAGTATTCAGATAAGAGACAATAGAGTTTGGACTTCAATGATAGAGGCAGATATGACCACAGTTGAGAGGAATCAAAACAATGTTGAGAGGTCTTAAAGATGAAAACAGGTATTTTCTGTAGCACCCAAATAAATGATGGTCCCAGTCTCCAGGGAAGTATATACTGCCAGATGTAAGTTGCTAGAAGAATAAGGAAAAGAGGAATCCCCTTTTAGGTAGGTTAGGTTTGAAAACCTAGGAATCATCTAAGCATGACTGTCTCGCAAGCTCCACTTCATCATTTCTCACCGAAGATCCACATTAAAGCTTCAAACTCAGGATGCTAGCTGTATCTTTCTGCATCTGCTCCATTTTCTAATTCATTAATGCCACCAATTGTAAAGGATGTTAGGGATAGGATTCCAAATGTGATAGAGAAGGCTAGAATATGAAACATCTAAAGTCTCATGGAGAAGACTTGATGACTCAGAGATTGATCCATAACATTGGAGTTGTTTTTGTCTCAAAGGCTAACTTTACAGAAAAAGTTAACTCACAACTCTGCAAACATTTTACACCATTTGAAAATAAACATAAAAGTATTAAGGGATACTTTTATGCACATATTGCTTTGCTAAGTATATTACAAAAGTAAGATAAGTCTTGGAATACAGTCAAGAAAATAGATTTTAAAGTTAAACATTAATTCTTTTTTTTTAAGCTTATTTATTCATTTTTTTTTTTTTTACAAATAGTTTAGTGTCAAATTGGTTTCCATATAACACCCAGTGCTCATCCCCTCAAGTGCCCTCCTCCATGCCCATCTCCCCCCTCACCCCCACATCCATCAGTCCTCAGTTTGTTTCTCAGCACTCAAGAGTCTCTCATGGTTTGCCTCTCTCCCTTTCCCCCACCATTTCCCCCCTTCTTCTCCCCCATGGTCCTCCATTAAGTTCCTCTTAATCCTCCTATACATGCAAACATATGATATTTGTCCTTCTCTGCCTGACTTATTTCGCTCAGCATAACACCCTCAAGGTCCATCCATGTTGCTACACATGGCCAGATTTCATGGTTTCTCATTGCCATGTAGTATTCCATGGTATAGATAAACCACATCTTCTTGATCCATTCGTCCGTTGATGGACACTTAGGCTCTTTCCATGTTTTAGCTATTGTTGAGAGTGCTGCTGTGAACATTGGGGTACACGTGCTCCTATGCATCAGCACTCCTGTATCCCTTGGGTCAATTCCTAGCAGTGCTATTGCTGGGTCATAGGGGAGTTCTATTGTTAATTTCTTGAGGAACCTCCACACTGTTTTCCAGAGGGGCTGCACCAGTTTGCATTCCCACCAACAGTGTAGGAGGGTGCCCGTTTCTCCACATCCTCACCAGCATCTAGAGTTCTCTGTTTCCTCATCAAGATTAAAAGCTTCTGTACAGCAAAGGAAACTACCCACAAAACTAATAGGCAACCAACGGCATGGGAAAAGATAGTTGCAAATGACATATCAGATAAAGGGTTAATATCCAAAATATATAAGGAACTCACCAAACTCCACATCTGAAAAACAAACAACCTAGTGAAGAAATGGGCAGAAGATATGAACAGACACTTCTCCAAAGAGGACATCCAGATGGCCAACAGACACATGAAACGATGCTCACCATCCCTCCTCATCAGGGAAAAACAAATCAAATCCACACTGAGATACCACCTCATGCCAGTCAGAGTGGCTAAAATGAGCAAAACATTAATTCTTAAATAATTCTTTTTCTATTTCCAAATTCATCTTACGAGGCCATCATTACCCTGATACCAAAACCAGATAAGGACCCCAATAAAAAAAAAAAAGCTACAGGTCAATATCTCTGATGAATATAGATGGAAACAATTGTCAATAAAATACTAGCAAACCAAATTCAACAATAGATTAAAAAATAACTCACCATGATTAAGTAGGATTTATTCCTGGGTTTCAAGAATCATTCAATATATACAAATCAATAAATGTGATACATCACATCAGTAAGAGGAAAGGATAAGAACCATATGATCATTTCAACAGACACGGAAAAAGCATCTGACAAAGTACAACATCCATCCATGCTAAAAACTCAACAAAGTAGGTTTAAAGTGAACATACCTTAACATAATAAAAACCATATATGAAAAATCCACATATACCATCTTTTTTTCTTTCTTTCTTTTTTTTTTTTTTTTTTTTGGCTCACATCATCCCTAATGGGGAAAAACTGACAGCGTTTACCCAAAAGTCAGGAACAAGACAAAGATGTCCACTCTCATCACTTTTATTCAACAGAGTATTAAAAGTCCTATCTACAGCAATTGGAAGACAAAGAAATAAAAGGAATTCAAATCAGTAAGGAAGAAGTAAAACTTTCACTCTTTGCAGATGACATTTTTCCTCTATGCACACATTTCTTCTACTTTATGTAGAAAACCCTAAAGACTCCACCCCAAAAGTGCTAGAACTGTTAAACAAATTCAGTAAAGTTGTAGGATACAAAATCAATGTATAGAAATCTGTTGCATTTCTATATACCAATAATGAACCAACAGGAAGAGAAATTAAGAAAACAATCAATCTCATTTACAGCTGCACCCAAAATAGTTAAGATACCTACGAATAAACCCAACCAAAGAGGTGAAAAACCTGTACTCTGCAAACTATAAAACACTGATGAAAGAAATGAAAAGACATTCCATGCTCACAGACTGGAAAAGAAATACTTTTAAAATGTCCATACTACCCAAAGCTATCTACACATTTAACGTAATCTCTATCGAAACACCAACAGCATTTTTCACCGAACTAGAATAAACAATCCAAAAATGTGTATGGAACCACAAAAGATTTCAAATAGTCAAAGCAAAACAATATTGAAAAAGAAAAGCAAAGCTGTAGGCATCACAATTTCTGACTTCAAGTTATATTTCAAAGTTGTAGTAATCAAAACAGTATGGTACTGGCACAAAAAAAGACACATAGATCAATCACAGAACAGAAAATTCAGAAATAAGCCCACAACTATATGGTCAATTAATCTTAAACAAGCAGGAAAGAATATTCAATGGGAAAAATATAGTCTTTTCAACAAATGGTGGTGGGAAAGCTGGAGAGCAAGATGTAAGAGAATGGAACTGGGAGACTTTCCTATACCACATACAAAAACACATTCAAGGGGCTGCTGGGTGGCTCAGTAGGTTAAGCGTCCGACTTCCGCTCAGGTCATGAGTTCATGGTTTGCGGTTCGAGCCCCGTGTTGGGCTCTATGCTGACTGCCAGCTCAGAGCCTGGATCCTGTTTCAGATTCTGTATCTCCCTCTCTCTCTGACCCTCCCCTGCTCTCTCGCTCACTCGCTCTCTCTCTCAGAAATAAATAAAACATTAAAAAAATTAAAAATAAAAACACATTCAAAATGGATTAAGGATCTAATTGTATGACCTGAAACCATAAAAATGCTAGCAGGGAACACAGGTAGTAATTTCTTTGACATCAGCCATAGCAACCTCTTTCAAGATAGGTCTCCTGAGGCAAAGGAAACAAAAGCAAAAACAAACTACTGGGACTACATCAAAATAAAACGTTTCTGCACAATGAAGAAAACAATCAACAGAACTAAGTAAAAAGTCAACCTACCGAATGGGAGAAGATATTTGCAAACAACATATCCAAAAAAGGGTAGTATCCAAAATATTATAAAAAACTTATAAAACTCAAAATCCAAAAAACAAATATTCTGATTTTAAAATGGGCAGAAGACATTAAGAGACATTTCTCCAAAGAAGACATAAACATGGCTAACAGACACATGAAAAGATCGTCAACATCAGTCATCATCGGGGAATACAAACCAAAACTACAATGAGATATCACTTCAAATCTGCCAGAAGGCTAAAATCAACAACACAATAAACAAACAAGTATTTGCAAGGATGTGGAGAAAGGAAAACCCTCTTACACTGTTGGTGGGAATGCAAACCAGTACAGCCACTCTGGAAAACAGGATAGAGTTTCCTCAAAAAGCTAACAATACAACTACCCTATGACCCATCAATCACACTACTGGGTATTTACCCAAAGAACACAGGACACTACTTCAAAGGGATATATGCATCCAATGTTTATAGCAGTATTATTTACAATAGCCAAGATATAGAAACAGCCCAAGTGTCCAGTGACTGATGAATGGATAAAGAAGAGGTGGAGCACGCGCACACACACACACTCGCGCGCACACACACACACACACAATGGAATACTATTCAGCCATAAAAAAGAATGAAATCTTGCCATTTGCTATGACATGGATGGCACTAGAGAGTATAATGCTAAATGAAATGTCAGTCAGAGAAAGACAAACACCGTATGATTTCACTCGTATGTGGAATTTTAGAAACAAACAAAAAAAACAAGCAAAGAGAAAAAAATTAGAGAAAGAGAGCATGAAACAGATGAATAATTATAAAGAAGAATCTGATGGTTACCAGAGGGGAGGGAGGAATGGGTTAAATACGCGATGGGGATTAAGGAGTGCACTTGTCAGGAGGAGCACAGGGTGATGTATGGAACTGCTGAATTACTATACTGTACACCTGAAACTAATATAACACTGTATATTAACTAAATGGAATTAAAATTAAAACTTAAATCTTAATTGTTTTTCTGGAGTAAAAACTTAAAGCAATTATCTTCCAGCTGACAAGCATTACAATCTTTACCAGTACGTCCTATTACGTACGGCACCACACTGCCACCTGCTGGGAGATATCACTAACAAAATGTTTTTATTCCTAATCAAGTTTGTGGCGGAGTCGTGAACTTCTGAAAGAAGATGAAAAGGAGTATGTTGATTTTACCCTTTCTAGCCCATCACACTTGATAAAAACAATTAGTAAAGAGTCTGGTCTCTGGTTTTTGCATCTGCCACCTAGGAGATACCCACTGACTGAATGGTTCTGGTGGCAATGGGGCTTGCATTTCCTGAATCCCAAAGGACGATAATTAGAAACATTTCTTGGCAAGGGTGCTTGAGTGGTTCAGTTGGTTAAGCATCCAACTTTGGCTCAGGTCATGATCTCACAGTTCGTGTGTTCAAGCCCCACTACAGGCCCTGTGCTGACAGCTCAGAGCCTGGAGCCTGCTTCATATTCTGTTTCCCAAGCTCTCTGCCCCTCCCCCACTTGTGCTCACTTGCATGTGCGCTCTCTCTCTCTCAAAAATAAACATTAAAAAAATTTTTTAATCACTTATATAGTATGTAATTTAAAGACAGAAGTAAAAGTAACTATAATTACAGTAATTAGTTAAAGAATACACAAGATAAACAGACATAAAATATATAATCAAAAACAAAAAACATGAGAGTAATAATATAGAGCTTTAGAATGCATTTAAACTTGTTATCAACTTAACATAGACAGTTATAAGTATAAATTTTTATAGATAAGCCTCATGGTAACCACCAAGCCAAAATCTAGAGTAGATACACAGAAGATAATGAGAAAGGAATCAAAGCATACCCCTAAAGCAACTCATCATATCAAAAGAAGGAACAAAACTACACAACAGCCAGAAAACAAAATAGCAATAAGTACATATCTATCAATAATTACTTTGAATGTGGGGTATCTGCCTAGTTCAGTTGGTAGAGCATGCAAACCTTGATTTGGGGGTTTAAGTTTGAGCTCCACACTGGATATAGAGATTACTTAAAACTAAAATCTTTTTTAAAATTACTGTAAATGTAAGTGCCTAAATTTTCCATTAAAAGACAGAGGGTGACTGAATGGATAAAAAACAAGACCCATCATTCTTTTAAAATACACATGAGGGGCGCCTGGCGGCTCAGTTGGTTAAGCATCTAACTTCAGCCCAGGTCATGACCCCATGCTTTGTGGGTTCAAGCCCCACATCAGGCTCTGTGCTGACAGTTTAGAGCCTGGAGCCTGCTTCAGATTCTGTGCCTCTCTCTCTGCCCTTCTCATGCTTGCACTCTGTCTGTGTCCCAAGAATAAATAAGTGTTTTTTAAAAATTAAAATTAAAAAAAATAAAATGCACATGAAACATTTTCCAGCACGGATCACATGTTAGGCCACAAAACAAATCTCAGTAATAAAGAAGATTGAAATAATCCAAACATCTTTTCTAAACACAACACTATAAAACTAGAAATCAATTACAAGAAAAAAAAAACTAGAAATAAACACAAACATGTGAAGGCTAAACATGGTATTAAACAACCAATGGGTCTCAGAAAAAACAAAGAGGAAATCAAATACCTGAGGCAAATGAAAATAGAAGCACCGTGGTTCCAAATCTTTGGAATGCAGCCAAAGCAGTACTAAGAGGGAAGTTTATAGTAATATAGGCCTGGTCCATTTCAAGAAAAAAGAAAAATTTCAAATAAACAATCTAACTGTACAAGAAAATAGAAAAATAACCAAAGCCTGAAGTTAGTAGAAGGAAGAAAATAAAGATGATATTGAAAATAAATGAAGTAGAGGGGCGCCTGGGTGGCTTAGTTGGTTAAGCGTCCGACTTTCGCTTAGGTCATGATCTCACGGTTCGTGAGTTTGAGCCCCGCATCGGGCTCTGTGCTGACTGCCAGCTCAGAGCCTGGAGCCTGTTTCAGTCTGTGACTCCCTCTCTCTCTGACCCTCCCCTGCTCATGCTGTCTCTCTCTCCTAGAAATAAATAAAAAATATTAAAAAAAAAAAAAAAGAAATGAAGTAGAGACTTTAGAAAACAGTAAAAAAGAACAATGAAACCAAGAGCTGATTCTTTGAAAAGACAAAGTTGATAAACCTTTAGCCAGGCTCATTAAGAAAAAAAAGAGAGAGGACTAATATAAAATCAGAAATGAAATAGAAGTAAAACCCACACCAAAAACAGAAAGGATTATGGCAATACTACAAATAATTATATGCCAACAAACTGGACAACCTAGAAGAAATTAGTAAATCCCTAAAAACATACATTTTTCCAAACAGAATTAGGAAGAAATAGAAAATGTAGACAGACTCATTATTAGTAATGAAATTGAATCAGTAATGAAAAAACTCCCAACAAATAAAAGTCCAGGACCAGATGGCTTCACTGGTAAATTTTATTAAACATTTAAAGATCAAACTATTCCAAAATCTTAAAGAAGGAATAGCTCCAAGTTCTTTTTTTTTTTTTTTTTTTAACATTTGTTTATTTTTGAGAGAGACAGAGTTCAAGCAGGGGAGGCACAGAGAGAAATGGAAACACGGAATCCAAAGCAGGTTCTAGGCTCTGAGGTGTCAGCACAGAGCCTGATGCGGGGCTCCAGTTCACTAACTGTGAGATCATGACCTGAGCCAAAGTCAGATGCTTAACTGACTGAGCCACCCAGGCGTGCTCCTAAGTTCATTTTTTTAAGACCAACATTATCCTTGTATCAAAACCAGACATATACAAACAAAAAAAGAAAAAGGAAAGAAAAAAATTACAAACAATATCCTTGATGAGCATGATTCAAATATCCTCAACAAAATATTACCAAACTGAATTCAACAATACATTAAAAGGATCATTCACCATAATCAATGGGGATTTATTCCAAGAATGTAAGGACGGTCCAATATCCACAAATAAATCAACAGGATACATCACATTAAGCAAATGAAAGGCAAAAATCATATGATCATCTCAATCAAGGAAGAAAAAAATCTGACAAAATTCAACATCCATTCATGATAAAACTGTCAACAAAGTGAGTAAACAGAACATACTGCAACATAATGAAGGCCATTTATGAAAAACAGAGCTAACGCCATACTCAGTGGTGAAAGCTGAAAGCTCTTCTCTAAGATCAAGGGCAAGACAAGGATCCGCACCTGTATGCAACAGGGTTCTAAAAGTCCTAACCACAGCAATTAGGCAAGAAAAACAAATAAAGAGCATCTAAATTGGTAAAGAAAGGGTAAAACCATCACTATTTGCAGCTGACATGATACTACGTAAAGAAAACCCTAAAGACTACACCAAAAACCAAAAAAAAACTATTAGAACAAATTCAGTAAAATTGCTGAACACAAAACTATTATACAGAATTCTGTTGCATTTCTATAGGCTAATAATGAGCTAGCAGAAAGAGAAATTAGAAAAAAATCCCATTTATAATGCATCATAAAGAATAAAATGCCAAGGAATAAATTTATCAAAGGTTCGGACAGGTCTGAAGATGACACAAAGCCCAGGTCCGAAGACAAAAAGCACAGTTCAAGTCCTGCACACATAAAATCTTCAAATAACTATTTGAAGACCTACTGTTTGATGACCAACTGTCCAACATGGCTCTCCCAAATCTAATGCAGTATATTAAACATAAATAAGAGAATAAGGGAATAACACCTAGGAATCTGTTTGAAATAGAAAATCAAAAGAACCTACATAGCTAAAGCAGATTATAGTATTTTTTCAAGGCAGAGAGATAAGGAGGCATCAGTGTCTGAAACAATGAAAGCTATTTAGTTAAAATAGTATCTGGGACTCCTATACTAACCAGTGTCAGTTTCTATAACCCCTATAATTTAAGAACAGTATCCCAAACTGCCACATGAAAGCCTTTTATAAGACTGAGACCTGACAACACAAAAATGCAAAACATTAGTGTAGTAAAAGGCACAAAACAAAGTTAACAGGCAAATATACTGAAAATATCTGCCACATATCCAGCAGTCAATGGATTAATATCTCTACACAAAGAACTCCTACCAATTAATAAGGAAAAGATGAAACTCAATAGGGAATAGACAAATTATATAAACTGTTTCCCCCTGCTTCGTTTTTCAACTCTTAAAATGCTGCTCACAGGTTCTTCACAGCATGGCTTCCTGGGCCTGGTCTTCCACACATAAAAGCTGTTGTCAACTCAGTCTCTGAATTAGCCCCATAGACCTATAACCTGGTCGCCATATATTTTAATGAGTAAAAATTAACCTCATATGCTTTTCATTTAAAGGAATTATCACAATCTACAAGACCGTCATATGTCTAATAAAGGACTAGTACTTAGAATATATAGGTACAATTCCACAATGAAAAGACAAATAGTCTAATTTTTAAAATGGGCACAGGATATGAAAAGACATTTCTCCAAAGATATACAAATGGCTGATATCACATGAGAAGATGCTCAACATCATTAGCCATCAAAGAAATGAAAATCTAAACAATGAGATACAGTTTACAGCTACTAGGATGACTAGAATTAAAAATATAATAATAATGACAAGTGTTGGCAAGGATACGAAGAAATCAGAACCTTCATATACTGTTGAGGGGAATATAACATGGTGCAGCTGCTTTCAAAAACAGTCTGGCAGTTCCTCAAAATGTGAAATATAGAGTTGCCATATGGCTCCGGCAATTCTAATCTTAAGTATATACCCAAGAGAAATGAAAACATGATGTTCACACCTGCATTATTCATAGCAACCCAAACTCAAATGTCTACTATTGACCAATGGATAAATAAATGGTGGTCTATTCATACAATAAGATACTATGTAGCAGTAAAAAGGAATGAAATACTGATATGAAGTAC
The DNA here is from genome assembly GCF_003009895.1 of Hyaena hyaena. NCBI lineage: Eukaryota > Metazoa > Chordata > Mammalia > Carnivora > Hyaenidae > Hyaena > Hyaena hyaena. The sequence goes on along the minus strand of NW_024080733.1, from coordinate 3,484,649 downwards.
TGAATGAAGTACATGAACTTTGGTGAACAACGACAACCAAAAAAGACCACATATTGAAGAATATCATTTTATGAACTGCCCAGAATAGGCATATATATAGGCATTAGATCAGTAGTTGCAAAGGGCTAGGAGTGGGGTGGGGTGGGGTAAAACCCCAAACACTCCTAATAGGTACAGAACTTCTTTTGGGGGTGATGAAAATACTTTAAAATTGATTGCAGTGAAGGCTGCACCATTTTGTGAATGTACTAAAACTCAACGGGTATTTTAAACAGGTAGGGTTGCACCATTTTGTGAATGTACTAAAACTCAATGGATACTTTAAATGGGTAAATACTATGGTATGTGAACTATATCTCAATAACCTGTTACTTTTCTAAAGGTTTTTTTTTTCCCCCTATTATATCCCTAGCTCTGAAAACAGTGCCTGGCCATAAGAGGAATTCAAAAAACTTCTGATGGAATGGAAAAATAAATTGCAAAAAACAGGTAAACCATTATAAAACTTTCATATCCAAACTGATGAAATTACTGCATGATGGCATCGACGGAGCACAAAATGTATATGTGTAGGCGTGTTTTCCATGAAAGGAGAGGAGACTGAAAAATTCAGCATGAGCAAGACCTTGGAAGTCTGGAAGCCAGGCTAAGGCATTTGTATTATCCTGAATCAAAGGGCAGGCAAATACGATTTTGAGCACGGTAATAACATAGTCAGATTTGTGTTTTACACATGCAAAGTTTAAGTAAAGAGTCATTACTTCTATACAAAGGTGCAAATGCCTTAAAAGTACAGCAATACCCCACAGGTAAGAATGAGTAAGAGTTGGGGGAAGATTCAAGAAGAAGCGAAGCAAGTATCAAAATATAAGAATCTGGGGCACTTAGGTGGCTCAGTCGGTTAAGCACCTGACTTGGGCTCGGATCATGATCTCACCATTTCCACCTGGAGTTGGGCTCCGTGCTGACAGCTCTGGGCCCCGCCCCCGGCCCCCTGCCGGCTCCTGCTTGCTCGCTCGCTCTCTCAAAAATAAAAATATTTAAAAGAAATTTTTAATATAAGAGTTTTTAAATTTTTTTAATGTTTATTCCTTCTGAGACAGAGCATGAGTAGGGGAGGGAGGGACGGAGACAGAAGAATCCAAGGCAGGCTCCAGGATTGGAGCTGTCAGCACAGAGCCCCACACCGGGTTAGAACTCACTAATGGTGAGGTCAGGACCTGACTCAGACGCTTAACTGACCCAGGAGTCCCTCAAAACCTAAGAATATTTATGGGTTTTTAATATTCCACACGTCACACCCCCTCATACACAAACGTACAGTCTGATATTCATGCACACACATTAATGCCGCCCTGACACTAAAATCGCCCCTATCATCAAAACCCTGTATGGAGCTCAAGTGTGATGGGGGCAAACTTCACTATGACCACTATCAAGAAATTCTTTTATACCATCATCTAGGCAGGGTCTTCCTCAGTGTTGTAACTCAGAAGCACCAACCAAGTTCCCTGTTCCACCTGTTAGAAAGAGCTCCAGTTCGGGGCGCCTGGGTGGCTCAGTCGGTTAAGCGTCCGACTTCGGCTCAGGTCATGATCTCACAGTTCGTGGGTTCGAGCCCCGCGTCGGGCTCTGTGCTGACAGCTCAGAGCCTGGAGCCTGTTTCAGATTCTGTGTCTCCCTCTCTCTCTGACCCTCCGCTGCTCACGCTGCCTCTCTCTCTCTCTCCTAGAAATAAATAAAAAATATTTAAAAAAAAAAAAAAAAAAAAAAAAAAAAAAAAAAAAAAAAAAAAAAAAAAAAGCTCGTTCCTCACAAACGCGGTCTTAGGACCGCTCAGCAGGACTGCAGTGCAAGCCCACGGTCAGCTCCTCACGGCCTCATAACCCCAGGACGAGGAAGCACCTTGCAGCATCCGAAGGCGCTGAGCCTGCCGAGGGCCCCCTCCCACCAACCAAGCAGCAGGGAGGTCGCGACGCGGTGAACGCGCAAGCGGCCAGGTGATCCCTAAGGGCACCCCCTTGCCGAAACCCACGCGGCACACAAACGCAACAGCCCAGACTGCGGGAACCAACTTTTCCGGGGGTAAAAGAGACCGGGACCCTCGGGCCCGCAGAGCACCTAACCTGTCAAAGACACAACCACCACAGCCAAACCCGTGTGCTTTCCTTCCGGAAGCGGGAGAGTGGGTGGGACTAGCCCGCAGCCCCGCAAATCACGCGAAGAGCAGTCGAGACTTCCGGTTGGCCCTCTTCCGGTGGGGGCTAGAGCGCCGAGGTGCGCCGGGCGCTCCAGCGCTGGGGCCCCGGGCGAGGGCGACCGAGCTGATGCCCCAGACTAAGAATGGTGGACTGTGGCTTCGACTTCGGACTCGCACGGGGGAGGAAGCGGTCCCCTCAGACCCCCTCTTTTTGTTTTGTGTCCGTTAGCGCCAGGGTACATTCAGTCCCACCGCGCTAGGCGAGGAGATTTAAACCACCAGCTGCTCTTGCCCCTCACAGGATCTGGAGCTTTGGCTGAAGTCCAAGCGAGTGAGGTTTTGGGGCGACGGTGGGGTTCAGAGCTGACCGCCGAGAAAGAATTCTTGAGACGTCTTTGATGCAAAAAGGCGATTTTATGAAAGCACGGAGACAGGACCTGTGGGCAGCAGAGGCTGCGCTGGGGCTGTGAAGACGGACTGGCTATACACTCTGGAACTGTGGGAGGTAAAGACACAACGGAGGGCTCCAGAGGGACCCCTAATAGGGCAAATCCGCTGACAGATGGCCGGCCGGACGGGTAGGAACACCTGTCCCCGATTAGTGAGCAATGCGGAAGTAACTGGCAGAAACGGTTCCCTCTGCCGACGCTCTGGGCTCAGACCTGCGGGGAATGAGGTCCTGAGCCCACGGGTGTAAAATAAACCTCCTCCCTTCCAAGATCCCCGAGTGCCGCTTGGTTCTTCCGGCGGGTGATCCAGACCAGGCTCCGCAACACCGAGACACCAGAGGCCTTGCTGTTGCCAAGCTAAGGTTTTTCCTCTAGGAGGGCATTAGCATTAGGACGGTAGGGGGTTCCTGGAGGAAAGTTATACTCTGTATTTGCCTCAGGTTGTCAATGGGCTGCAGGTTTTAAGGAAATTTCATTTTACCTGCCATTTCTTTCTTGCCTTTCTTCCCCACATCACTACATGACGGAGGGTGATACTAGGGGCTCCAGGAAACTGAGTCTGTGTTTCTGCAGATTAGGTTATTGATAAGATTGCCTTTTTCTTGTAATTTACTAAGATATTTGTAAACTGATGGAAATTCATGCCCTGTATGACTGTGATCCCTATTACTTAACCATTTGGTTTCTTTCCTTTGTTCTTGCACAGCCAGGAGGGCCTGAGGAATGTCACACATATCCCAAGGGGTAAGGGGGTACAGTAGCTTGTACTTTGCCCTCAGTTTACTTTATGCTCCCTCATCACAAAGGCGTGAAACCATGAGCCATCTGAATCCCATTCTGGCTCTGAAGTCTATCTTGCCCCATTCAGCTGAGAAATTTGGCAACACTAAATTTTCTTTTATTCACCAAATATTTATTAAATGCCTACTATACTCCAGGGAATGCAGGAGTAAGAAAAAGCTGTAAATTCCATGAGTTAAGTAGTAAAATAGATAATAACAGAATTTACCTCATACATTTGTAAAAAAGATGTACATTACTTAGTGTGGCACTTTCTAAATGATCCATAAATGTTAACTATCCTTATTTTTATTATTTCACTGCTGTCATCACCCTTATTGCCATCCTTTACTTTTTTAATGTCAAGTTTGAAGTCCAAGTAGAGTCTTAACCATTGGTGGGTCCCCTAAATTTGATGTGTTCCATAACCAGACTAATCAAGTTTAATCTAAGGCAGCAGTCTTCAAACTCTTGATCAAACATCCCTACTAAAAATCAAATAAACGGGTGGGCACCTGGGTGACTCAGCCAGTTAAGCGTCGGACTTGGGCTCAGGTCATGATCTCACGGTTCGTGAGTTTGAGCCCGGCATCGGGCTCTGTGCTGACAGCTCAGAGCCTGGAGCCTGTTTCAGATTCTGTGTCTCCCTCTCTCTCTGACCTTCCCCTGCTCTCTCTCTCTCTCTCTCTCAGAAATAAAAACATTTTAAAAATTTAAAAAAAAAATCAAGTAAGGGGCGCCTGGGTGGCTCAGTCAGTTAGCCATTGGACTTTGGCTCAGGTCATGATCTCACGGTTCCTGAGTTCAAGATCTATATTGGGCTGCACGCTGACCATGGGAAGCTGGTTTGGGATTCTCTCTCTCCCCCCCTCTGCCCCTCCCCAACTTGTATGCACACTCTCTCCCTCTAGCTCTCTCTCTCTCTCTCTCAAAATAAATCAGTAAACTTGAAAAAATCAAATTAGGGGCGCCTGGGTGGCTCAGTCGGTTAAGTGTCCAACTTCGGCTCAGGTTATGATCTCACGGTTCATGGGTTTGAGCCCTGCATTGGGCTCTGTGCTGACAGCTAGCTCAGAGCCTGGAGCCTGTTACAGATTCTGTATCTCCCTCTCTCTGACCCTCCCCTGCTCACACTGTCTCTCTCTCTCTCAGAAATAAATTTTTAAAAACATTAAAAGAATCAAATTAGATTATATACATGTACTATGAATGGTATTGATATATATTGTGCACACAATAAAACCTTCACAAGGGGCACCTAGGTGGCTCAGTTGATTAAGTGACCAAACCTTGATTTCTACTCAGGTCAAGATTTCACAGTTCCTGAGTTCAATCCCTGCATCAGGCTCTGTGCTGACAGTGCAAAGCCTGCTTGGGATTCTCTCTCTCTCTCTGCCTCCCCCACGCTTGCACTCTCAAAATAAATAAACTTTTAAAAAAACCTCACAAAAAATAGAATTTTTAAAAGCTGAGATAAAAATATTAATTGAAATTCTATTATTTTCTTCCCATGCAACAAATGGGTTGTGGTACATACATTCCATCACTTTGTAGTCTCCTGGCTAAAGAGCACATTATCAAAGTGGCCTATCTTTAAATTAGGAATCTCCAGAATAGCTGTTTAGGAAGAATTTAATCAAATTTTGAGGTGCTTGAACTATAGGACTATTTGAATGGTTTCTTACAACAGAGGAAATGAAATAAAATGGGCATCCATTGCATAATCATCATCAATCTGACACTGACTATTGACTTCTTAAATTTCCAAATAAAGATTAAGATCACAATGCCTTGGGGCGCCTGGGTGGCTTAGTCGGTTAAGCGTCCGACTTTCGCTTAGGTCATAATCTCACGGTTTGTGGGTTCGAGCCCCGCGTCAGGCTCTGTGCTGACTGCCAGCTCAGAGCCTGGAGCCTGTTTCAGAGTCTGTGACTCCCTCTCTCTCTGACCTTCCCCTACTCATGCTGTCTCTCTCCTAGAAATAAATAAAACATTTAAAAAAAAAAAAAGATCACAATGCCTTACATGAAGTTTGATATTTTACAGAATAAATGAAATAAGAAAAACCTTATGAGGTTTTGTGAACATGTATTTCATACAATATTCATGAAAATGAACCCTGGATCAATTAGTTCCTTACATTTACCTTGCAAATAGGAGAGCATAATATATATTTTCTTTGACCATTTGCTTGAAAACTCAGAATTTACATTTCTATCACTGCTACTTTACATCTGCTAAAGTTTTGATCTAAATTTTAATATGGATTTTAAAATAGAGTGAATAATGTTGGTATGTATCCACCAGATATTCCTCTTACTCTTCTGTAAGAAAATTCACATTTTGTTCAGATAGCTACCCTATTCCCAGCATTAGAAAATAATATCAATTAAATTTAAAAGAATAACCATACCAAATTCTTCTAGGAATGGCCATTGGTCAAGGGATGAGCAAGTGACACAAGTAGGTTCTATTAGACTGAAGAGAAAATACTTATATTTCTTGCTTAGGGCAGTTTCTAACGCATTGTGTTCCTGACATGGAAACATCTGACCCACACTGCTGCCTTCCAACCACAAGCAAATAAAGCTGACGCTGAGGACAACTGAATGAAGTGGTTGAAATGTCATTTCAAAGCTGGAACTCATCCTCTTTCTGAAGTTCTTGTAGGGATATCTAATACGTTTCCTTATTTTCTGATAGAGATGGTACGAAGATTAAATGAGTCTACATAGCACTGGTAATGTTGTAAGTGCTCAAAAATATTAGTTATCAGTATTATTGTCCAGTCAGCTTGAGACAGGGTTTCTATTATAGCCAAAAATATCCAATCTGATTCTCTCTCTCTCTTTCCTATATGTCTAAGGAAATGATCTGTTCTGGTACCTCTTACCTTACAAGGAACCAGGACAGGGATAGGAGGTGGAGAGATGAAAGGGGTGGACTCTAATGCTGTCACTGCGGGGTACTATTACGTGGTGAAATGGCTACTTTGAGAAATGCACTCAAGGGGCGCCTGGTTCGCTTAGGTCATGATCTCGCAGTTCGTGGCTTCGATCCCCGCGTCGGGCTCTGTGCTGACTGCCAGCTCGGAGCCTGGAGCCTGTTTCAGTCTGTGACTCCCTCTCTCTCTGACCCTCCCCTGCTCACGCTGTCTCTCTCTCTCTCTCTCTCCTAGAAATAAATAAAACATTAAAAAAAAAATGTATTCAATAGTGACAGGAGCTAATCCAGCATATCCAGTCTATCAGCATCAGCCTAGAACTATCAGATCTGAATAGTTACTACATATGGTAGTTGTTCATCTACATGGAAGTATCATTTTCAGCATATTAATATTCTACTACCTTACTAAGTTGTCTTATTGTTTGGAGTTGATTCTTTAAGATTTTCTATGATTACAGTCATATCATTGAGAGAGTTTTGCCTAATCCTTTCCAAATTTTATACCTCTAATTTCTCATACCTAATTGTATTGGCTGGTTACTCCCAATAAAAATATTTAATAATAGTAAAGACAGTGGGATTCTTTGTCTTATTCCTGCCTTTAATGGGATATCTCTAGTTTTCCCATTAAGTATGCTGCTGGTTTGGGATACTGGGGTAAATCTTTTATCTTTTATCATGTTAAGGAAATATCCAGCTACTAACAGAAAGGAAATATCCATCCAGCTATTAAAAGAATAGGGGAAATTTTGACACAGAGGCTTTGAAAAAACAGTATTAAGCATGCCACTACCTCTTGTCATAAAAGTAAGTGTAAAGTAGACAATATTTACCTCAAAGACACTAATAAAATTAACATTAGCTAGGTTGGAATTTCTTACCTACCTTCCATACTATCATCATGAGATTGAATCATGACTACTTTGTTTACAAGAAATTCCCCTGTGATATCCTTATTTTTAACCCTGGAAAAGTTCTTTGTTTTTACAGAAACAAAATCTATACTTGCTCTACAATTTGTTATGGGAAATCTATGCTTTTAATCCAAAATCAATACTTGCTCTACACATTAGTTATGGGAAATTACATGATCTACTATAGGCTGGTTATAAAGCTGCATCTGTTCAAATATGCTGTAGGAAATAGAAACAATTTGTAATGATAAAGAGATTAGGTCATCATGAGATCTAACAATCCTAAATTTGTATGCAACTTATGGCAGAGGGTTGATATATGCAAAACAAAAAGTGGAAGGAAAATTAGAAAACTCAACAATTATAATGGGTGATTTTAACTTTCTTCTCTCAGCAATTAATAGAACCAGTAGACAAAAACAACAGTAAATGTTTAGAAGACTGGAAAACATTACAACCAACATGACCTATTGATATTTATAGAATACTTTCTAAAATGCAAAACGTATCATTTTTAAGTGCACAGAATATTCACTTTTATGCTGGTTCATAAAACAAATCTCAATAAATTTAAACGGTTAAAATCACTCAATATGTTATCTGGGTGTAATATAATTATATACTATAACAATTAAACTTGCATAACATATTAACTCATATTTATACGATATAATATATTTAAATCAGAAAGCAGTATTTATATATAAATCATATTTATAATATATAATATGTATATCATTTATAATATATAATATAATTAAATTAGAAATCAGTAACAGAAAGATATCTGGGGAAACTCCCAATATTTTGAAATTACACATTTTTTAATGTTTATCTCTTTTGAGAGAGAGAGAGAACACAAGCGGGGAAGGGGCAGAGAGAGGGGGAGAAAGAAAGAATCCCAAGCAGGCTTCATCCTGTGAGTGTAGAGCCCAACATGGGACTCAAACTTACAAACCGTGAGATTATGATCTGAGCTGAAATCAAGAGTCTGATGCTTAACCGCTAAACCACCCAGATGTCCCCAACATATTTTTAAATAGCCCATGGGTCAAAGAAGAAACCACAAGGAAACTGAAAAATGTCTTGAACTGAATAAAAGTAAAAACATATCAAAATATGTAGAACACAGTGAAAGTGGCACTGAGGGAAAAATTATAGGTCTATATGTTTAATTAGAAAAAAAGATCTAAAATATATTATTTAAGAATAATTCTTTCACTTTAAGAAATTAGGGGGGGAAAACAAAAGTAGGAGTGAAGGAAATAAAGACACTTTTTGGAAATTAATTGCATAGAAAATGTGTTTCTTTTAAAAGACAAAGTTAGTAAACCTCTAGCTAAAGATCTGATCAATCAAAAAAAAATGTGCTTGGGGACACAAATTACCAATATTAGGAATGAGAGAAATGAGCACAGATCCTATGGACATTAGTAAAAAAATAACGAACCCTCTTACAGTTAAAAACTGTAAACTCAGGACCAAGTAGAAAAAGTAACTAGTAGAACACCACAAGAAGGTATATACTGGAAAGGAGTTAATGCTTTTTTGAAAGAAAGAAAGAAAGACAGAAAGAGAGAGAGAGAGAGAGAGAGAGAGAGAGAAAGAAAGAAAGAAAGAAAAAAGAAAGAAAGAAAGAAAGAAAAAAGAAAGAAAGAAAGAAAGAAAGAAAGAAAGAAAGAAAGAAAGAAAGAAAGAAAGAAAAGGAAGGAAGGAAGAGAGAGAGAGAGAAAAGGAAGGAAGGAAGGAAAGGGAGGGAGGGAGAAAAAAGAAAGAAAGTAAAAAAAAAAAGAAAGAAAAGAGAAAAAGAAATAGGACATGGTGAATTTCCCATTTGTATGGTTTTTTGTTTGAGGGGAAATCCCAGTTGTTATCCTCAGTCCCAGGAGACAGAGTTTGGAACTAGAATAGCTGGCCAGTAGGGGATAATCTAAGAAAGGAAGTCCCCAATTGGAAAGAAGTCAAAAAGGAAGAAGACCAAATTCTATGCACAAACTGCCCATATTTTTGGCTGACACCTGAAACACATGTGTGTGGAGCAGGTTTTTGAGCTATCTCAAAAGATACCTCAAAAGAACCTTATAGTTAGAGCGTTTTTACCTTTTTTAGTATATACTTGGAGATTTCAACACTCTTCTCTCAGTAGTTAGTATGAGATCTAGATAAAAATTTGGCAAAGACATAAAAGATCTGAATAGCATTATCAACTACACTGACCTAACTGTTACTTTATAGGACACTGTACTCAACAACTGTAGAATACACATTCTTTTCAAATATACATGATTTGTTCACCAAGATAGGTCATTGCCAGACTATGAAACAAATCTCAATAAATTTTCAAAGATTAAAATCATACATTATGTTTTCTAACAATAATGGAATTAAGCCAGGAATAAGTAAAGAAAAATGTCTGGAAAATCCCTAAATATTTGTAGATACTTAGAAGGTAATCAACAGCTTTAAATACTTGTTTTAAAAAAGAAGAAATGTGTGACTCATGATCTAAATTTCTACCTTAAGAAACTGGAGAAGATAGAGCAAGTAAAGCCAAAGAAAGTAGAAGGAAGGAGATGATAAAAATAACAGCATAAGTCAATGAAATAGAAAACTAAAAACTTATATTTACAAAACCAAAGATTAGATCTGTGACATAACAAAACCCATAAATTGCTGGCTAGACTGATTAAGAAATAAAACACAAATTAACAATATCAGGGACAAAAGAGGAATTATCACTACAGAGTCCACAAACATTAAACATTCAAAAAATCAACATTCCAAGATATCCTTAGAGGCAAGAAGTCAGCCATAGGATTGGGGCCACTCTAGGAAATGAACACACAGCCATGCGTGAGACAGTTCTCTTGATCTAGGGAGCTCCTAGAAGGTGGGGCAATGGGCTCTTCATGCCAGGTAGTGTGTCCCAACAACTACCATCCACTCATGTGGACTCGGGTCATGATCTCGTGGTCCATGAGTTCAAGCCCCACGTCAGGCTCTGTGCTGACAGGTCAGAGCCTGGAGCCTGTTTCAGATTCTGTGTCTCCCTCTCTCTGCCCTTCCCTCTCAAAAATAAATAAACTTTAAAATTTTCTTTTAAAAAATTTTTAAGGAAAAAATAAAGACAACTTCCTGGAAGATGTCCTAAAAAGACAGGTAGAATTTAGACAAAGGAAGAACACTTCCCCCTGAGGAAATACAGACACAAAGCAAGAGTTAAGAAAAGTAACAGCTAATTTCTAAAATTATATAAACTTTATGTGAGCTTGCAAGTATGCTATAGGTAGTCTTTTTAAAAAAAAACTTTCTATTTTGAAATAATTATAGATTCACAGGAAGCTTGAAAAGAATGTAAAGGGAGGTCCTGCATACCAGGACCCAGCTTTCTCCAATAATAACTTCTTTTGTTAACTACTACAATATCAAAACCAGGAAATTGACATTGGCATATTCCAAGAGCTTATTAAGATTTCACCAGCTTTCCACACACTCATGTGTGTGTGTACATGTGTGTAGTTCCATGAAATTTTATCACATGTTTAGACTCATGTAACCACCATCCCAATCAAGGATCCTTGGTGCTACCCTTTCATAGCCAGTCAATTCCTCTCTTTCCTGCCCCCACCCCCACCTCATAACCCCTGGAAGCCACTAATCTACTCTCCATCTCTATAATTTTGTGGCAAGCATGCTGTCTGTCAGTTAAAATATAGCTTTGATCACACCCATTATTATTTTGTGAGAAAGTGTCATCTTCACCTGGGACTTTTCAAACTTTTCAGGAATCTTTTCAGTTAGTAGGCAAATGTTCCAAGGCAATTTATACCAAAGTTATTGCAAAACAACTGTCTTTAAATTTGTGTTCTCAGTTCTTCCCTCTTACTTCTAGAAGATGATTTTGTCAAATTCTTTACACACCAACTGTGACCATCAGATGTGAGTGTTTTTTACTTCATTGAGTGTGACTGGTTTTCATTCTTGCTTTTAAAATTTACTGTCAGTATATCTTCATTGATTCTTTCTTCCATTTAAAAAGCATAAACATTCTTACTAATCTCTGTTATTTATTGTGGAAACTGTCTCTGAAACTGTTCTTTCCCTCTTTCTCGAAGATCATTATCTGATCCCTCCATTTCTGTCATCCTCATTTAACTGCTTTATTTATGTGCACACCTGTTTTTTTTTTTTTATTTTTTAAATGTTTATTCGCTTTTGAGATAGAGACAGAGCACGAGTGGGGGAGGCACAGTGAAAGAGGAAGACGTAGAATCCAAAGCAGGCTCCAGGCTCTGAGCTGTCAGCACAGAGCCCAATGCGGGGCTCAAACTCATGAACAGTGAGATCGTGACCCTAGCTGAAGTCACACACTGAACTGACTGAGCCACCCAGGCGCCCCTGTGCACACCTGTTCTTAACCCTGTTGCAAATCAATGTTGATTGAGTATCCGTGCCAGACAAAGTTCCTAGCCACAAAGAGAGATGCAAACTATATATACTAACAGCTTAAATTCAGCCAGGGCACACCAGTGTGATCCTATTAGTTGCCGGATGCCAAAATATTTCTGTACTAGTAATAAATAGCTGATACCGTGGGGCCCTAGGCCCCCAACCCACAACAGTAACCTTAGGCACAACTAGGCCCCATCTCTGAGACCCACCGGACATCCTATTATCCAGCAGCCAAAGGTCTGGCATTATAGACAGCTTCTGTTATGATATTTTGAATGTCCTTTCTTTTTCTACCACTAATGCAATGCAATAAAATGTGATAAAGTGCTATATTAATGATTTTTTAAAGGTTTACAAAAACTCAGAGAAGAGAGTACTCTTTGACAATAGCAGGTAAGATGAAGAGTCAAGAAAACATCCAGGAAAAGTTTACAGAGCACATTAGTGTTTCCCAACATTTGATAAATGACGGTAATAATAAAAACCATTTATTGAGTGCTTACTATGTCATAGGCTCTGCACCAAATTCCTTTTACAAACATTTACTACATGTATTCCTCACAAAACTGCAAGACATATAAAATCACAATTCTGTTTTACAGATGAGCATTGTTGGTCTTCAGTCAACTCATACTGAAACAGCTAAACTAGTTATTCAACGCCATCCATTTTTGTTGGTCACGGTGTTTGTTGTTACCCACCAGCACATGGACTACTCCAGTAATTAAGAATTTTGGATATCATTCCTACAGATTAAAAAAATGGAGGCTAAGAATATATCAGTGGCCAAAGCTTGTGTAATAAAGAGCTAAGTTCTTTGTTCTTAAGTCTAAAGTTCATGCTCTAATTCACTTTCTTTTTTTTTTTTTTTTTAATATTTTTATTTATTTCTAGGAGAGAGAGACAGCGTGAACAGGGGAGGGTCAGAGAGAGAGAGAGACACACAGACTGTGAAACAGGCTCCAGGCTCTGAGCTGGCAGTCAGCACAGAGCCCGACGCGGGGCTCGAACCCACGAACCGCGGGATCATGACCTAAGCGAAAGTCGGACGCCTAACCGACTAAGCCACCCAGGCGCCCCTCCAATTCACTTTCTTAACTACATTTCAACTATGCAAACTTAAAAAAACGTTCATTTTATGTTTTCCCCCTAATATCTTTTAGGAAGATGTGTTTTGTAATCTTCCTAAAGCCCGCCATAAAAACAAACAGAGGAAATACGGTAGAGAAGCCAAAAACAGCAATAACAAACTAGGTGATGAAGTGTTCTCACAAACTATAGATTTTGAGTGGGTGGGAATCAACCTCCAACAATAACAAACTCACGTAGTATTATCAGCAATTACACAGGAGGGACCAGAGGAAAAAGAGGGTCTTCTAATAACCCTGAGAGCTGGAAAGCCCCCAGTTACTAGAAGTATTCTCAGAAATGCTCATAAGGCCAATCTAAGAACAAACGCCCAAACTGGATGAAGTTTTGAAGACTCACAAGCCCAAATAACAGTAGGACTAGAGCAGTCTGAGTCCTATAAACTCTCAATTCTAAGTGATGGAAATTTTCTTACAGGACAAAGCCCACATTAAGTAATTGCTGGAAGTCAAATTGAGCAGAGCAAACTGAGCAATTAGGAATAAAGAAGGCAAAGGAAACAAAGAGATGCAATCATAGGGGAGGAGCACTTTATGAAAACAGCCTAAGAGGGAGCTCTAGAACGGAGACATTAGAAAGGTTATTCTTAAGTTACTTCCTCCACGAGTGTAGAAATACTCATCTCCCTTAAGCATGAGCAAGCAAATAGATCACACAACTGAATCCCTCACAAAGTTATTGTTGGAGAAGGTCACTGAGAAGACAGGGAACTGTGAGCTGGACTCGGGCACGTGGTGGCTCCTCATCCCCTTTCTGTCCTTGGAATGTGGGTTCTACTTGACTTTCATGTGCCCAGAGGCTGCCCCCACAGCATCGTCTTGAGACGGTGGTGTGGTGTTGAACACACTTGCGTGGTATAGGGGACTGAACCCAGTGAAGGCATCGATATAAACTTTTAAGAGTTGGCAGGCTCGCACGGAGACTCACTTGTCTTGATGTCACCAAACACCAAGCTTGTATACAAGTTCCTTTTGAAGCCACCTACCAACCTGGGTTGGCGTGTTTTTTTCTTTGGTCTCTCCCTGCCCTCCGCGTACGGGGGCTAGTTTCAGATTTCACCTAGGAAGCTTCTGAGAGATTTCGAACCAATGATTACTGTGAGAAAAAAGGGGTGAGGAACAAAATAACATCTCGATACACAATTAAGTCACACTAAAAATAAATGCCCACAAATAGGTGAAAACATAATCATATATTCCCAAATCAGACAAAAAAGTGAAACATTAGCCTAAACTTTATTAATCTGATTTAAAACAATAGGGACGCCTGGGTAGCTCAGTCAGTTAAGCATCTGACACTTGATTTTGGCTCAGGTCAAGATCTCATGGTTCATGGGTTCGAGCCCTGCATCGGGCTCTGTGCTGATGGTGCAGAGCCTGCTTAGGATTCTCTCTCCCTCTCCCTGTCCCACCCCCTGCTTGCTCTCTCTCTCAAAATAAATAAACTTTAAAAAAATGATAGCAACAGCAAGAACAGACAGAGGCAGGGAGCTCAGCAATCCCCCAGGACTTTCAGAAGAACACACTTACATATATCATAAAAGAAGTACAGAAAGCTAAAGAGAAGAGAAAATGCTAAAAGCAGAGAAAGGAGGGAGAAAAGGACACAAATATAAGAAGGATGGCTGGGGGCACCTGGGTGGCTCAGTCGGTTGAGCGTCCGACTTCGACCCAGGTCATGACTCACAGTCCATGGGTTCGAGCCCCGTGTCAGGCTCTGTGCTAACAGCTCGGAGCCTGGAGCCTGCTTTGGATTCTGTGTCTCCCTCTCTCTCTGTCCCTCCCCTGCTTGCTCTCTGTCTCTCTCAAAAATAAATACAAACATTAAAAAATTTTAAAAAAAGGATGGCTAATTTCACTTCAGAAAAAGATGAAGGTCAGAAAAAAATGAAACCTCTTCACTGTGATGAAAGGGAAAATACTGTCAACCTAGAATCTAGATTTATATTTGAAGACATACTATTAAACATGCTTTGTAAAAGAAATTATAAAATAAATTTACAAAGTTTACAAAAAAACAATAAAATCACTACACATTGAAACCTATGGCATGTAAAGTAGTGATCAGAAGAAAATTCAATACACTAGATACCATTATCAATCAAAAGTAAAGAATTAAAATAAGTGAATTAAATTTCCAGATACAAAATGGGGGGGGACCTATAAACCAAAAGAAATCAAAAGAAGGAAATAATGAGAGTAAAAACACAAATTAGTGAGGTAGAGAATAGGAAAGCAGCAGATGTAATCAACAAATCAAAATCTGGTGTTTTTTTTAAATTTTTTTTTTTTTAATTTCTAGGAGAGAGAGAGAGACAGCGTGAGCAGAGGAGGGTCAGAGAGAGAGGGAGTCACAGACTGAAACAGGCTCCAGGCTCTGAACTGGCAGTCAGCACAGAGCCCGACGCGGGGCTCGAACCCACGAACCGCGAGATCATGACCTAAGCGAAAGTCGGACGCTTAACCGACTAAGCCACCCAGGCGCCCCCAAAATCTGGTTTTAACAGATTTATTGAAATACATATAATTTACCCACTTAAAGTATACAATTCAATGGCTTGTACTATATTCGGAGTTGTGCAACAATGACCACAATCAATTTTAGAACATTTTTTAAAAGTTTATTTGTTTTTGAGAAAGAGAACCAGCGAGGGAGGGGCATAGACACAGGGGGCAGAGGATCCGTAGAGGCTCTGTGCTGACAGCAGACAGCCAAATGTGGGGCTCAAACTCATGAACTGTGATACCACCGAGCCAAAATCAGACACTTAACCGACTGAGCCACCCAGGCACCCCTCAATTTTACAACCTCAATTTTAATCACCTCAAAAAAGAAATCCTACATGCCTTGGCTGTCAATCTCCAATATCCTCACTCACTTTCCCAGCCCTAGGCAACCAGTAATCTATTTCCTGTCTCTATAGATATAAATTATTCTAGACATTTCATAACAGAATCATACAATCTGAATTCTATGTAACTGGTTTACACTTGGCACAATATTTTCAATGTTCATCATTATAACAAAATGGTTTATAAAATTTATAGATAAAAGATGAACGAGAAAATTATGCATATAGATGTTAACTATGGTATTCTTTACAATATTAATAATAAGAAAATTGCAAAAATCAGGGCACCTGAGTGGCTCACTCAGTTAAGCGTCCGACTTTGGCTCAGGTCATAATCTCACCATTCATGAGTTCAAGCCCCATGTCAGGTTCTGTGCTGACAGCTTGGAGTCTGGAGCCCATTTCAGATTCTGAGTCTCCTTCTCTCTTAGCCCCTTACCCACTCTTGCTCTGTCTCTCTCTCCAAGAAAATAAATAAACAACAACAACAAAAGAAGATTGTGAAAATGCCTAATGGTAGGAGAATGATTAACTCCATTGAGCATACCCTTCAGACAGAATATTGTACTGCCATTAATTTTTTTTTTAATAGGGATTTGGGAAGATGGTAGTGGAATAAGAGAAACTTAATCTCACCTTCACCCATGAATACAAATAGATAACTGTCCATTTATCTTAAATACCACAGAAATTGACCTGAAGTCTGAAAGAACAAACTCTACAACTTCAGGGAGAGAAGAGGTCACATCAAAGAAGGTAGGTAGTGCAGAGATGGGGGTTAGGAGAGAAACATATCAAAGCTGCTGTGATAAGGCAGGAGCTGTGGTCATGGACAAGGGTGAGAGACAGACTAGCACATGCGGAAGTCCTCGCGGGGAAGATGAATTCCCCGTAGCAACTGGTCTGGAAAGCAAGAGGGGCCAAATTTCATGAGTTCTTGCAACCAGAAGAGCATAAAGCCTAGAGCTTTAGGGTCAGTGGCTTGGCTCAGGGAGAGCCCGGGGGCATTGGGGTTGCTCTTGGAGAGAAGGCAAGGCAAACAGCCTGTGAACATAGAGCATGGAAACAGTGATCTGTAGAGCACCCGGAACACAGAGTGGTAAGGTTATTTGCTCACCTGAGATCATGTCCTGAAGAGACAGTTCACAAAGAGACCCCTCCAGAGACAAGGGAACAGGCAGGAGACATTTCCCTCCCCTGCCCCTCAACATAAGCACAGGGCCAGCTGCAGGAATCAGCACAGCACTGACCCTTATTACCTAACTTGCTTATATCAAGTCGCCCCCACCCACACACCTACCCCACCCCAGACTCCAGTGGAAACACCATGCCAAGTCAGGCTTGCTTCAGTTGCACCTTGGCAAGTTCTCTTCCCGAGAAGATCAGCCCAAACACTTTTCAACAGGAGATGACCCGGGAGTTTTGCAGAACCTCAATTCCAGTGGTGGTGTGCCAAGTCTCATTTCACAAGCAGACCAGAGCACACCTAGTTAAAACACATCGCCTTCAGTTCAGGGGCCAGATACTATCCACAACAAGTAAAGAGAGCCTCGGGGCGCCTGGGTGGCTTAGTCGGTTAAGCGTCCGACTTTCGCTTAGGTCATGATCTCGCGGTCCGTGGGTTCGAGCCCCGCATCGGGCTCTGTGCTGACTGCCAGCTCAGAGCCTGGAGCCTGTTTCAGTCTGTGACTCCCTCTCTCTCTGACCCTCCCCTGCTCGCACTGTCTCTCTCTCTCTCTCCTAGAAATAAATAAAAATATTTTTAAAAAATAAATAAATAAAAAAGTAAAGAGAACCTCTGCAGATGACAGGCTTGAAGGATAAAGCAGCCAGGACACAACAGTAAATCACACATAGCACACATTGAAGACACTCCTGGAAGCACCAGTCCCTGGGAAGAGGTGACACTACACTACAGGTCACCATAGGACCTCTTTTCATCAAGCCATTACCCTTCAAGAACAGGAGACATAGCTGACTTTCCTAACACAGAAAGAGGCACAGAGACTTGACGAAGTGAGAGGACAGAGGAATTTGTCCCAAATGAAAGAAAAGGACAAGGCCATGGCCAGAAATCTAAAAGGAGCAGATATAAGTAGCATGCCTGATAGAGAATTTAAAGTAATGATCAAAAAGATGCTCATTGAACTTGAGAAAAGAATGGAATACCTCAGTGATACCTTAACACAGAGATAAGGAATAACATAGCAGTGATAAAGGGTTCAATAAACAAAATGGGAATCATGCTCAATGGAATAAACAACAGGCTTGAAAAAACCAGAGAAATGAATTAATGATCTGGAACACAGAGTAATGGAAAGTAATGAAGCTGAACAAAGGAGAGGAAAAAGAACTATGCAAAACAACAATAGACATACATAAATCAATGATGCCGTCAAGCATGATAACATTTGTACTATAAGGATCCCAGAAGAAGAGAGAGAAAAGGGGGCAGAAAATGTATTTGAAGAAATAATTGCTGAAAACTTCCCTAATCTGGGGAAGAAACAGATATCTAGATCCAGAAGGCACAGAGAACACCACCACCCCCTGTCAACAAAAGCTACTCCACACAAGACATATTGTAATTAAATTTACAAATTCTAGTGATAAAGAAAAAAATTTAAAGTAGCAATGCAAAAGAAGACAGTTACACATAAGGGGAAACCCCATAAGGTGATCAGCAGATTTTCTGCAGAAACTTTGCAAGCCAGAAGGGCATGGCATGATATATTCAAAGTGCTGAAAGGGAAAAATCTGCAACCAAGAATACTCTACCCACCAAAGTTATCATTCAGAATATAAGGAGATATAAAGAGTTTCCCAGACTAACAAAAACTAAAGGAGTTCATGATAACTAAACCAGCCTGCAAGAAATATTAAAGGACACTCTGAGTGGACATGAAAGACCAAATGTGACAGTATAATAGTAGGAAACATAAAAGCAGTAAAAATAATATTTCTGTAAATATTAGTCTAGGAATTCACAAAATAACAGCCTATTAAATATGACACCATATACCTAAAACATGGGGAGGAGAGGAGAAAAGAATCGGTTCAACGTAAATAACCATCAACTGAATATAGACTATAATGCAGAAGATGTTATATACAAACCTAGTGGGAAACACAAATCAAAACCCACTAATAGATATGCAAAGAATAAGAGAAAGAAATTCAAATATATCTAAATAAAACCAACAAACCATGAGTGAAAGAGAAGAAAGGACCAGAGAAAAACTTGAGAAATAACCACAAAACAAGTCACAAATTGGCAATAAATACATATCTATCAATAATTACTTTGAATGTAAATGAACTAAACACTCCAATCATAAGACAGAGATACAACGGATTAAAAAAAAAAAAAAAGAAGACTCATCTTTAAGCTACCTATAGGAGATTCGTTTTAGACCTAAAGACACTTACAGGGATGGAGACATATTTATTATGCAAATGGATGTCAAAAGAAAGACATAGAAGCAATACTTATATCAGACAAAACTGACTTTAAAACAAAGACTGAAAAAGGGACAAAGAAGGGCACTATAAAATCATATCATCATAAAGGGAACATTCCAAGAAGAAGATATAACAATTATAACTATGCAACCAACATAGAAGCACCCAAATACGTAAAACACTTAAAAACAAACATAAAGGAACTAACCAATAGTAATACAATGATAGTAGGGGACTATAACACCCCACTTTTACCAATGGACAGATCATCTAATCAGAAAATCAACAACAAAACATGGTTTTGAATGACACATTGGACCAGATGGACTTAATAGAATGTTTGATCCTAAAACAGCAGAATGCACATTCTTTTTGGCTGTACCTGGAGTATTCTGGAGAACAGATCTCATAGTAGGTCACAAACAAGCCTCAACAAATTCAGAAAGACCAAAGTCATACCACACAACTTTTCTTACCATGACACTATGAAACTAAAAGTCAACCACAAGAAAAAATGTGGAAAGATCACAAACACATGGAGGTTAAGTAACATGCTACTAAACAATGAATAAGTTAACCAAGGAATCAAAGAAGATATTCAAAAGTACAAGGAAACAAATGAAAATGAAAACATGGTGGAACGGTCCAAAACTTTTTCTTTGCTTAGAATCAGCAAAAGAGGTTCTAAGGGAATTTTATAGCAAACTTTCACTCTTTGCAGATGACATGATACTCTACGTAGAAAACCATAAAGATTCCACCAAAAATACTAATAGAACTGGTAAATTAATTCAGTAAAGTTTTATGATACAAAATCAATGTACAGAAATGTGTTGCATTTCTAAAAACTAATACTGAAGCAGCAGGAAGAGAAATGAAGAAAATCCCACTTACAATTGCACCCAAAATAAGAAGACACGTAGGAATAAACCTAACAAAAGAGGTGAAAGATCAGCATTCTGAATCCATAAAACATTGATGAAATAAATTGGAAATGACACAAAGAAATGCAAAGACATCTCATCATTGGTTGGAAGAATAAATATGGTTAATAAATATTGTTCCAAAGCTATCTACACATCTAATGCAGCTGCTATCTAAAGAACAAAATTGTTTTTCACAGAACTAGAACAAAAATTGTTTTGGAGCTACAAAAGACCCTGAGTTGCCAAAGCATTTTTGAAAATGAAAAGCAAAGGGGCGCCTGGGTGGCTTAGTCGGTTGAGCGTCCAACTTTCACTTAGATCATGATCTCGCGGTTCGTGGGTTCGAGCCCCGCGTCGGGCTCTGTGCTGACTTCCAGCTCGGAGCCTGGAGCCTGTTTCAGAGTCTGTGACTCCCTCTCTCTCTCACCCTCCCTTGCTCATGCTGTGTGTCTCTCTCTCTCTCTCCTAGAAATAAATAAAAACATTAAAAAAAATGAAAATGAAAAGCAAAGCTATAGGTACTGCAATTCAGACTTCACATTATATATATATTATATATACCACTTCTTCTTTTTACATTCATCAGTGGACAGAATTTGGGCTATCTCCATAGTTTGGCTATTGTTGAAAATGCTGTTATAAACATTGGGGTGCCTGTACCCCTTCGAATCTCTATTTTTGTATCCTTCAGGTAAATACCTAATAGTGCAATTGCTGGACCACAGGGTAGTTCTATTTTTAGTTTTTTGAGGGATATACACACTGTTCTCCAGAGTGGTCAATACCTGTTCTTGTTGTTTCTGAGGGTTAGTATTCAAAATCTATAAAGTACTTATCAAACTCATCACCCAAAAACAAGGGTAGACACATAAGGTTATCAGCAGAGCTGTCCACTGACTTGGTAGGCCAGAAGGAAGTGGCAGGAAATATTCAATGTGCTGAATGGGAAAAATATGCAGCCACGAATTCTTTATCCAGTAACGTTGTCATTCATAATAGAAGGAGAGATAGAAAGTCTCCCAGACAAACAAAACTGAAGGAGTTCATTACCACTAGACCAGTACTGCAAGAAATTTTAAGGGGGAATCTTTGAGTTGAGGAAAATAAAAAAGAAGACCAAGACAACAAAGACTACAAAGGACCAGATAACATCACCAGAAACATCAACTTTACAGGTAACACAATGGCATCAAATTCATATCTTTTTATAATCCACCTGAATATATATGATTTCACTCCCATGTAGAATTTAAGAAACAAAACAGATGAACAGATGAAATCTAAAGGAAAGAAAAAGTAAGATAAAAACAGAGGGGGAGGCAAATCATTAAATACAGAGAACAAACTGAGGGTTGCTGGAGGGATGTTGGGTGGGCGGATAGGCTAAATGGGTGATGGGCATTAAGGGAGGACACTGTTGGGATGAACACTGGGTGTTGTATATAAGTGATGGATCACTAAATTCTATTCCTGAAATCATTATTACACTATGTTAACTAACTTGAATGTAAATTTAAAACATTCAAAATAAATAAATAAATTACAATATCGGAGGGGCACCAGGCTGGCTCAACCAGTGGAGCATGTAGCTCTTGATTGCAGGGTGTGAGTTTGAGCCCCATTTTAGGTGTAAAGATTACTTTTTAAAATTTTTTCTTTCATGTTTATTTTTGAGAGAGACACACACACACAGAATCCAAAGCAAACTCCAGGCTCCAAGCTATCAGCACAGAGTTCAATGTGCGGCTTGAACCCACAGACTATGAGATCATCACTTGAGCTGAATTTGGACGCTTAGCCAACTGAGCCACCCAGGTGCCCCAGGTGTAGAGTTTACTTTTTAAAAGTTTTTAAAAACAGGATTCATACCCATTCTTCTCAAGCTATTCCAAAAAATAGAAATCGAAGGAAAACTTCCAGACTCATTTTACAAAGCCAGCATCACTTTGATTCCCAAGCCAGACAGAAATCCAGCAAAAAAAGAGAACTACAGACCAATATCCTCGATGAATACGGATGCAAAAAACCTCAACAAGACACTTGCAAATCGAATCCAACAGCACATAAAAAGAATTATCCACCATGATCAAGTGGGATTCATTCCTGGGTTACAGGGCTGGTTCAAAATTCGCAAATCAACAATGTGATACGCCACATTAACAAAAGAAAAGAGAAAAACCTAATGATCCTGTCGATAGATGCAGAAAAATCATTTGGCAAGATACAGCACCCCTTCTCAATAAAGACTCTAGAGAAAGTTGGGATAGAAGGAACCTACTTAAACATCATAAAAGCCATCTATGAGAAGCCCTCAGCTAACATCATCCTCAATAGGGAAAAACTGAGAGCTTTCCCCCTGAGATCAGGAACACGACAGGGATGTCCACTCTCACCACTGTTGTTTAACACAGTGCTGGAGTCCTAGCATCAGCCATCAGACAACAAAAGGAAATCAAAGCCATCAGAATTGGCAAAGAAGAAGTCAAACTATCGCTTTTCACAGGCGATATGATACACTACATGGAAAACCCAACAGACTCCACCAGAAGCCTACTAGAACTGATCTAAGAATTCAGCAATGTTGCAGGATACAAAATCAATGCACAGAAATCAGTTGCATTTTTATACACCAACAATGAAGCAACAGAAAGAGAAATCAAGAAACTGATCCCACTCACAATTGCACAAAAAGCCATAAAATACCTAGGAATAAACCTAACCAAACATATAGGAGATCTGTATGATGAAAACTATAGAAAACTTATGAAGGAAATTGAAGACACAAAGAAATGGAAAAACATTCCATGCTCATGGGTCGGAAGAATAAGTGTTGTTAAAATGTCATTACTACCCAAAGCAATCTACACATTCAATGCAATCCCAATCAAAATTGCACCAGCACTCTTCTTAAAACTCAAACAAACTATCCCAAAATTTGTATGGAACCAAAAAAGACCCCAAACAGCCAAAGTAATATTGAAGAAGAAAACCAAAGCATGAGGCATCACCATCCCAGACTTTAGCCTCTACTACAAAGCTGTCATCATCAAGACAGTATGGTATTGGCACAAAAACAGACACATAGACCAATGGAATAGAATAGAGAACCCAGAATTGGACCCACAAATGTATGGCCAACTAATCTTAGACACAGCAGGAAAGAGTATCCAATGGGAAAAAGACAGTTTCTTTAGCAAATTGTGCTGGGAGACCTGGGCAGCAACATGCAGAAGAATTAAACTAGACCATTTTCTTATACAATACACAAAAATAAACTCAAAATGGATGAAATTCCTGAATGTGAGACAGGAAACCATCAAAACCCTAGAGGAGAAAGCAGGCAACAACCACTTTGACCTCAGCCACAGCAATTCCTTGCTTGACACATCTCCAAAGGCAAGGGAATTTAAAGCAAAAATGACCGATTGGGACCTCTTCAAGATAAAATCTTCTGCACTGCAAAGGAAACAATCAACAAAACTGAAAGGCAACTGATGGAATGAGAAAAGATAATTGCATATGGCATATCAGGAAAAGGGTTAGTATCTGAAATCTATGAAGCACTTACCAAACTCAACACCTGAAAAACTAATAATCCAGTGAAGATATGGGCAAAAGACATGAATAGACACTTTTCCAAAGAAGACATCCAGATGGCCCACAGACACATGAAAAGCTGCTCAACATCATTCATCATCAGGGAAATACAAATCAAAACCACACTGAGATACCACCTCATGCTGGTCAGAGTGGCTAAAATGAACAACTGAGGAAACAACAGATGCTGGCGAGGATGTGGAGAAATGGGAACCCTCTTGCACTGTTGGTGGGAATCGAAACTGGTGCAGCCACTCTGGAAAACAGTGTGGAGGTTCCTCAAAAAATTAACAGTAGAACTTCCCTATGACCCAGCAATAGCACTGCTAGGAATTTACCCAAGGGATACAGAAGTGCTGATGCACAGGGGCACATGTACCCTAATGTTCATAACAGCACTTTCAACAATAGCCAAATCATGGAAAGAGTCTAAATGTCCATCAACGGACAAATGGATAAAAAAGATGGGTTTATATACACAGTGGAACACTACTTGGCAATGAGAAAGAATGAAATCATGCCATTTGAAGCAGTGTGGATGAAACTGGAATGTATAATGCTAAGTGAAATAAGTCAGTCAGAGAAAAATACAGATCATATGTTTTCACTCATATGTGGAACTTGAGAAACTTAACAGAAGGTCATGGGGGAAGAGAAGGGGAAAAACTAGTTACAGAGAAGGAGGGAGGCAAACCATAAGAGACTCCTAGATACAGAGAACAAACTGAGGGTTGATTGGGAGGGGCGGTGGTTGGAGGAGAGGGAAAATGGGTGATGGGCATTGAGGAGGGCATACAATACCCAGGTATTGTATGTAAGCAATTAACCTCAGGAATCTACTCCCAAAACCAAGAGCACACTTTACACACCATATGTTAGCCAATATGACAATAAATTATATTTAAAAAATAAAATAAAATCTTTTATCATAAAATAAAATCATAGTTTATGAATTATGAGTTCATAGTGATACTTAAAGTGTTTTTCTACTTTCTTGAAATGTAATTGACATATTACATTGTGTAAGTTTAAGATATACTTAATATCTTAAGATATTAAGTAAGATTGTGTAAGATATTAAGATATATCTTAATATCAAATACTTATGCATCATATTTGATGATTTGGTATGCATATATATTGTGAAATGATTACCACAATAAGGTTAGTTAATCCTCTCATCACATCACATAATTACCCTTTTGTGTGTGTGTGTGTGTGTGTGTGTGTGTGTGTGTGTTCAGAACATTTAAGATCTTCTCTCTTTAGCAATTTTCAAGTATATAATACAGTTAAGTTAATAAGCTATGGTTAGTTAAATGCAGGTACTACACTGATCATTAGATCCCCAGAACTTATTCATTTAAAATAGGAAGTTCATACCCACATTGTCCCATCACCTCCCCGCCGCCAGGCCCTGGCAGCCACCATTCCACATTCTGTTCCTATGAGTTTGGCCTTCTTGGATTCCACATATAAGTGATATCAGGCAGTGTAGTCTTTGTCTGTGACTGATTTCACTTAACATGATCCCTTCAAAATCTATCCATGTTGTTGGAAATAGCAAGATTTCTTTCTTTTTAACTTTTCCTTTCTTTCTTTATGGCTAAATAATTATATACATATGATAATTACATGTACATATGATAATTATATATATGTATGTCTTTTTTTTTCTTTATCCTTTCATCTGTCAACGGGCACTTAGGTTGCTTCCATGTGTTGGCTATCGTGAATAGTGCTACTATATGACTATTGTGAATAGTCATATGGTAGTTATATTTTTTACTTTTTTGATGAAACTTCATACTGTTTTCCCTAGTGCTGTGCCAACATATATTTTTATCAACAGTGCACGGGGGTTCTCTTTTCTCCACATTCTCACCGACATTTGTTATCTCTTGTCTTTTTGATAATAATAACAATTCGAACAAGAGTGCTAACTCTTTGTGGCTTGATTTCCATTTCCCTGATGATTAATGATGTTGAGCACCTTTTCGAGTACTTATTTGCCATTTGTATGTTTTCTTTGGAAAAATGTCTATTCAAGTTCTTTGTCTATGTTTGATTGGATTATTTATCTTTTGCTATTGAGTTGTATGAGTTCCTCATGTATTTTGAATATTAATCTCTTATTAGATGGATACATGGTTTACAGATATTTTTCCCATGCTATAGGTTATCTTTTCATTGGTTGATTTCTTCTTTTGATGTATATACTGATACTTAGGAACTCTCTTTGGTGGTTGTTAGGGCACCAGAACTGTATTCTGAAATAGAATAGGAATAAATAAAACATTCACCTGCTTTTTTCCATATGTACTGCATTTCAGGGTACCCAAATAGCTGATGAGAGTAAATTCTTTTTGTTTGTTTGTTTTTTAAATGTTTGTTTTTGAGAGAGAGAGAGAGAGAGTGCGCGAGCTTGAGCAGGGAGGGGCGGAGAGAGAGGGACACAGAGAATCCAAAGCAAGCTCTGCACTGTCAGTGCAAAGCCTGATGCAGGGATGGAACTCACGAATCGTGAAATCATAACCTGAACTGAAGTTGGACACTCAACCAACTGAGCCACCCAGGCACCCCGAGGGTAAATTCTTTTGAATAGAAGAATTCTAACGAATAGACACAAGGAGAATGATGGATTTAGAAAAGCACGTGGAATAAGATAAGCAGTTGGGCATAAAGAGTTTAGAACTTCAGAGAACAATTAAGCTGAAGATACATATTTGGAAGTCATTAGGGTATGGTGCATGATGAAAGCCTTGGGATTTTGTAGGACTCTAGGATCAACTGAAAGAGAAGCAAGGGTGCAACAGGCAGTATTATCTACATGAAGACGTAGGTATAGGGTGAGTAACTACTAAGATTAGCTATGCTGAATTGGCCAGAGATGCATGTAGAGAAAGATATAATATATTATTGGTACAGAATCTAAGGGAAGACAGTTTCATGAAAGCATGAAAGAGAGGAGGATTTGGCAGTAAAGGGTGCAGAGGATGATCATCATGATAGATGCAATGGAAAATTTCAGTAGAGTGAAGTCAGAGAAGATCACAGTAGCAATGTGATCTTCAGTTACAACAAAGGTAGAAGCCAAACTTCAGTACAGAAAGAAATGCATGGAAGTAAGGAAGAATTTTTGCTAGTAAAAAATGAAATGAGCTGAGAACAATGTAGTATTCATAAAAGAATTTTTACAATGCTAGTAAATTTATATCCAGAGAGAACAGGGCCTGTGAGGAGAGAGAGACATAAAAAATGAAGGAGAAAGAATGAGAGTATATTTGTCATGTTAAGTTTTAAAATGCTGGCTTGATGGTATTAAAAAAATATAAAGATATTGCTGCTAAAACAACTATTCCCCAACATACAATGGCTTAACAAAAGATAACTCTTCCTGTCAAAGTGCAGTTAACTCTCCTCTACTATACAGAACTTGAGAGTTTTGGAGATAGGGGCATTTTTAATACCGTCGCCTCACCGTGTTCTGAATCAAAGGTCTGCAAACTATGGCAATATGGACCAAATCTGGCTTACTGTCTGCTTTTGTAAATACAGTTTTATAAGAATACAACCACATCCATTCCTTTACATATTGCTCATGGTTGCTTTCACCCTAGAACAGGGTTGAGCAGAGTTTGCGTGGTTCATAAAGCTGAAAATATTTAATACCTGACCCTTTACAGAAAAAGTGTGTCCTCTCTGTCCCAGAGTGTTGCCGTCTTCCACACAGTCAAGAGATCATGCCACTATGTGTACTGGATCTATATTCCATCTGAAAGGGAAGGGAAAATGAGCAGTGGAGGGAACACCCTTGCCCTTTTAGGGAATTACCTAGAAATTGTGTGAATCACTTCAGTTCACATACTTCCAATTAAAACCTAATCTCATGATTATGCTGCAAGGGAAGGTAGGTAATATAGTCTATTCTTGGCAACATGTGCCCAGGTAAAATCTGTGGCACCAAAAGCAGGAGAATGGATATTGGGGTTGGTTAGTAGTTTCTACCACTGTATTCGACTTACAGACAATCATGAATACTGGACAGATATCTACTCCAAACACTTATAGAAAAAGTGGTAGACAAAATCCAGTTTTCAAATGCAAGCAAAAGGAGAGAGATACATCTCCATATGTGGTTTAAATCAAAATTAAGACTTGAGTTGAGGGGGGGCCTGGGTGGCTCAGTCGGTTAAACGTCCGACTTCTGCTCAGGTCATGATCTTGCAGTTTGTGGGTTCGAGCCCCACATCGGGCTCTGTGCTGACAGCTCAGAGCCTGAAGCCTGCTTCAGAGTCTGTGTCTCCCCCTCTCTCTGACCCTCCCCTGCTCACGCTCTCTCTCTCTCTCAGAAATAAATAAAACATTTTTAAAAAATTTTTTAAAAAGAGTTGAGAAAAAGAGTACAGGAATTTTTTAGATGTTGATTTTATTTTTGAGAGAGAGAGAAAGACAGAGAGGGAGACAGAATCTGAAACAGGCTCCAGGTTTTGAGCTGTCAGCCCAGAGCCTGACGCAGGGCTTGAACTCTGGAACGGTGAGAGCGTGACCTGAGCCGAAGTCAGACGCTTAACCGATTGAGCCACCCAGGCGCCCCTAGTTGAGAAAAACAAAGAGTGAGAATAAGAGTTAAATGTGCAAAGTCATGACAATCATGAAGAGTTTACGACTTTATCACATCCTACTGTCCTAGAATTGAAGGGCGAACTTGAAACTTGAAATAGGCTTGAACTGGGGAGAGTGGGTGGGACTGATGAGCTGATAAGGTTTTAACTACTAAGTACATTGCCAGGTATTTGGGGGCTACAACTAGGCCAAAGGAGATTTGCCACACTGGTCTGACAGCTTGGTTGGGTTCACAGCCACAAATTTGAAAGCAGATGGAAGTGTGGAGCGGGAATATGCCAGAAGCAGCTGCCCTAATGAAATCAGCACTGTCATTAGAGTCCAAAGTGTCTAAAGTCTAAGGAAAGGGCTGGGAATGCAAAGCACTGAAAAAGGTGGCTAATGCTAATTGTGGAGTAGGAATTATCCTCCGAGCTAGTGTTACGAGCATTTGGTGTTTCTACCTGCCCTAAATCTAATCCCCCTGCTTTTGATAGTGATCTAGTTTCTCTTTAGAGAGCACCCTCCTCCTATGCAGTCCACTGCTATGTGTGAAGTGTAGGACCTAGACCTCCCAAATCAAGTCAAATCACATAAAATCAAATCAAATCACTGCATTCCTCTGGGATAGTGAGTGACCCAGAGATAAGTGTATAATGTATTAAGAATCAAGGACTTTATGGGGCTCTGAGAGAAAAGCAGGTACTCGTGGCCAGCCACTAGTCTCGAACTTGGGAGGAGATGAAAAAATGCCTGTTGTGGCCATCAGAGAGATTCTGTCCAAAGACTGAGCCAATGCTAAGCAGTTAACGGACATAGAGAAACCAGGTTCTGAGACGTTACTTGCAGAACTGAGTCCAGGCATGCCTGAAGCCAGTGCTACCTTTAGAATTTTGTTGTCACAAGACGATACACATTATTTTTGTTAAAGTCATAGTAGATTGGGTTTTCTCTCACTTTCAATGGAAAAATAGTTAACACTGTTTGACACTAAAGATATATCATTTATTCACACTTGTAGCTTATTAGTATTACTATTCTCATTTTGAATGAGGCAACTAAAACTTTGAAAAATTTAGTAGCTTGCACAAGATGCACAGCTCATTGAACCACGTTTCATATTCATATCCAGTTCCAAACCACCCACAATACAGTAGAAGCCCTCTTACTCATGTACTCTGCATGTAAATGATTAACTCAAAGAGTCAAGATGGACAATTACTTAAAAATAATACACACAGGGGCACCTGGGTGGCTTAGTCGGTTAAGCGTCCAACTTTCGCTTAGGTCATGATCTCGCGGTTCGTGGGTTCGGGCCCCGCGTCGGGCTCTGTGCTGACTGCCAGCTCAGAGCCTGGTGCCTGTTTCAGTCTGTGAGTCCCTCTCTCTCTGACCCTCCCCTGCTCGCGCTGTCTCTCTCTCCTAGAAATAAATAAAACATTAAAAAAAATTAAAAAAAAATAATACACACATATCTCAAATATTTTAGCCTGTTCATAAACAGGTTATGAAGAGCTACCTACATATGCAGGACCTTATGCAGCGCCCCCTCCTCAGACGGTATCTTAGAAGGGTTCATAAAGGGTTATGTTAAAACACATAAGTGTGCATTTGTTTGTCAGTCTTTTTTGTAGGTTCAAGGCATTTGTCTTGCGTCTTTCTTGCATGGGTGATCCCAAGCATCATGAAAAAGGTCCAGTTTTTATTTCTTTGAAGAAGAAATACTTTCAAAGCAATTTGAGTGCTGAATCTCCCATAGGGTCACTTTTTTTCTTTTTTAATGAAATAGGCCCCACACTCAAAGTGGTGCTTAAACTCATGACTCCAAGATCAAGAACTGCATGCTCTACCTTATCGACTGAGCCAGCCAGGTGCCCCTCGCATTGACTCACTCCTACCAAGTCTTTCCAAAGCAGTCAACTTAAATCTTAGAAACAATAGCTTCTTTTTACGTTAATTCTTTGATATATATTTGAAATATATATCATTTACTTAAATATCATAGTTATGATAATAATTAATTAACAAATAATATAACTGGCATTGGCATACACAGACTGCATTAGCTTCGGATGGCTGAGATAACAAACTAACGCAAACTGGGTCACTTAGTACTATTATTATCTCCTGGCTCTTAAGACTAGAAGTCTGAAATCACGGTATCAATAGGCCATGTTTTTCTG
Source organism: Hyaena hyaena (assembly GCF_003009895.1). Lineage (NCBI taxonomy): Eukaryota > Metazoa > Chordata > Mammalia > Carnivora > Hyaenidae > Hyaena > Hyaena hyaena. Next base: position 3,454,135 of record NW_024080733.1, on the reverse strand, counting down.
AAACCTGCAGAGGATATATTTTTCCTTGTCTCTTCCTAGCTTCAGATAGTTTCCTGGAAATCTTTGGTGTTCCTTGGCTTGTAGATATATCACTCCAATTCTTTGTCTTTACATGTCTTCTCTCAGTGTATGTCTATCTCTGTATCCAAATTTCTCTGTTTCATAAGAACACCGGTGATAACGGATTAGAGCCTGCCCTGATGACCTCATTTTAATTTGAATACCTCTGAAGACTTTACCTCCAAATGAGGTCATATTCTGAGGTGGGGGGGAGGGGGGTCAAGACTTTAAAGGATCTTTTTTATGGGATGTCATTCAACCCATAACAGCCCATTCACCACTTGTTGAGTATTGCCCAGGTGGTGGGTAGAAAAGTGGGTATACCATTCTAGAACTGTGAATATTTAGCATTAGTACATTTTGCAGAGAGAAAAGAAAATATGGGCCAATAAAAGGAGTCAATAAAGAAAGCCCAATGTCAATTGTGAAAGAACCTTAAGAGAAAGAGAGAAGTAGAGAGGTAACTGATGAGGCAGGTAGGTGAGAGCTATTTCTCTGGGTAGACAATTTAAACAGTATAAAATGGAGACTGTTTTCCTAAGCAGTATTTCCAGGAAATGAGGAATCCCTCCAAATCTGAAAGGGGATTCAGATGTAACTCTTCTAAAAGCGCAAGTTTGTTTGTTTGTTTCCTGAGGAGGGACCTGGAGCTTCGGGCTAACTGCTCTGAAATGAAGTTATCAATGGCAGGGCTAAGTCTACAGGAAGTTTGTATTGGGAAAGTCAAAGGCAGGTATACTGTGACTCCTTCCCTGGCTTCTACAAATCTGACATTCACATTATAATGGATTATATGCTAATGCCTTCCCAACTATGTGTTGCCAACATTCAAAATTTTATAATATGTAGATATGTTTCTGATGACCTCAAACTCCCCCCCCCCCGCCCCGTTTCTATAAGTAAGGTCACATTTGCATTTATTCTCTTTTTTTTTTCACGATCACACCTACCTACATATACAGGACTTTATGCAGTGCCCCCTCCTCACATGGTATTTTATTCATCAACAGGCCAGCATATGCTGGATACTGCACTTTCCTGACTTTGCCTGACATGCTTCCAAAACTACAACACCCTCGAAACTCTATTGTATAGAATTATTTCTTTAACATGTTTTCCCAGTGCCTTGTACCAGTGCTCATAGTACATGCTCAATAAATATTTGTAGAACGCTGGATGACATTGTGGACTTAGATGGCAGAGACAGTATGACTTACTAAACATTCCATTTTGCCCCCTATATTCTCCAGCCTGTCTAGCAGTTAGATGAAGCCATGGACTAGTTCTAACTAATGGGCTGTAGAGGCTTAAAATTGCATTCAGATCTTTGAGGGGAGGCAGCTGGAGCTTGGAGCTAGTGTGTTTTGATCTACCTTAAAATGAAGTTATCAAAGGCAGAAAGTCTACAAGAAGTTTTGTATTGGGAAAGTCAAAGGTACTGTGTACCTTTCACTGATGTACTGTGACTCCTTCCCTGGAGTCTACAAATCTGACATTCACCTCCAGCTTCTTGCTGAGGGAATCTCTTTCTCCCTTCCGGCAGCTTTATTGGACTGGACCCAAGAGGAAAGAGGAGTGTCCCTCCCGCATTGCCCACATTGCCCACGCCTGACCAACAGGAAACACAAATGTGTCCTATGACCTGACCCTCTGTGTACGCTGACCAGCTCCAGCACAGCAGCACACCGCTGGCTTGTCCACCCCAGCTGTTGGCATCCTGTCTTTCCCAGGTGGGAGAGAGATGACAGTCCAGAGAGTCCCCCACGTGCACTGACATACTTATCAAGTTCCCCAGCTGAAGTCTGGTAGCCTGTAGGCGTGAGATGAGGGGGAAGTAGCCTGAGTGCAGCTTCCCTCAAATGGGGAGAAGGGAAACTCACAGCACAAGAACTCATCGGAGATTTCTTCACCAAATCATCTCTTCACTTCGGTTCCTTCTTCTGTCCTTGGAGATCTGACCCTAGAATTTTACATCTAGTGTATCGTTTTGTTTTAACCAAAGTCTATACAAAATCTGTTACTCATATAGGGGGGAAATATGCAAAGAGAATGATAGAGAAATGGAGCTGGAGCCCTAACATAGGTCCTTACGTGATTAATGCTGTTTGAGTGGGGTTTTCTGTTATTTCTGGCCTAAGGCTGTTAACTGTCCCCACAACCTACCAGAGTCCTTCAGGCTGGAGTAGTTACCACTTTGTACTATGGGAAGTTCTTATTCAAAAAAGGCATAGAACTGAACACAAAACCGGACTTCATGAGGATTAAAATAAGTAAGCTAACACATTTGTAACACATTATTGCCAGAAAGTTACGATGTTAGTGGTTCCGTATTTATGCTTTATATGTGAGGACACGTATGGCCCCTCTGACAAGCTTTTTCAGAGTTCATCTGTGTGTGCTAGTCTCACTCAGCAAGTGAACATCTGTGAGTTTTGCTTAGTCAGCATCTCTCATTCTGGTAACAGAATTCAGCATTCTATTTGGGGGGGGGGGATCACTTCTTCTCCATATAGATTATTTAAAGTGACCTTGCATTCAGGTCTCAGAGTTTAGTTTATGACCTAAGCCTTGCCAGTGAAAATATGGCATCCTTTTGTGCAGTTACTTTTTTCTGAAGGAAAGTTATATATCATGGCACAAGAGGAAAAAATTAAGATGGATAGACGGGGTAAGTAAATAATAGAATACATTAGAAGGTGAAAGTGCTATGGGAAGAAATATAGTAAACTAAGGAAGTCAGGAGCAGGGCAGATGATTATTGTGAGTGGAGCAGTCAGAGTAGTTCTCACGGAGGTGGGATTTGAGCAAAGATCAGGAAGAGTGAGAATCAGCCATGCATTACAGAGAGGGATCAGCGAGTGCAAGACCCTACAGCAGAGTCCCGTCTGTCTTGCGCAAGGAAGAGCATGAAGTTCGGGGTGACTGGATCAGAGCAATCCAAAGGAAAGGTCATAGTAGATGAGGTTGCAGAAGTAATAGAGAAGCAGATCATGTAGGGCCGTGTAGGGTTTTTTTTTAAGTGTTTTGGCTTCTACTCCGATTTAAAGGGAAACCATTGGAGGGTTTGAAAGAAAAGTTATATGATCGTTCATTTTCTTCCAAGGTCCCTCTTATGCTGCATGAGGATAAATTGCAGGAAAACAGAAAGGAGACTTCAGTGACTCAGGTGGGGGGGGGGTGGAGGTATGGGTAAGAAGTAATCAGATTCTAGATATGCTAGGAAGATCCAGCCAACTGAATTTCCTGACCCACGGATGCGGGATAGATAAGAAAGATGAGTCAGGGTAAGTTTTTGGCCTGAACAACTAGAAGGATGCAGTTGGCAATGATATGGTGATGATACGGGAGAGATGAATTTTGGAGGAAAGTTCAGGGGCACAGATCAGAATATATTAAGATTGACATATATTTGATATATCCAAGAGGTGATTTTGAGACCTATCTGGATAGAGGAAAATGGAGTTCAGGAGAGAGGTGTGGGCTGGGGATAAAAATTTAAAACCAAGATAAAAAGCTTTGCCTTCTCTCTCCACACCCAATGAAAACTTCATTTAATTAAGCAGGATTGTTAGGTCATAAGATAAAGGATAAGAACTCTTTGTTGAGGAAAGAGAACAGTCAACTAAAAGGCTGGAGTCCTGATTCTGGGAACACGGTAGAGTGGGAAGCATCAGAAATCAGTTTCCCCCACTTAGACAATAATTGCGCTGGCAGAATCTGTCTGATATAACTATTTTGGAATTTTGGAGTCCTAATAAGGCTTGCAACTTACAGGGAAAGATGTGGCTGGTAAATTGTGGTTAATTTCAGTTCATTTCAGCTCTTAGCACAGTAGTAGCCACTCATCTCCTATCCCCAGCCATGTGGCAGACAGCTGGGCATGTCCTGTAGCAGCTTACATACAGCTTGCGGAAGCCAAAAGCTTGTCCTCAAAATATCTGTACTCTGGTCACTGATTGATTGCCAATTATAATCACAGAAGTTCTGGCAAAGAGGTAGATAGCCACTTCTGTTGCAATTCCTCTCATTGTTACAACCTTCAACTGAAGCAACTTCTGGGGGATTTAAAGGGCAAATGCCATTTCCTCCTCATTCTTATTTTGATTCTTCCCCTTTGGGAAGCCAGATATTAAAGACCAGGACATAAAAAGCAACGGCATATATGGGGAAAATTAGAAAGTGATTGCACATGCCCACAGAAATTCTCAAAACAAAACAAAACACCTGAGAAGCCCTTAAATTTACACCTCAGGCTGATCCTCACCATAGAAAAAAAACTGACAAAAATTTAAAAAATAATAAACAAAAACAATAAAAATCAGCATACCCTTGGAAAGGAGGAGCCTCTGATTTCCAGCATTACCACACTATTAGGTGCAAATGATAAGTGTTCCACAAAAAAAAAAGAAAAAAAAAATCACAAGAAATACAAAGAAATGGGAAAGTTTGGCCCATTCAACAGAAAAAAGTTAATAGAAATTGTCCTTGAAAAAGGTAGCCTGGGTGACTCAGTTGGTTAAGTGTCTGATTCTTCATTTTGGCTCAGGTCATGATCTCACAGTTCATGAGATCAAGCCCCATGTCCAGCTCTGCGCTGACAGTGTGGAGCCTCCTTGGGATTCTCTTTCTCCCTCTCTCTCTGCCATCCCATCAAAATAAATAAATAAATAAATAAATAAATAACTTTTTTTTTAAAAGTAGATATACTAGAAAAATCTTCAAAACAATTGTTTTAAATATGTTCAGAGAGGGGCGCCTGGGTGGCTTAGTCGGTTAGGCGTCCGACTTTCACTCAGGTCATGATCTCGCGGTTCGTGGGTTCGAGCCCTGCGTCGGGCTCTGTGCTGACTGCCAGCTCAGAGCCTGGAGCCTGTTTCAGTCTGTGACTCCCTCTCTCTCTGACCCTCCCCTGCTCACGCTGTCTCTCTCTCTCTCTCTCCTAGAAATAAATAAAACATTTAAATAAATAAATAAATAAATAAATAAATAAATAAATATGTTCAGAGAACTTGTGGTAGGGTCCCCTCCCTTAGGTGGGGGGAACCTCAAGGCAATCTGCTACACCCGTTTGTGACAACATCCTTCACACCCTTGTAACATGAGACCACTTAATCAGAGTGCATATTTGTGTGTTACCTTTTTTGGAAGACAAAGAAGTAAAAAATATATGAAAACTATGCTACATGTCATAGCTTAGTTCGGGGCTCAGTTCTTTGGGTAGGAACCCAACTGAGCAGTGCTGGCAGGAATAAAGTTGTTTCCTAGAAAGAAAAGCCTCGGTGTCACGATGCTCTGTGTGAGAATCCTGCTACAAACTAAAGGAAGATGTAAAGTAAATAAAATGATACGTGAACAAAAGGGAAACACCGATAAAGAGATAGAAAACCGAAAAAGAAAACAAGAAAAGATTCTAGAGCTGAAAACTACAATAACTGAAATGGAAAATTCACTAGAGGGATTCAAAGAGACACTTAAGTATACAGAAGAAAAAATTAGCAAATTTGAAGATAGGACAATGAAAATTATGGGTATAAGAAACAGAAAAGAAAAAAAAAAAACCCTGAAGAACCGTGAACAAAATCCAAAGGACCTGTGGGATATTATCAAATAGAACAATATATGCATTGTGGTAGTCCCAGAAGGAAAATAGAGAAAGGGGCAGTGGGAATATTTGAAGAAATTCTGGCTGTAAACTTCCCAAATTTGATGTTAAACCTAAATATAAATGTTCAAAAAACCCAATGAACTCTAAGTATAAGCTCAAAGAAACCCACACCAAGACACATGGTAATCAAACTTTCAGAAGGCAAAGACAATAAAAGAATCTTGAAGGAAGCAAGATAGAAGTGAAACTTCATATATAAGTGATCCTCAATAAAATTATCAGCAGATTTCTCATTAAAAGCTTTGGAAGCCAGGGGGCGCCTGGGTGGCTCATTCCGTAAAGCGTCCCACTTCGGCTCAGGACATGATCTCCTTCCTATGTGGAGGGTCTGAGCCCTGCGTGGGGCTCTGTGTTGACAGCCAGCTCAGAGACTGGAGCCTGTTTCAGATTCTGTATCTCCCCTCTCTTTCTGACCCTCCCCTGCTCACGCTGTCTCTCTCTCTCAGAAATAAATAAAACATTAAAAAAAAAAAAAAAACTTTGGAAGCCAGAAGGCAGTGGTGGATATATTAAAATTGCTCAATGAAAAAAAATCCACCAAGAATACTATATCTGAAAAATTGTTCCTTTAAAAGTGAGAGAGAAACAAAAAAGGAAAGAGAAATTAATACATTTCCATATAAACAAAGCTGAGGGAATTCGGCCACCAGACATACTTGGCAAGGAATGGTTAACAGAGTCCTGCAAAGTGCAATGAAAGGATGCTAGACAGTAATTTGAAGCCATACAGAGAAATAAAGATCTCAAAAAAGGTAAACACATGCAAAACTACAAAAGTTACTATTATTATAACAATGGATTGTAATTGCATTTTTTGTTCTCTACATGATTTAAAAAACTAATATATTTAAAGAAAATTTGTTATTAGTGTAAAAGTTACTATTACTCTAAAATTGGTTTACAAGTCTAAATCATATCTTCTATATAATTTAAAAGATAATGTACATTTGGGGCACCTGGGTGGCTCAGTTGGTCAAACATATAACTTTGGCTGAGGTCATGATCTCATAGTTCATAGGTTTGAGCCCCATGTGGGGTTTGAGCCCCACGTCTGACAGCTCAGAGCCTGGAGGCTGCTTCAGATTCTGTGTCTCCCTCTCTCTCTGCCCTTCCCCTACTTGCACTCTGTGTGTGTCACTGTCTCAGAAATAAATAAACATTAAAACATTTTTTAAAAGACTAATGTATTTTTAAAAATCATTAGTTTACATTTTAGGGCACACAAAGTATAAAGAAATAATTTTGTGACATCAACAACCAAAAGGAAGAGGGAACAGAACTGTAAAGGAGAATAGTTTTTGTATGTTATTGAAGTTAAGCTGATATAAATTCAAATTATAGTCTTATAATTTTTGGATGTTAAATGTAATTTCCAGAGTAACCACAAAAAAAAAGCTATTGAATATACACAAAACAAATGAGAAAGGAATGTGAACATTTCACTACAAAAAGTCAGCTAAAAAAGGAAAGCAGTTATGTAGGAACTGAGGAACAAAAAGAAACTATTGGGCACATAGAAATCAAATAGTAAGTGACAGGGGCGCCTGGGTGGCTTAGTCGGTTAAGCGTCCGACTTTCGCTTAGGTCATGATCTCGCGGTTCGTGGGTTCGGGCCCCGTGTCAGGCTCTGTGCTCACTGCCAGCTCGGAGCCTGGAGCCTGTTTCAGTCTGTGACTCCCTCTCTCTCTGACCCTCCCCTGCTCACGCTGTCTCTCTCTCTCTCTCTCCTAGAAATAAATATAACATTAAAAAAAAATTAAGTGACAGAAGTAAGTCTGTCCTCATCAGTAATTACTTTAAATGTAAATGGATAAATTCTCCAATCAAAAGACAGAGATTGGCAGAATGGATAAAAACACATGCAAGAGACTCATATGAAATCCAGAGACACAAAGAAGTTGAAAGTGAAGGGGTGGAAAAAAATATGCCATGCAAATAGTAATCAAAAGAGAGCTGAAGCAGCTGTAAAAATATCAGACAAAATAGACTTTAAATCAAAAAAGTTTACAAGAGACCAAGGAGGGTTATATATATTTATTAAACTTTTGATACAGCAAGAATATATAAAAATATATAATAATTATAAACATTCATGTACCTAGTGACAGACCATCAAAATATATGAAGCAAAAATGGACAGAATGGGAAGGTAAAATAGACAGTTCCACAATAATAGCTGTAGACATCAATACCCAACTTACAATAATGGATGAAACAATCAGAATACAAATAATGAAGTAGAGGATTTAAAGAACACAATAAACCAACTAGATCTAATAGACATACACAGAATGCTCAACTCAACAGAATACACCTTCTTCACAAGTGAACATTGGACATTTTTCAGACGATACTAGGTCACAAATGGAGTCTCAATGGATTTAAATGGATAGATATCATCTGTATGATGATATTCTGTAGTATCTTCTCTGACCACAAGAGGATAAAATTAGAAGTTAATAACAAAAGGGAAAATTGGAATATTCACAAAATAGTGGACATTAAATAATGCATGTTTATATAGCCAATGGATTAAAGAAGAAAATACAAGAGGAATTAGAAAATACTTAAAGATTAATGAAAACAAAACCACAAGAGACCATAATTTATGGCACACAATAAAAGTGGTGCTGAGGTGGAACTTCATAGCCATAAACACTTATATTAAAAAACAAGAAAGATTTCAAATCAACAACCTACTTTATAACCTAAGGAACTGGAAAAAAAAAAAAAAAGAACAAATGAAACCGAAAGCTAGCAGGGGCGCCTGGGGGGCTCAGCTGGTTGAGCATCCAGCTTCGGCTCAGGTCATGATCTTGCAGTTCATGGATTTGAGCCCTGCATTGGGCTCTGTGCTGACAGCTCAGAGCCTGGAGCCTGTTTCAAATTCTGTGTCTCCCTCTCTCTCTGACCCTCTCCTGCTCACGTGGTATCTCTCTCTCTCTCTGAGAAATAAATTAAAAATATTTTAAAAAATAAAATAAAATAAGCTGAAAGCTAGCAGAAAGAAGGAAATAATAAAGATTAGAGCAGAAATAAATGAAAGAGAGGAAAAAAATAATAGAGAAGTCATATAATACCAGAAGTTTATTCTTTGATCAGATCAGCAAAATTGACAACCCTTTAGCCAGAAGAACTAAGGAAAAAAAATAAAAGGAGAGGGGATTCAAACTGCTAAAATCAGAAATGAAAGTACTATCTATTCTGTAGAAACAAAAGAAAACTATAAGAGAGCGTTATGAACAATTGTACACTAAACAAGTTGAACAACCTAGATGAAACGGACAAATTCCTAGAAACACAAAACCTACCAAGGCTAAATCATGAAGAAATGAAAAATCTGGATGGATCTATAACTAGTAAGGAGATTGAATCAGTAATCAAAAATCCCCACAGAAAGAAAAGCTTTGGATTTGCTGGCTTTACATGGTGAATTCTACTAAACATTAAAAAAGAATGAGGACCAATCCTCAAATTGTCCATAAAATTGTAGAGGAGGGAATGCTTTAGGCTATGAGGCCTATATTACTCAGATGCCAAAGCTGCACATAGACACTAGAAGAAAGGAAAATACAAATGAATATCCCTTATTGGCTTTGATGAAAAAATAGTCCCTAACACACTAGGAAACAGAATTCCTCAGCATATTGAAAGGTTTATACACCATCACCAAGTAGGATGGTTCTACATATGAAAATTGATCAATATAACACGTCAAGAGACAGGGGAAAAACCACATAGTCACTTCAATTGCTGCAGGAAATGTATTTGATAAAATTCAACACACACTCATGACAAAAACATTTAACAAACTAGGAAAAGAAGGAAACTACTTCATCATCATAAAGGCCAGATATGAAAAGTTAACAGCAGAAGCTGTACTTGATGGTGAAAGACTGAAAGCTTTTCCTGTAAGGTCAGGAAGAAGACAAGGGTGCCTACTTTCACCGCTTCTATTCAACATTTTACTAGAATGTCACAGACTATGAGCCTGGAGTTCTCTTGTCCAACAAGAGAGCAGATGCAGAAATGAAAACCAGAGAGTCTGACGTCCGGGAGGAGACAAGAGCCCTGAACAGGGATTTCATCTCCGTATTTATTGAACTCTCAAGATTTTACATATGTGGTAAACATGCAGAAGGAAAAGATCAGATAGTTACCATTAACTTGTGTGTGTAAGAAGCAAAGGGTTTGGGGGGCAAGTGGCGTTTGAAGTTGAGATCAAAGCACAATGATATACTGGTACCAGATGGAAAGTGTTTTTCTGTAGGCAATACAGCCAATTAGCTGTTATCTCTTAAGGTTTAAGATTGCTGGAGCATGCAGCCTCAGGGTTAACAAGGCAATCTTCAGCTAGCTAACCCTGGATGCTTTTGCCCTGCAGCAGCTTTCTGCCTCCACGCTTCTGTCCTACTTAGTGACTGGCCTTGAGCATGTAAAACTGCCCTGCCCCGGCAGCTTTTCTCCTAAGCCTTGTTAACCTATTGATTGCTGTATGCTACAGAATTCTTTAAAAAATTTTTTTAATGTTAATTTCTTAATTTTTGAGAAAGAGAGATAGAGTGCAAGTGGGGGAGGGGCATAGAGAGACCAAGACACAGGATCCGAAGTAGGCTCCAGGCTCTGAGCTGTCAGCACAGAGCCTGATGTGGGGCTCGAACCCACGAACCATAAGATCATGACCTGAGTTGAAGTTGGATGCTTAACAGACTGAGCCACCCAGGTGCCCCTAAGCTATAGAATTCTTAAAACTTATTTCCCTTACTGGAAGATCTAGCCATTTAGACAAGAAAAAGAAAGAAAAGTCATCAAATTGTAAAAGAAGAAATAAAATTATCTCTGTTTATGGATGATAGGATATAATATGTAGAACATTTTAAAATCCTATAGATGGGGCGCCTGGGTGGCTTAGTTGGCTGAGCGTCCGACTTTCGCTTAGGTCATGATCTCACAGTTCGTGGGTTCGAGCCCCGCGTTGGGCTCTGTGCTGACTGCCAGCTCAGAGCCTGGGGCCTGTTTCAGAGTCTGTCGCTCCCTCTCTCTCTGACCCTCCCCTGCTCACGCTCTCTCTCTCTCTCCTTGAAATAAATAAAAATATTTTAAAAAAATAAAAAAATAAAATCCTCTAGAATACTGTTAGAACTAGTGAAATCAGTAAGGTAGCAGGATACAAAGCCCACGCCAAAAATCACTTGCATTTCTATGAAGAATCTGAAAAGAATTACAAAAACAATTCAATTTACAACAGTATTAGAGAGAATAAAATACTTAGAAATTAATTTAACCCAGGAGGTGAAAAACTTGCACAATGAAAAGTATAAATCCTTGCTGAAAGAAATTAAAGAAGACATAAATAAATGGAAATGCATCCCAGTGTTGGAAGACTTAATATCATTAAAGTGTCAATACTACCCAAAATATTCTACAGATTCAACTCAGTCCAAAAAAAATTCCAATTTTTTTTTCAGAAATAGCGAAACTCATCAAAACAATGTAGTATTGGCATAAAGATGGATATGTTGACTGAATGGAATAAAATAGGGACCCCAGAAATAAACCCTCACATATATGTTCAAATCATTTTTTTTATTTTTATTTTATTTTTTTTTAATTTTTTTTAATGTTTTTATTTATTTCTAGGAGAGAGAGAGACAGTGTGAGCAGGGGAGGGTCAGAGAGAGAGGGAGACACAGACTGAAACAGGCTCCAGGCTCTGAGCTGGCAGTCAGCACAGAGCCCGACGCGGGGCTCAAACCCACGAACCGCGAGATCATGACCCAAGCGAAAGTCAGACGCTCAACCGACTAAGCCACCCAGGCGCCCCTGTTCAAATCATTTTTGACAAGAATGCCAAGTCCATTACACAGGGAAAGGACCGTCTGTTCAACAAATGGTGCTGGGAAAATTGAATATCCACATTAATTAAAAAATGGGTCAAGGACCAAAATAAGACCTAAAATAATAAAATTTCTAGAAGAAAATAGGACAAACGTTTCATGACATCAGATTTGGCAATGATTGCTGATATGACATCAAAGGCACAGGTAACAAATGAAAATTGGAGAAATTAGACTTCATGAAAATTTTTAAATATTTTGTATCAAAGGACACTATCATCAGAGTAAAAAAGTAACTCATAGGGGACCTGGGTGGATCAGTCAATTAAGCGTCCAACTGTGGTTCAGGTCACGATCTCCAGGTTCGTGAGTTCGAGACCTGCATTGGGCTCTGCTCTGGTGGTTGCAGAACCTGCTTGGGATTCTCTCTCATTCCTCCCCGCCCTCTGACCTCCCCCACCACGCGCACTCTCTTTCTCTCTTATTTAATGAATAAATAAACTTAAAAAAAAAAAGAAACCTCAATGACTTTCCATCTCTTTAAAAAAGGTAATTTACAGAATAGGAGCAAATATTTGCTAATCATATATCTGATAAAGGATTAATATCAGAATATATAGAGAACTCCTAAAACTCAACTCAAAATGCCTTGAATAGCTATTTCTCCAAAGAAGAGACACAATATACTCACACAAAGGTGTTCAACATCACCAATTATTAGGGAAATGCAAAAGAAAACTAGAGTGAGATACAACTTCATATCCATTAGGATGGTTACCATCAAGAAAATAGAGGGGCGCCTGGGTGGCTTAGTCGGTTCAGCGTCCAACTTCGGCTCAGGTCATGATCTCGCGGTTCGTGGGTTTGAGCCCCGCGTCGGGCTCTGTGCTGACAGCCAGCTCGGAGCCTGGAGCCTGTTTCAGTCTGTGACTCCCTCTCTCTCTGACCCTCCCCTGCTCACGCTGTCTCTCTCTCTCTCTCTCTCTCCTAGAAATAAATAAAAAATTTAAAAAAATAAAAAAAAAAAGAAAATAGAAACACGCCTGTATGCAAGGATGTGGAGAAATTGAAGCCCTTGTGTCTATCGGTGGGAATGTAAAATTGTCTAGTCATTATGGAAACTGTAAGTGGTTCCTCAAATAATTTAAAATAGAATTACCATATGGCACAATAGTTCTACTTCTGGGTATATAATTTTTGTAAAAGAACCGAAAGCAGGGTCTCAGGTACGTGTACACCGCTTTTCATAGCAGCATTATTCACAACAGCTAAACTGTGGAAGCAACTTAAGTGTTCATCAATGGATGAATAAAGAAGACTTAAATGTTTAGCGATAAAAGGGGAAGACATTGTGCAACATGCAACATGGATCAACTTTGAGGGCATTGGCTAAATCAAATTAGCCAGGCACTAAAAGACATAAACTGCATGATTCCACTTATAGGAAGTACTTAAGAGTAGTCAAATAATAAAGACAGGGGCGCCTGGGTGGCTCAGTCGGTTCAGCGTCCGACTTCAGTTCAGGTCACGATCTCACGGTTCGTAGGTTCAAGCCCCTTGTTGGGCTCTGTGCTGCCAGCTCAGAGCCTGGAGCCTGTTTCAGAGTCTGTGTCTCCCTCTCTCTCTGGCCCTCCCCTGCTCACGCTGTCTCTCTCTCTCAGAAATAAATAAAAAACATTAAAAAAATAACAGACAAAAAGTATGATATGCTTTTGCCCTTTTGGCAAAAGGGAGTAAGGGAGAGTTACTGTTCAATGGGTATACAGTTTGCGTTTCACAAGATCAACACAGGGGACCGATGGTGGTGCTCATCCCACAATGTTAATGTACTTGACACCATTTAACCGTACACTTAAAATTATTAAGACGGTAAATTTTATGGTATGTGCGTTGCTGCTTCTTTGGTCTGGACCCAAAAAGAATCGAGCAGGTTTCAGGCGCTGCGAAGCGGCCGAGGAGACAGAGGGACAGAGCAGTCGGCGAGGCCGCCACTCCTTTCCCCCTCAGGCTTGCAGGCCCTGGGCAGCGCCCAAGGTCACCTCCTCCAGGCCGCAGGCGCCCACCGGCCCGCGGCGCAGCAGCTCAGGTTCACAGCCAGCCGCGCGGGCCCCCGGGGCGGCGGAAGGCGGGGGCGGGGCTCTCCCCGCAGCGGGCGGGGGGCGGGGCCTCTCCCCACGTGCTCTCCCCCCGCCCGCGCGCCCCCGCGTCCTCGCGCGCCGCGGCCAATCCGGGCCCGGCTCCCGCCTCCGGCCGCAGGGCGGTCGGGCGGCAGCTCTGCGGCTGCGCGGAGAAGCCGAGCGTTGTGCCCCGAGGCAGGTAAGGCGCGCGGCGCGGGTGGGGGTCGCGGGCCGCTTGGGTGACGCCTTCGGGCTGGGAGCGCGGAGAGCGCGGCGGGCCGGAGCGCGGGCGTCCGCAGCGCAGGCGCGGCCCCGGCGCCGCCTCCCTCGCTCCGCCGGGCCCAGGGGGGAGCCCGCGGTCGCGACGCGCTCCCTTGGGAAGGGGCTTCCTCCGGAAAGCGAAAGACTGTTAAAAAAAATTAAACCTGTGTCTCAGAAGAGTTTATGCTTTGGGTTTTATGTGGGCTGGTGCCGCGTACGGGGACCGTGCGGCCCGCGGGGCAGGGGCCGAGCCGCGGTCGGGTCGCGGCCCCCGGGCGTGTGGAGGCGGCGCGGCCCCCGGGCGCTGGGCGGGGCCGGGGCCGCTCCGGGGCTGCGACCCCCCGCCAGCCCGCGCACCTCTCCCGGCCACGCTCCCCTCTCGGGGAACCGGGGAGTGTCCGGTGTTTTACAGACCCCTGGGGGGGCGCGTGAGTCAAGTGCGCTCCAGAAACTAGGGCTGACGCTTCGGAGTCTGTGTCTCCCTCTCTGACCCTCCCCTGCTCACGCTGTCTCTCTCTCTCTCTCTCTCTCTCTCAGAAAGAAATTTTAAAACCCCCCCAAAAACTAAGGCTGACGCTTCGGAGTCTGTGTCTCCCTCTCTGACCCTCCCCTGCTCACNTAAGGAGGGTGGAAAGGAAAACGGGAGAGCAGCTAGGAGCCCCGTGCAGGAGCACAGGAAACACATTATACCGTCTCCACGGAACTTCGGATGTATTTTCAAGGTAATATTAATGACATTTTGACAGATTACACGTGTACTATGAGAAAAAAAAAAAAAAAGGATGCAAGCATATTTCCCAAGATTTTTGACCTGAGCAATCAGAAAGATGGAACTGTCAGAAATAAATTTTTGTGCCCCCCCCAAAAACTAAGGCTGACGCTTCGGAGTCTGTGTCTCCCTCTCTCTCTCTAACCCTCCCCTGCTCACTCTCTCTCTCTCTCTCTCTCTCTCTCTCAGAAATAAATTTTAAAACCCCCCCAAAAACTAAGGCTGACGCTTCGGAGTCTGTGTCTCCCTCTCTCTCTGACCCTCCCCTGCTCATACTGTCTCTCTCAGAAATAAATTTTAAAAAAACCAAGAAACTAAGGCTGAGCGCCCAGCAGCAACGGGGTTAAATATATACACAGCTGTTTCGCAGTACTGAAGTCCCCTGAATGGTTCGACAAAGAAATTAAGGTAGTTTACAACAAAATCACGTAGAATAGTGACACGTAATATAGAAAAATATATAACTAGATATTGGGGGCAGAGACGATGTAAGAACAAACCAAGTCTGGATGGGAAAAAAGAGAAAGTGTGTCAGTGCTGCCCAGTAGAACTTTCTGTGGTGAGGGAAATGTCCTGTATTTAACAGTAATGTATCCATAGGTGTCAAGGGCCGGCCTTATAGCACAGTGCAGGCCCCTGTTTTGGGGGTTGAGGGTCAGATTTGTTTCCAGGGTTACTTCAGTTACATAGTTCTGGTAGTTAAACACGCTGGAGACTTCTTCCCACCTTCACCCGGCAACCCCTGCTTTGTTCTCAGTATGTAAGAACTTTTTTTTTTTTTTTAACGGTTTTTATTTATTTATTTATTTCTGAGAGACGGAGACAGCGTGAGCAGGAGAGGGTCAGAGAGAGGGAGACACAGACTCTGAAACAGGCTCCAGGCTCTGAGCTGGCAGTCAGCACAGAGCCCGACGCGGGGCTCGAACCCACGAACCCTGAGATCGTGACCTGAGCCGAAGTCGGACGCTTAACCGACTGAGCCACCCAGGCGCCCCAAGAACTTTTTAAGATCTTAAACACAGAAGTTACTCCTACATGTTTTGCCTGTGGAAGCTTGTATGCCTTTGCCCACCCCCACTTGTCGCTTGTGCTGTGCTCAGCTCTTCCAGCACCTCATGGTTTCCTGTAGCTCTCCTGCAGAAAGAACTGGTCTTTCAGTGAGAGGGAGTCAAGGTTCAGATCCTTCTGGGGGATCAACGCCTAACAGCACGTATAGGCCCATCATGTCTTGATCTCAACCCAGTCTTAAAATTGCATTGCACATTGCTTGCAAATTGAATTAAGCCATTTTAGAAAAGCAGGGATGTATCCTTATAAGTTTCAATACAGTAGACATTTATTCCTTAATGAGAGTATTTTGACTCCTGTTATCTCCTTACTCTCTCATTATTATTATATCAAGATCACTGTAAAGAAAAGGTAGAAGGTTTTGAAATGGTGATGAGGAAGAGGAGGAACATTGAACAGGAGGGGGAGAGATGGCATGGGGGAGAGAATGGCTTAGGTTTGGAGAGAGTGTCCAAGAAAGCTTCACCTGTGCAGCCTTTTTGCACTTAGGGCCTCAAAGATTGCAGCTTCCCTGGCTCTGATAACCCAAGCCTTGCCCCAGTTTACTGGTGTGCACTCCTACCCGTGGGAGAGCCGGGAGAGAAGCTAATAACCTCCTCTTAGCCAAGACAAACACTAAGGAAGCTAAGGGCAAAGGAGAACAGAAAAATAGAAGTGAAGTGGGTTAGAATTACAGCATGTCAGCACTGAAAGAGAGCATAGGGATCATCTAAGTTTGTGTAAAGTTCAGCTGCCCCCCTCTCCTTTCTTGCGGTGCAGAAACCAGCGCAGCAAGAGACCATGTGCATTGGCCTTGGTCAGAGTGGGAGTGGGTGCCCGTGCCAGGTGTAGAGTTCTGGACTCTTGACTCACAGGCGGGCTCTTATCCCCCCGCGAGATAGCGTGTCTGCATGCACCTCAGTGCATCGTATTTTGAGGTCAAAGCTCACATTCCAGCTCTGTAGTTAGATCTGCCACAGTAGGGGAAAGGAGAAACCAACTTTAAATTGGTTTAACCAGGTCTTTTATGCAAAAGTGTTGCCTTTTTCCCTTTATTTTTCTAGCGAACCCCTGCAGCCTGAACTATCATTTGTCATTATGTGGTAATTCAGGAACTAACTCGAGATTCTTTTGTTCTGTCATTTTTCTTAAAGTGCTTGCTCCGAGGCAGGTATACCATGTATTTCTGGATGGGAAAACCTATTAATTTACATTAGTTGAACTTATAAGTTTGATGCGATTATAGCCACAGTCCCAGTGAAATTGGTTGTTTTTTTTTTTTAAACTTGACAAAGATATTCTAAAATTAATCTGGAAGTCCCAAGCAGGCAAGACTAGATAAGAATACTGCACAAGTTAATGAGAGAACTTGAACTGCCAGATAACAAAACATATTGTTAAGCCACAGTCCTGTAAACAATATATTGTAGGCATGGGAATAAAAGTCAGAGACACAGTAGAGGAAGTGAAAAAAGAAGAATAACCATATTCATAAAAAGTTATGTATGAGTCATTGTGGGAAAGGATGAAATATTTAATTTGGGAACAACTCAACTATTTGGGGAAAAGTATAATTAGTGTCTTACCTCGTGCCATCACTACAATACTATTTAGATTGATAAATATATAAAAGTACAAATTAAAAAGTGAAAGATCAAGAAGGAAATAAGAATGTGTCTCTAAGTATTTCTAAACATAATACTAAAAAAAAAAAAAAAACCTAAAGGTTTTTAGTGTTGGACTGCTTAAATATTAAACCCTTGAAATAAGCAAACAAACCTAAATCTTCTTGGTATAGGATTAGGTCTTAGATATTTAAGAATATGTTAAAAGGAAAATTATCCCTGGGTTCTTTTCAAACATGAGCTAGTCTTGGCAGGATAGTGTGGAGGGAGAGAGAGCTGTGTGTGAGCAGGGAAGGTGTGGAAAGGCAGAGCAGATCTCACCTGGCCAGCGCCAGGGTTCTACCCTCTGATGTGCCATCTTATAAGGGGGGTTGAAAGTTGGACAGCAGGGGCGCCTGTGTGGCTCAGTCGGTTAAGCAGTTAAGCGTGCGACTTCGGCTCAGGTCATGACCTCATGGTTCATGGGTTCGAGCCCCTTGTCGGACTCTGTGTTGACAGCTAGCTCAGAGCCTGAAGCCTGCTTCACATTCTGTATCTCCCTCTCTCTCTGACCCTCCCCTGCTCACACTCTCTCTCTCTCTCAGAAATACATAAAAACATTAAAAAAAAAAAAAAAAGAAAGTTGGATGGGAAAGAGCATGGGAAGGATACCTCAGCGGAACGGGCTTTATACATGACAGTGCACTTCACCCTAAGTGGTAGACTGCTAATGCCTGATGCAGTAGATTTTTCAGTGGGATTGTTTGCCATGTGTGCATTTCTCCAAGTCATTTTTTTTGTTTTCTTTTGTTTTGCTTTCCCAGATTCTTTGAGGAAGCCGTCAAGTTTATTAACAGTGTTTTGTAGACATTTTGTCATAGGAAAACTTTCCTGGAGGAAAGGCAAGTAGTAGCAATGTTTCTGTGAGGAGGAAGGACTCAGGGCAGTGTGATTTCTCTTGAATGTGATTTGGGGGACTGGAGACAAGTTGGAAGCCGTGGAATGGCTGGGTCAGAGGTTGCATGTATTTGGAATAATAATAGATATTGCTAAGCTGCCCACTGTAGAGATGATACCCATCTGTAGTCCCCTAATAACGTCAGAGAGGCTGCTCTTCCACACTTTACCACTGCACTGTGGCAAACGTTTGACCTCTGATAGTCTGACAGAGCATCTTTGTGAAATAATGATTAGCGATCTGTGATCATGACTGACTGAAGTTGAGCATTGTTCCACCTATTTTAAGAGTTACCTGAATTTCCTTTTGTGGAAATTAGAACATTTTAGAGCTGGAACAGACCTTAGAGATGAAGTCCAGCCATGCAGCCTGCAGAGGATGAATCTGTTTGGACATCGCTGCTTGACTAGCTCATGACTGAAGCAAGACGAACCTCCTTCTCCTGTTTGTCATAATAGCTGTCTGACAGGGCCTGTAGAGTTCTCTGGAGCACTCTGGAATTGGCTCTAGAGCCAGAAAGTCTGAAAATTACTGTGCAGTGCTACAGTGCCTTGACTGTGAGAGACCAAATGCTTTTACCCACCCTTCACTTGAGGTATCTCATCTGGAAAATGGAATTAGGGTCCGCTTTTTTGGTCAAGGGTTCTGTGGATTGGTGTTAATATGAAGTAGTTGACACAAGTAAGCTCACAACTGTTATTATCCTCATATTTGTGCATTTTGTTATCTGACTTTTCCACTCACATGTAAGCTCTAAGCAGGCTTAGACTAAAGTTCTTAAAAATACAAGTAAAGCACTAGAGTTTAGGGTAGGGCATCTGTGCAGGGGAGGGCTGCCGGCCGGGTGTCTTCTCTGGGGAGTCCCTGTGGTCGAGACTGTTGCTTAACACACATCCTTGCCTTCGTTTTGGCTTTTTCCCCTGGCTTTGCTATCAGCGTGTTAGTCCTACTTCTGAGATATTTTATGCAGAAGATATCACACCCATCCTGACTCCCTGAGATCTGAGAAGAAATCTTAGCCTTTTTGTTATTCCCTGCTTTTTAGAGCTTTCTAGCAAGTTCCCTTTTTCATATTTCTTCAGGAAACATGAAAGCTCCGGATTATTAAAGGCAAGATTGCACGTGTGCTGGCTAGGTTGGGTCATGAGACCCAATTTGAAAACAGGAGGAATGAGAAGAGAGAAGGGAAGGCAGTTGCTGAAAATGGGTTATTTTCAACACACAGCCCAGGTGACCATCCCAGGTGTCCCTAGAATTGTCAGAAGTCAAGTTTTTTTTTTTTTTAATTTTTAAAAAACATTTATTTTTGAGAGAGAGAGAGAAGAGGAGAGGAGGGGGAGGGGCAGAGAAAGGAGACACAGAATCAAAGGAGGCTCCAGACTCCAAGCTGTCTGCACAGAGCCCAGCCCGGGGCTCGAACTCAAACCGCGGGATCATGACTTGAGCAGAACTCAGACGCTAACCAGCTGAGCCACCCAGGTGCCCCTGGTTTTGTTTTTTCAAATAATGGTTGTTATTATTTTCCTGTTCTTATTCCTGGTTATCATCACTGTACTCTGCTCTTTCTATATTTTGAAAGAGGCCAAGATCAAATTCAGAGATGGGTCCAAGGACTGAGGCTTCCCTGGCCTTCCTTCCCAGTCGACTGGAGAGCCCTCCTTCCCTAGCTCTGAGCAGTCGTCTGCATTGGCTTCCCGGAAATCTCCGTACAGATGGAGGGCCGGAGAGGCTTTAGTTTGTCATTTCTGGTTACCCGGGCACCCTGCCATTGCCCAAGTGCTAGTTGAAATAAAATGACAATTCTGACAGCCCTGAAAAGCACATGAGAAAGTTAATTTTCATGGGCCTCTCTGTTCTACTCTCACTTCTAGTGTCTCCACGTGTGGCTGTCTGACCATGTGTACACGATCTCTTGGACAACTGTTGAAAATACCGATTTTTAGCCTCCCTTCCCCTGTAGACTTCCTGAGTCAGAATCTCTGGGGGGTAGAACCCAGAAATACCCATTTTCTTTTTTTATTTTTTTTTATTTTTTTTAATGTTTTATTCATTTCTGAGAGAGACAGACAGATGAGCAGGGGAGGGTCAGAGAGAGAGGGAGACACAGAATCCGAAACAGGTTCCAGGCTCTGAGCTGTCAGCACAGAGCCCGACGCGGGGCTGGAACCCACAAACCGTGAGATCATGACCTGAGCCAGAGTCGGATGCTTAACTGACTGAGTCACCCAGGCGCCCCCAGAAATACACATTCTCAACAAGCAGTCCTTGGAGTACATTTAAGTTTGGAGCCTCTGTTACTCTGTCCTGGTTTCTTATTTCTTTTCCTTCTCCCCCCATTTCTCCTTCCCTTCCCTTTTTCTTTCCTCATTTCTTCTGACTCCTGCTCACCTGTTTGTTCCTTCCTTCTTCCTCCTTAATGCTGTGGGTTCAGATTAGCCTGTTAAACTGTTCATAATAAATTTAGTCCTTTGGAAAGTCAGCTAGGAGGGAAAAAAAAAAAGATGTGTTTCCTGCTGCCCTGCTTGTCTCCATGAAAGGCAGACCCAAAGCTATCCTTTCCGAGCACCAGCTTTGCGACAAGCATCATTCTTCTTAAGTACACATGGCATCGTGTTCACAGTCACCCGTCTAGTATAGGAGGTGGGCCTGGGGGTTGGAAATTGTCCTTCTTCAGAGAAACATTACTGACAGGACATCCCAGGGGACATGCCCACCACCGACCTCGGAATCAGACACCGGCCTGGGTCCCCTTACTGGAAGGCTCACGGCGGTGGAGGCATTTGGGGAAGATAGGGCCAGCCGGACAGTAAGGAGTGTGGGAGAGAGGGGGGTGGCAGACGGGCGTGTCTGTCTGGAGTTTGGGGCGGGTGTCATCAGTGTCCTGACCTCTGCTTTTGTCTTCACAGCCGCTGAGGGAGGGGACCAAGATGAGTGCAGAGGTAAGTTCTTCAAAAGGACCAGTTTAAGGACTGCTTCCCTTGCAGTGTTCCTTCCTCATTTCTCCTTCACAGAGTCTTGTCTCCCTAGAGAGCTTGCAGAAACATCTGCACAAACTTGAAAACATTTCCCCTCCAGCCTGCCCACGTGCACGTGCCTCTGGGCGATAGGGGATGAACTAGGCTCTTCTGAGTTCTTATCTGTGTCTGTCCAGCTTCAGTTAGATTAGAATGTCTCTATTGCAGTGAATCCTGAAACAGCAGTCAAGAGCTAGGCATGGGTGGGCAGGGGGGTGTGGGACTGCTGGGCCCAGAGCCCTGCTTTGTGTTATCACTTACCTTCTGCCTTGCCTCCTGGGGCCTCTCACTTCTGCTGTCCCTGTTCTTTGATCTGGTGAGATGTCGAGTCACTTTGCCCCTTTGTTTTTTCCTGACTAACCAGCTCCTTCCTTTCTAAGCCCGGCTGAACCCTGGGGTCTGTCTCTTCAACCACTCTTGGTTCGATGTCCCTAACTTTCCTTTCCCTCCTGTCCTGCTCCTCCACCAGTCCAAACGCAGGGCAGTGGTCTGGGGCGAGTGGCACCGCTTCATGCTGTTTGCAGCCTGTAGCTATGGCTCAGCCCTCACGTGGGTACTCAGCACTGCCAGCCCGACCCCTGTGTAGCCGCACGAAGCCCTCTTTCCCACTGCGCTGGACAGCCAGCTCTGGCCTCACGCCTCCCTGCCCCCTCCTTACTGTTAGCATACGGACCGCCTTCTACCTGACAGACAAACGTTAGAACCATCAGACATCGTCTGTCTCCATTCCTGCCTCCCCGTTTGTCTTACTGCTGCTCTTGTCACAGTGGAAGGGATGCTTATCAGTGAGAGAGCTCCAGGCTGCGAGTATAGGAAAACCCAACTTCAGTGTTTTTAATCTTGGAAGTCCAAATGGAGGGCAGATTTCAGAGCTGGTAGATCAGGTGGCCCGGCAATCTTGACAGTCCAGGATCGTTTCACTGTTCTGCTCTTTACCAAGTGTTGGCTTTATTCTAGAGAAGCTTCCCCTTATGGTTATGGGATGGCTGCCAGGAGCAGTTGGGGCTACATGCTTTCTCATTCACTTTGAGCAGGAGAAAGAGATAGCTTCCTGTGGTTTTCCCAGAAAAGTAGGAACTTCTTTTTTTTGAAGCCTGACCAACTGCCTCCTTAGGTCTTATTAAGAATTATGTCACATGCCCACTCCTGGACTAATTACTGGGTTTAGAGGAGATAAGATTTTGCCAGTTGGCTTAGATGAGCCAGGCCTGCCCTCAAGGAGCACCCCTCTCCCCCCCATGCTTTGGGCTAGACACAGGAAGAATGGGGACCTGTAGCATCCAGTCTAAGACGTTTCTAGTGTCCCATGAAACCCCTGTCCATACTCTGAATTGCAAATTCTGTTGCCTCTTCAGACCTCTTATGGCTTCCCTAATTATCTCCCTTACCACCTAAATTGTTAACCTCATTCTACTAATTCTTTCTCATTAATATTTCAAATGCCTCAGTTTTTACTTTCTTCAGAACAAAACAACACATGACATCTTATCAAGCTACTGTAATCTTACTGTTCTCAATCTCTTTCAAAGGGAGGCTTGCAAGAGATGTCCACAGGTAATTTCTCCATTTTATTCCTCTCTCCAAGTCATTCTCAACCTGCTGCCGTTGGGCTTCTTTCTTACTATTATACAGAAATTCATTGTAAGTAATAATAGTAATATCAGGCACCTGTAAGTATAAGTAGTAATATCAGTACAAACACCTAATACAAAACTCAAAGGCTACAAAATGATAAAAGTTAAAAGTAAGTCTCCCTACTGCCTGATCCCCTAGCCTTCCTTCCTTCAGGGCTGACTTCTCTTAACCACTTCCTGGTGCCTTTGACCCCTTGTTGTGAAGCCCCCTGTGACCCACTTAAATTCTCAGGGTCTTAGGAGTCCTGAAGAAAAAGTAGGAACTTTGCATTAATACTAAGCTTATACCTCCTGGCCCTGCAACAGTGGCTTTTTCCTGTTAACCTTTGAAAACATTCCTAGACTTTGGATTCCCTTTAACTTTCCTCCGTTCTCTTCTGCCTTAAACGCCCAGGGTTCAGTGTCTGTGACCACGTTCTCACTTCCCTTTCACATCAGCCTCATTGCAGTCTGACGTGGTTCTCACCGCTCCACCAGAACTTTGCAGCTGAAAGTCACCAGTAGCCCACATTGCCCAATTTTGTGGAAGCTTTCTTCTTGACGCATTTGACCCTCTTGGCCACGTTCTTGCAATATTCCCATGACATCTCGGGATTTCTGCCCGTCTCTCTGCTCACTTCTTCTCAGACTCTTTCTAGGCTTCTCTTCTGCCTGCTTCTTAAAACTTTGCATTTCCCAGGATACTTCCCACCCGACCCATTGTCCTGGGCTGCTCATTCAGCCCACAGTTTTTACTGATCAGTTGCATACTTAGGAGTGACCCAGATGTTCAGCCAGCCCCTACTCAGCGTCAGGTCCATCCATCTGGAAGCCTGGATTGCTCATCTTCACTGAGAGGTGCCTCAGGTGCTCCCAACTCAGTGTCACCCAAGCCGGACCTGCCGTTGTTCACCTGCCCCGCGGAGGCTTCTCATGGGGCCCCGCAGGGAAGGGCACCCGTGCCGTCCGTTTCCGTGGCCTAGAATCCTGACGTCACTCCCCTCCCACACTCCATGCTGTAAATCCTTCTCTTGTCTTTATTTTGATCTAAAATTTATGAAACAGTACATTGTACAGACTCTACACTTGGCTTCATGCCCGCAACAGCACAAAGCACAGATGTGGTGCTCGTGCTCATGGAATGTGCTGAGAAGTGAGGCCATAGTATCTTCTGCATCTGTCTTTCTCTTGCTTGACTTTCTGCCTCCTCATCACTTACTCGCTTGCCATACTTACTCTCCTTTCCTTTTTTTTTTTTTTAATGTTTACTTCTTTTCGAAAGAGACTAAGCACACGTACACGGGTGGGGAGGGTCAGAGAGAAGGGGACAGATGATCCTGCTCTGTGTTGACAGCAGAGAGCTCAGTGCGGGGCTCAGACTCCTGAACTGTGAGGTCATGACCTGACACTTAACCATGACCTGGACACTTAACCAACTGAGCCACCCAGGTACCCCTCTCTCCCCTCGTTTACTTACCCTCTTCTAGGTCTTTTGAGGGGCCGAGGAGGAGACCTCAGGCATAGAACGGACTCCTCAGCCCCTGTTCGTGACGTGCAAAGACATTTCATGGTCCCTGCCAGGCTCCTCTCGTATTTATTTTCTCGTTCCTTTTGGTCTTCATCCCCATTCTCACCCTCAAAGACAGCTGTTCTAATGTATTAAATGATTGCCTTCCTGTTTTCATGTATTTATGAAAATAGATGTTATTGTCTATATCAATAGCCTTTACATTCACATTTGGTAAGATTGACTTTTTAATTTTTTTTTTGGCCTACAGTTCTGTGAATTACCACTGTCGAGATTTAGACCCTCACCCCCAAATACTCCTTTCTGTTGTTTCTCCTTTGTTGCCAGCCTTCCACACCCCTGGCAGCCACTGTGTAATATACCTTTAATTTTCATAATTGCATTACGTTACAATTTATTACCTGGTTCTCTTTCTTTTTTTTTTTTCTACTAAGCACCACATTGTCAAGATAAAACATGTCGTTAATCTGCTGCACAGTATCCCATGATGTGCATGTATTTAATCTTAACAAGACACCTTGGAGTAAGATGCTGTTATTGCCTCAGTTTTGTAGATGAAAAAAAGGAGGATTAAGTAGATTGCTCAAGTCACAGGGTACTGGGGACAGAATGGTGATGCAAGCCCTGATGTCTCTGACTCCATGAATGCCTTTCTTCTTGTGCATATTCAGTTAATCCTGTCCATCCAGTTCAAATGTTGTTTCTGCTGCATGAAAAGTTTCTCAGGGCTTTCTCTCTGGAAGTGATATCTCTCTCTCATTAGTTCCCATTGATTACTCTTTATCTCTCTCTCTCTTTTTTTTTTTTTTTTTTGTTACTTCCCATATTCTGCCATCAGATATAGCTGTCTATATGTCTTGTTCATCTGAGTATACCCACTGCATCTGGCATAATACCTCATACTTAGTTTGTCCTCACCAAGTGTCAGACGGTCTAATGGTCAGATGGTTTAGAAACTGTTCAGTAATCTTGTAATGCTGTCCAGAACTTGGATGAGTTAGAGGAAATGTAGAGGAAGGAAGTCATATGACAGAAAATTTCAAGGAAAATTTGCTGTGACTCAGTCTGGCTGGAGTAGAAGGGTAGAGAAAGATTGTCAGCCTCAGCCAGCCCTTGGGTCTTAGAGGAACTTTGCTGAATATGTGAATGACTCCCGGGATTTCGAGCATTTCAAGCTGGGTGCCTGATAGAATCTGTAGAGCCACTGGCCTTTGCCCAGAAGTTCAGAGCACAACCAGTCAGGTGGGGTGGATGGTTGGCATGTAGCACAGAGCGTGATGATCCAGGTCAGAATGAGATGGGCAGGTGGAAATTGGAAATGCCCAACTGGCATTTCTTCTTAGGATTGGAGCTTGGAGGAAAGAAGGGCTCACAGCTCAGGATGTTGGAGTCTTCAGTATAAAACTGGTCGTGGTGAAGGGACTCCCCTCTCCCCCAACCTCTGAGAATATGGGGAAGAGCAGAAAACGGACAAGGATTGAGCACTGGGAAATATGCACATCTAGGGCGCAGGGTGAAGAAGGAAAGTAAAGTATGAACGGGACGCCTGGGTGGCTTAGTCGGTTGAGCGTCCGACTTTCGCTTAGGTCACGATCTCATGGTTCGTGGGTTCGAGCCCTGTGTCGGGCTCTGTGCTGACTGCCAACTCAGAGCCTGGAGCCTGTTTCAGTCTGTGACTCCCTCTCTCTCTGACCCTCCCCTGCTCACGCTGTCTCTCTCTCTCTCTCTCCTAGAAATAAATAAAACATTAAAAAAAATTTAAAAAAGTAAAGTATGAAGAAACCTCAGTATGAGCTGAGAGAAACCAAGAAAGGGAGGGAAGGTCCATTTAAGTTTTATTTATTTATTTATTTATAAATGTTTTTACTTATTTTTGAGAGAGAGCCAGTGTGAGCAGGGGAGGGTCAGAGAGAGAGGGAGACACAGAATCCGAAACAGGCTCTAGGCTCTGACCTGGCTGTCAGCACAGAGCCCGATGCAGGGCTCAAACCCACAAACCGTGAGATCATGACCTGAGCCGAAGTCGGGTGCTTAACTGACTGAGCCACCCAGGCGCCCCGGTCCATTTAAGTTTTAAATAGGTCTGAGGCCTAGGAGAATGCAGCTGAGAAAAAGCCCTTGAATTTAGCAACGAGAGGGTCTCAGATGATCTGTGATGAAGCAGAAAAACATTGAAAACGAGATTACAAGTGGGTCAGAAATTGTGAGTGGAAGCAGCAGTTTTAGCCCAGAGGTGTGAGGAGTCAGATAATTGGGGATATTGGACAGGACACGGTCAGGGGCAGAATGTCCCCAAGATGGGGCAGCAGAAGATTCTGGACCTATAGAGGGACCTCCAGGAAGGGAGATGGGAGTAAGCCAAAGGGTCCATAAGCTGTCAAGTTCTCATCTGCTTGGAGCATCCCTTAGATATTTGTATGTATGTTAAGTGTTTTTATTTTAGATAACTAATATATTCACTTGATTCAAAATTTTTAAGGACTTGGAAAAAAATCCTCTTCCTTCCCAGCTGCTCTGTTTCTCATGCTCCAAGGCAACCTGTGTTACTGGTTTCTTGGCCGTCCTTTCGGAGAGATTCTAAACATGTACAAATATTTTTTTTCTCTCCATCTGGCTTCTCCTTTTTTTGCACAAATTATAGCACACAACACTGATCTGTATGTTGCTTTCCTCACATAGCAATCTATCAATCCCATTGAAGAACTTCCTTGTTCTTTTCTATAGCAGTATAATATTCCAGTTTAAGAGCATACCAAATGTACGTAACCAGCCAGCTATTATGTTATAATATAATATAATTCAATATATAATACAGTATATATGTTATTTTCGATCTTTTGCTATTACAGGTAAGGCTACAATAAACCTAAATCATTTCATTGTATATCTCTATAGGATGTATTCTTAGAAATGGATTTATCGGAGCACAGAGAATTTGCATAAGTATTTCCAAGTTGGTCTCCACAAATTTGCCCATTTTTCTCTCCCTCTTGCAGTGTCTGACTACACCTGTGTTTCCATGCCCACCAGTGTGTTGTCCGACTTTTTGGTCCTTGTGAACAGTGAATGAAAAACATTAGGCTGTTCTTCCTGACTATTTGGAATAGTCTATATAAATAGACTATTTGCCCCCTCCCAGAATGGTAGTTCAGCATGTGCCCTCACGCCTCACCTCTTGAGGTTCCTCTAAAATTATTTTACCTTCTCTTATACCTTTTTCACCTCAAAACACACCAACTTGTCTGAGTCCCAAAGAGGGAGCAAGCTCCCTCCATGACTGTGGTTTGGCTCTGAATTGTTGAGTCACTTTGCTGTCCCTTATGTGTGTCCTTCTTCTGCTGTCTTGAAGCTGCGGCTGTTCCTCTACTTTAGTGGCATTTTACCAAAGGTTCAAGATAGCAGAGCAAAGCAAACAACCGGAAATGGAATTTTTCATATCCTGATTGCTAGAAATCCATTGCCCACCCCTTACTGACTCCTTTCTCTGTATCCTTCAGCCTCCTCATAACCTGTGTGCATCTTCCCTTTCTGCTCCTCTTTCTTGCCCTTTCCTCTGCCTTCTGCTAGTTCCGACCCTCTAATTTCTTGTATTAAAACTTTATGCTTCGAACACTTAGAATGGTTTCTTTTTTTTTTTTTAAAGATCTGTTCCTGATACCTTGTGGAGTTTAATGAAAAACAGAAGTACATTGGGGCTCCTGGGTGGCTCATTCAGTTGAGCATCTGACTTCGGCTCAGGTCATGATCTTACAGTTCGTGGGTTCGAGCCCCACGTTGGGCTCTGTGCTGACAGCTCATAGCCTGGAGCCTGCTTCAGATTCTGTGTCTCCCCCTCTCTATCTCTCTGTCCCTCCCCTGCTTGTTCTGTGCCTCTTTCTTTCAAAAATAAATAAAAACATTAAAAATTAAAAAAAAATAGAAGTACATTGTGTAACAATGGTAGTATAAAGTCTGGGAGAAAAGAGATGGAAATATAATGTATGTGAAATGGTATATTATTTTCAGGTAGCTGCGGTAAATTATGTATAATATAAAAGCCTTAAGATAACCACTAAAGAGAAGTTGCAGCTATAGCCAATAAATGAGGTAAAATGGAATCATAAGAAATACTCTATTAATCTAAAAGAAGGCAGAAAAAGAGGGAAAGAACAGATTGGACAAATAGAAGACAAACAATAAGGTGTGGTTTAAACCCAACCATATCAGTAATTATAATGTAAATTGTCTAAACACTTTGCTGAAAGGCAGAAACTGTTAGATTGACCAAGACCTGATGATATGCTGCTTAAAAGAAACTCACTTTAGATATAATAACACACAAAGATTAAACATAAAAGATTGGGGGGAAAAAGTGCTATGCTAACACTAATCAGTGGAAACCAGGAGTGGATTTATTTTATTATTTTTTTAATGTTTTGTTTATTTCTAGGAGAGAGAGAGACCGCATGAGCAGGGGAGGGTCAGAGAGAGAGGGAGTCACAGACTGAAACAGGCTCCAGGCTCTGAGCTGGCAGTCAGCACAGAGCCCGACGCGGGGCTCGAACCCACGAACCGCGAGATCATGACCTAAGCGAAAGTCAG